>NC_044307.1:61970564-62307350 GCF_007474595.2 Lynx canadensis
AGTCACCATGTCTATCCCAGAATATGTACTTTTGGACTTTTTTACTTGATTCTGCTAAACTCATTTTTCTTAGGTCTGTTGCTGGTAACCAAATCAATCCCACATTGGTAGACATTGCTACTTTTTGAACAGCTATCATCTAAGTGGTGCCATTTAGTGCTTACCCAGGGCATATGCCTAAATATCTGCTGTAAGTGTGTAAAAGGTAGCCTAGAGGGATGTAAATGATCAGCCTCTGGCTTTTCTGAAGGTCCTGTCTGTCTCCTGGATGATTAACATCAAGATGCCATACTTTTCAAGAAGAACTCAACCTCTACCTGTGAGTAATATATGAGGTACACACAAAGTTCCTTCACTGCTGTAGTAAACCTTATCCTGTGATACATTAATTGGGGTGCTTCAAAATGTACAATAAGCTTTATCATCACCACATTTGTCTAAATCATTTATTTGATTTGAGACATTCTTTATGCACCTTTAATCTGATCAAAGTGACCTAAGAATGCTCTTAGGGAGGCATGACTGCATTGCACTGTAACTAGGGTAACACACATTAAAATAATTGTATTTACCTGTGTTCAAAGAGCTTGAAGAATATATGAAGAGAAGGGAGATAGACTTTAAAAAAGGGAAGGGATGAAAAGACAATATGTGGTAACGTCTCTTGCATTAGGCAGATGAGAATGTGCCTATTTCAAACAAATAAATTTGTATTCTCTGTGAGTTTCATTAGCATGAATCCAGTTCTGACAGTTAGGCCATAATAAATTCTCCAAAATAGTGCCATCCTATTGGGATGTATTTGATTGGCCAGCTGCTATTCTTCAAGTGATTTCTTTCCCAGTAGCTAGCATGCAGTGTCCCCAAACACACCACCCCTACAGGAGTGTGGCTTTATCCAATACCTTTTATTAAACAGTTATATTCAGACTATAATCTAGTTATTCCAAAACCATACAAGGAATATAATATAGAGAAAGAAGAGGAGTGTTTGAGCATTCTTATTTTTCTTTAAAATCTCTGCTCTGATTGTTTTTTTCCCTTTGTCTAGTGACATTTTTTCTATCACTTATAAAATGCAACCATTTCCCTTGTCCCTAAGTTGATCTTTCTTCTCACTCTTAAGTTTTCACTCTAGTGGATAATGTCTTTCAGCATATAGACATCTTACATATACATATACATATACATATACATATACATATACATATGCATATGCATATGCATATATATACATTTACATATACATATACACACATATATCCCCTAAGCGCCACAGCTTCATTTCACTCTTCCCTTTTGTAGTAAAATTTCTCCAGAGCTGCTACACTTGTTTTCTTCAGTTTTTCTTCTCCCATTCTCTGTTTAATTTACTCCAACTCAACTTTTACACTCATTGCTCCCTGAAACTGTGAAGTAAATGTAGCCAATGCCCTTCATCTTGCTAAATCCAAAAGTCAATGCTATGCCTTTGTTTTACCTGATCTATCAGCAGAATTCCACACGTTGATCACTCCCTCCTCATCAATACTCTTTCGTTTCTTGTTTCCCAGAACCCTGCATACTTCAGTGGCACTCATAACCCCTTGCTTGTTCCTTCTTAGGTTCTTCTGATGATTTCTCCTCTTTTCTGCCCTTCATATTGGTGTGTCAAGGGCTGAGTCTTCGTCCTCTTTGTTCTCCATTGACACACACATTTCTTTGGTATTGTTAGGGCTTAAAATACCACCTATATGACTGAATGTTTTATCTTTAACTTAGGCCTCTCTGTCACATCTCAGCTCACCTACTTTAAATTTCCACTTGGAAATCTAATGTCTATCTCAAATACTATCTATACAAACTGAAATAGTATTCTTTCTGCAAAAGCATGTACCACTAGAATTTTTTCTCTCTTAGTTGCTGATAAATCAATTCTCCCAATGCTTACAAAATAAACAAAACAAAACAAAAATGGATCCATCCTTGATTCTATCCTTTCTCTTGGGCCCCATAAAAAACTTATGAGGAAATTTTACCATCTATAATGTAAAAAAAAAAAAATTAGAAGTTAACTACTTGTGACTACCTCTACTGTTCCTACCCCAGTAGAATTCAATGTGATCTCTCATTGGGATTGTTGCAATAGCATGTCCTGTGATCTCAAATTCCACACTACCTCCCTACACTTTTCCCAATGCACAAATCAGAATGACTTTTTAAAATGTAAATTGATTCATATCAAAAACTTCTCATGGCTCTCCTTTGCTCTTAGAATAAAAGTCCAGCAGAGCTTTGCCTGATATGTCCCCTTGTTACGTCTCTGATCTGGTCTCCAGCTACTCTTTTCCTCAGACTACTTCAACCACAGTGGGCTTCTTGATGTACTTTGTAACACCAAGCAACACTCCCTTCATAAGGAGATTTATACTTACTTGCCTTCTTTTGTCCAAATGTCTGCTTCTCTGTCTTCAAGTATTTACTTAAATCTCAGCTTTTCAAGCAAATCTAATCTCATTACTCTATGTAAATTTTTATGATCAACTCTTCAATCCTCTCAAATCCCACACTCCCCTCTTTTCAACAAAGTAATTATCATTTTTAACAAAATATAAAATTACATATGCATTATGTTTTTTGTTGTTTTTCTTTGAGTATATCCTCTCCCACTGTCCTGTAAGACCCACGAGTAGAAAGAATCTTTGTCATTCTATTCATGGCAGTAGACTAGTGACTAGAATTGATCATGGTGTAGAGAAGCTGTTTAGTAAATATTTGCTGAATGATGTTGTCTATGCCTATGTCTTAGTTATTATTTCTGTGGTTATGGCTTCTAAGTATTGTTTCTCTTTTTCTGTTGTTTTGTTTTTTGTCTTCTGGATAAGTCTCTTTTATCCACGTAAATGGCAATATTAATAAGTAGCTTCCATGGGTCATACTTATTTTGAGCCTCACTGCAAGCATGTATTGACAGACAGAAGAAGGCATTTTTTCTCTCTACACATACCTTACATTTCCAAAAAAAAAAAAATGTGTTTGTTTGGGTCTTTTGTTGTTGTTGTTGTTGTTGTTGTTGTTATAATCAAGGCACAAGTATATTCCAGCAACCTAGATTAAAAGCCAAAGCATGCCTCAAAGTAATGCAAACAGAGATGGCCAGTAATAAGAAATGGCTGGTGCAAGTCTAAGGGAGGGAGATAAATTCAGTGACTAACAGGACAGACCCAGGAGTGAGAATACCTAATGTATCATATCATTTCTGCTGCTCAATGCCTGTAAAAACTTGCATAACTTAAAGAAATTCTCTGTGTATCACTTCCATATCTGTAAAATAGAAATAATAGTACCTACCTACCACAATCATAAGATGATTGTGAAAATTAAATCTTAATGTGAGTAAATTTAGCTTGGCGCATAACAGACACTCTACATACATGTTAACAAGTTCGTTCTTCAGGTGTGGCCCAGGATTTTCATATCATTTATCTGAGATTTCCATTTCTGCTTCTTCCCTGAGCAATCCCTATGGCCTTGAGTGACTCACATAAGTGCTCTGGCTTGGGTTTTCTTACCAGTAAAAGGAAGAGATTGATCTAGCTCACTTCCCAGATCCCTAAAAGCACTAAAGATTCATGCTTTTTTGAATGTTCAGAAGTGAGGAAAATTTTTTTCAGATCAAAATCACTCCTTAGCTATCAAACATAATTGTTCTTAGCTATTTCTTTTTACATTGATGTTTATGGTTATATTCAGGAAAAGGGTGACATTTGTACCTCTATATTGATTAGGAGATGGAAAAATAGTTAATATTCATTTTCATCCTCTGGAATTGCCCACTATGTTTCACATTTCTGGATGGTGAGAGTTCTTGAAAAAGAAGGGGACAATCAATAAATAAGACATGGACAATGGTAGTGGCATAAGCAGGGATGATAATCGATATAATTAACAATACAAATAGCATGGGCACTGACTGTAAGAATATCTGTCAGGCATGCAGGTGCACTCCTGAGTGTAGGAAATTTTTCGAGGATCAAGAAAGGTCAAGAGCTTCAGGAAGGAAGATGAAAGAAGAAATAAGGAGAAATAAATATCAAATCATTTTTAAGAATAACTAGAAGTTTAAAACTAATAACGTCTAGAAAAGAGAAATACCAAATTCTCTGGCTTATTAGTCCTTTAAAAATATTTTGTGATTCACAGGCTCTCTTAGTCTATTTAGGCTGCTATAACAAAATACCACAGACTGAGTGGCTTATTAACAAAAATACTTTTTTCATTGTTCTGGTTGCTGGAAATCCAAGATTAGGGTGCCAGCATAGTTGAATGAGGGCCCTCTTCCACGTCATAGATTTCTCCTTGTGTCTTCGTATATTGAAAGGGGAAGGAATCTCTCTGGAGTCTTTTAGAAGATACTAATTCTATTATTGATAATTTCACTCCCATGCTTTAAGCACTTCCCAAAGGCCCCACCTTCTAATACCATCACACTGTGCATTATAATTTCAGCACAAGAAGTTTGGAAAGACAAATGAATGTTTATTCAGACCATAGCACAGCCCATCCCATAATCTGCCACTCTGAGCCACCAAGATGGTGATCTAACTTCTTGAAAGATGACTATGACTTAAGAACATCCCCTAACAGGAAACAGTGGAGATACTTCAGTGGAAAGGTTTGTTTTCATCACTCAATATTAGAAAACCCATTTTGATCTCAGTAGAAATTAATTCACTCTTGCGACTTCATTAAATTCTGCAAACTTATTTTTCTGGTAATATAACTTTAGTGAGGCAGAGGCCTCTTAGATCTACCTCTTGTCTCTCATTTCTACTCTCTTCCACTATAAAGTACTAGCAGCTTGAGTACTCTGAGCCCCTCAACAGCTGATGCTCCCATACTCTCTCTGCCACTTGGCTACTGGCTGCTGGCACCTCACACTGGCAAGCATGGTCCCCACTGTTTCTAGGCTCGGAGGAGCAAATGCACATAGCACAGCAAATGCACAGTAGTTAAGAATACAGGTTCTAGTGCCAGGTTGCTGGGATTCAAGTCTTTACCCTGACACATACTAGGTATGACTTTGGGCAAGATACTTAAATCTTCATGCCTCCTATTTCCTTATCTGTAGAATCAGGATAATAATAGTATCTTACTCATACAATTGCTATGAGGATCAAATGAGTTTGTATATGTAAACTATTGAGATCGGTCCATGGCACTTAGCAGGTACTCAGCAAATGCACACTGTGATTTATTATTAAACTTCAGTTAATTTATTAATGCTAAACTATTTCACTGAAGCCTGAGTCTGCTTTTGAAGTGTTCTTGTTTATTCTAGAAACAAATCCTTTTTAAAAATCACCAATATGCTATGAATAAAGATGAGACCAGTATTCAAAAAGTACATATGGTATAATTTCTTATTATTCAATGTACTGTTCTTTTAACTAGAGCCTCCACAGTTTCAATGATTCTTATGATTTTGCATTATTTTGATTGCAACCACACACATACAATTGAAACCTCACCCCCCAATATATTACCTTTAAAATTGTAAAACTGCTCAAAATTAAAATTGTAAAGCTGCTCAAAATATAATGATAGTGTATTTTACTATACACGTTTGAAAAATAAACCTGTTTTCAATGATTGGCATTAATAATATTCAGCTGCAACTGTTCTATTTAAGAAATACTTAAAAATGAATTTTAAGAATGCATCAGTTAGATGGAAGTATGCCAAGGCAGCTAAACTGATTTTTGGTGACACTAAGACAATTTCTGACCCCTGGGCCTACAATGGAATATAAAGAAAGGGGGGTGGCAACTAACTTTGACACTCTCTGGGACATTCATCATCATTTCAATAAGGGAGGAAAGACAAGGTTGTCACCCCAGGAGCTCATTATCTTCTCCTAGTCATTACATTTTTAATCCCAATGGCTACCAACATAAAGCCAGTTTTGTCAGTTTAAAGACAGGGGTAATATTTCTTAAAGTCTTGTGTTGTATAAGGCATTCTTAGGAGTTGGGATAAAAAAGTAAAGCAGTGGGACATTTTCACGGTCAGAACATTGACACAGATTTCTCTCCTTGAAAATTTAAGTTTAGAATCAGACTGTGAATATGTTTAGCCCCAAATGCATTATGAATCAAAGCTTTCTTTATATTAGTCAGCAAAACCAAGAGGCCAGAGAAATGTTCTAATCTAATCTATTAGGTACGATTCTCTAAGTAAGTTAAAACAGATACAATTAAATCAGTGAATCAATATTAATTAACCTTGCCCTTCTCACACACATTTCTTTGTCAGAGGCTTCAGAAAAGAGAGACCAATGAGGTGTAAGCTCTGCTTTGATACCACTGCCTTTGAGAAAAATAAATAGTGAAAGTTGATCCTACTCTGATTGGTTGGTGCTGGGGTATATTTTTTAATGACTGCTCCCTGGTCAGAAACCAAGACTACTGGAATTAGACCATCCCTGTAATAGGAACTAACATCCATCCAGAAGCCTCCATGTCTCCCTGGCTTTAGAAAGATAGGGACCTTCATAGATAAAACACCTTCCAAAAAAGACCTTGAACACCTCTTCTACTAGAGGGCATAATCCTCCGGTGACTAAGGAAGGCAGAACAAATTCCTCCCCTCTTAGAACCAGTGACAAAAAAAGGAAGGGGAGGGAGCTATACAATTCATGACACATATATCATTTCATGTTTTTTTTTCATGAGCCCAATGAATGACTTCTACCCTTTAAATATGTTTTTACACGTGCTTACATTAGCTGAACCTATAAGAATAGGTCAGGAAGATTTGAAACTCAGTATTATAAGCTAAGATAGTCCAAAAGTCATTCTGTGAAAGGATTACCTCGTCCCAGTACACAGACTTTCTCCAGGTATGAATAAGTAATATAATATACACAAAAATATTTATATTTGTGTTTATATTTATACTTATTTTTTTCAATAATTATATTATGCTTATTAAAATAACTTCAAAGATTTCCATGACAGTTTCTTAGCAAACGTCTCATTACCTCTCATCAGGCTATTTAAATACTACTGCAATTGGCTGGTTTTCTTTACTGTCTTTCTGATCTTTACATGGGTTTCAGAGTGACTTCTGTGATAGTTCTTCTGTGTTATCTCCAGAGCAGACACAATTTTAGGAACAGTGGAGAAAACTGAGAAAACTGGTAGTGAAGTAATAAATGAACTCCAAATCAGAGCTCTAAAAATGACAATTCCCTGCTTAAAAATTTTACTGGATTCTCATAACCTACAGCATAAGGTTTATACTTCTAAACTTAATATTTATATCCTCTACAACCAACCCCCAATTTTTGTTCCAGAAATATCTAATGCAATACCTGAAAAAGCATACATTCCAGTAGATTAGTCTCTTGATCCAGTTAAAATGGATCATTCTCACAACACTGCTTGCCCTTAGGTGCCTTTGTATAATACTGTTACCTCAGTCTATGATCCCTTTCCCTCCTTTTATATCCTTTCAAGTCATATCAATACTTCAAATACCAGTTCAATTTTCACCTAACTTGTGAATGATTCTCCAAGTAGAAAAAATTTCTGAGTTTATAAGTTCTTTGGTTATATATGTTTGCAGCAAATATTTAGTCCTTGATTCATCAAATAGATTTTGCAAACTTTTATGTATGAGTCAGCAAGCTAAGTGAGGAGGATCTAATAGTGAAACATAGCATTTGCCTATGAGACAGGCTAGTAGAAAATCCAGACATGCAAGCAGATCATTATGATGGAGATGTTTTAGTAGTTATAAGTATAGAATTCTAGATAACCTATAAGGGAGGCATTCAACCCAGGGCCTTGGGGTATCAGAGAAGAATATCTGGAAGATGTAAAATCTATTGTTCCTGGGAATCAGTGAATCATTTGAAATATCAAATGAGGCCCAAATTAAAAGTCTCCTTATTGTCCACAAAATAGTGCTCATGCTGTTAGGCACTTATAGCTGTGTAGGAGTTAGTCAAATGAGTGCAGGCCCAAGGGAGGAGAGGAAGAATATCTGCAGCATATGAAAAGGCATGAAGGAGAGAGAGCACAGCACAATGGGTAATTGCCATACTTTCTCATTCTCCTAACCCCCATGTTTTCCCTCAGTCAATGAACTGCAAGACAGGCCTCTGGTGTCTTTGTGTAAAGTGCTGGAGCATCTTTTTTTTTTTTTTTAAACCTTCACCACCAGATGGTAAGTTCTTTATTTGAGAGAATTTGTCCTGTATTCTCCAGAATGTCATACACACAGTCAGGGCCATTGATCAACTAATTGTGTTAAATGTAGTTAAATAGGATAGTAATAGTCAAAGGAGAAAGAATCAATGTGAAGTAAAATCAGGTGTTTTCTCTTTATATAGTATTAACTGCTATTAATTATTAATACTGAACTTACCTTCTGTCTTTTCCAGAAATTACTTTAAATTTTTTTTTTCAACGTTTATTTATTTTTGGGACAGAGAGAGACAGAGCATGAACGGGCGAGGGGCAGAGAGAGAGGGAGACACAGAATCGGAAACAGGCTCCAGGCTCCGAGCCATCAGCCCAGAACCTGACGCGGGGCTCGAACTCACGGACCGCGAGATCGTGACCTGGCTGAAGTCGGACGCTTAACCGACTGCGCCACCCAGGCGCCCCTCCAGAAATTACTTTAACTTACTCTTCACTCTAATGGTTCCAGTTTATTCACAGCAACCACAACTGTATTTCCTTCTACCTGTCAGAGCTTTGCACTTAAGTTGTCAAAAGTTGGTGTAAAGTTTTGTGCCCGGGGCGTCAAAATTCTTTCTTCTTTCTTGACTATGCTTTATCTTTTTTTTTTTTTTCCTTAGGACCCTATTTTGTTTATCTGCCTGGATATCTTTCACAGTTAGAGCAAGAAAGTGATTCTATCTATATTCACTTTTCCCACAATTTGCAACAACAACTAAAATGAGAAAACCATGTACTGATCACTTAACATCTATTGCCTCTATCTTATCACTTTTCCCTCACAATGACATTGATACCTCTTCCATAATGCCACTAATAAGTTTTTTTTAGTCCTACTATATTTGAAAGAATAATACAAATAATTTTCTTTTCCCTTGAACCATTTGAGAGTAAGTTAACGACATATATCCTCTCCCTTCCAAATATCTTAGTGTGTGACTCCTGAAAAGGACATTATCTAACATAACCACAATACGTCCATCAAAATCAGGAAGTTAGCACTGATTTCTTAATACCATCTGTTAAGGGATGATTGTATCTACCCAAAATTTGTATGAAGTCCCAACCCCTGGTACTTTAGAATGTGACTGGATCTGGATACAGGGCCTTTATAGAGGTGACTAAGTTAAAATGTGGCCAGTAGGGTGGGTCCCAGTCTAATCTGACTGGTGCTCTTATAAGAAGAGATAATTTGGATGCACAAAGAGATGTCAGGGACACATGTACAGTGAGGTATAACCATGAGAAGAGGCTGTGAGGGGGCTATGATCTACAAACTGAGGAGAATGGCCCATGAAGAAAACAAACTGATAATACCTTTATCTTGGATTTGTAGCCTCCAAAACTATGAGAAAACAAATCTCTATTGTTTAAGCCACCTAGTCTGTGGTATTTTGTTATGACAGTAACATTGCAGGATACCAAATCAATGTACAGAAGTCCATTGCATTTCTATACACCAATAATGAAGTAGCAGAAAGAGAAATTAAGGAATCAATCCCATTTACAATCACACCACAACAGTAAGATGCCTAGGAATAAACTTACCCAAAGAGGTGAAAGACTTATGGTCTGAAAACTATAAAATTTTGATTAAAGAAATTGAAGACTACACAAAGAAATGGAAAGACATGCTTGTGGCTTGGAAGAACAAATATTGTTAAAATGTCTACACTATCCAAACTAATCTACACATTTAATGCAATCCCTATAAAAATACCACCAGTATTTTTCAGAGAACTGGAACAAACTGTCTTAAAATTTGTATGGAACCACAAAAGATCCTAAATAGCCAACGTAATCTTGGAAAAGAGAAGCAAAGCTGGAGGTATCACAATTCTGAACTGCAAGTTATATTGCAAAGCTGTAGTAATTGGAAGCATGTGGTACTGGCACAAAATAGGTACATAGATCAATGGGACAGAATAGAAAACCCAGAAATGACCCACAGCTCTGTGGTCAATCTTTGACAGAACAGGAAAGCATATCCGATGGGAGAAAGTCTCTTCAACAAATGATATTGGGAAAACTGTACAGCAATATTCAAAAGAATGAAACTAGATCACTTTCTTATGCCATACACAAAAATAAACTCAAAATGGAATAAAGACCTAAATGTGAGACCTGAAACCATAAAAATCCTAGAGGAGAGGGGCGCCTGGGTGGCTCAGTCGGTTAAGCGTCCGACTTTAGCTCAGGTCATGATATCACAGTTCATGAGTTCAAGCCCCGCATCAGGCTCTGTGCTGATGGCTCAGAGCCTGGATCCTGTTTCAGATTCTGTGTTTTCCTCTCTCTGACCCTACTCCGTTCATGCTCTGTCTCTCTCTGTCTCAAAAATAAATAAACGTTAAAAAAAATTTAAAAAAATCCTAGAGGAGAACATAGGCAGTAACCTTGTTAACATTGGCCATAGCAACTTCTTTCTAGATACGTTTCCTGAGACAAGGGAAACAAAAGAAAAGTAAATTATTGGGACTACACCAAAACACATATTTGTGGGGAAATAGGTTCTACTTAGATAAGTGGGTTAGAAAAAAAGCTTAGGGTGGAAAGCTGCCACCATGGGGAGACAATGCCTAAGGTTAGCTAGCAGGATATTGTAATGGGATCGCGAGTACTTGTTATTTCACATCCAGGAAATTACTTTCCAGCTGATGCCAATATATGATTGTACTTTGATCACAAACTCCACTTGCCCTCCACCAGTCCCTTTGCTTCTTACACACACAAGTTAATGGTTATTATCTGATTGCTTTCTTCACATTCACCACATGTGTAAGATCTTGTTTTCTTCACGTTTACCATGTGTGTAAGATCTTGAGCACTCAATAAATACAGAGATGAAACTCCTGTTCAGGGCTCTTGTCTCCTCACAGACATTACCCTCTCTTGTATTCAATTCTGTGTCCGCTCTCTTGTTGGTCAAGAGAAAACTCCAGACGCATAGTCTGCGACACATATTTATTTTGATGCTTAAATCATCCCTGTTTTCAACAATGGGGGCCTCTTCAGTTCATTTCTGTGTTCTTTTCACATGTCCCCAACGTTCTTTGAGGACTTTCTTCATAAGATGTTTCAGGCTCATCTTATTTATTTACTGACCCACTCCTGGAATCAGTCACTTCTACAAGAAGGCATGGCTCCTTTTAGTGACAAGAGTATTTAGAAGCCAAGATATAGGCACTAAATGAGCTCATTACTATTGGGGCATCACTGCTCCCAGACTCTTCCAGTGGACAAAGTGGACACACACATACGTACTCACACAGATGTGAGTTCACACTGATAATCCAATTCCAATCAAACATCATCACAAAATTTATTGTAGTTCTCTTTCTTTCTGCATTTATAGCTCCATTCTCACTCAGTAAGAAATTTGGACCCTTAATATATTTACCTGTGTAAAGTTGCAGTCTCAGTCCTTATGTTTATAACTAATCTAGTGCTGACACCACTCCAGTGCAGACACCCTCCCCACCCTTCTGGTATTTTGGTGCTTCATGTTTGGGCATACCCATCATTCCCTGTACAATCACTCCCTGCCCCTACTCAGAGTAACAACCTAACCCCACCAGTGCATGATTAAATTAGAAGGAAGCAAACTATTTTTAAGTTAAACATTTTATCTAACTAAAGAATTAAAAACTAGATATCCCAGGCCTACAAAAGTGTGAGTAAAAATGATTCCCAAATTACAATAGCCCCTTCTCCTGCAGGTGTTCAATTAGACAATCATGTATTTCAGGTCTTCCAATGAGATTACAAACAGGTGTGCTACTGGGTAAGCACTTTAATTCTTTCATTTTGTTTTCCGACTGTTGAAAGCAGTTGTGCCTACCTAACTGAATGAAGAAGCATCAGGGAACATTTAAAAACCACTGATGCACTAATCCTACTCCAAAACAATTAAATCACAAACTCTGGTGCTGGGCCCAGTCATGAGCTTATTCTAAAACTCTTCATGTAGTTCGCTCTTCAGTTAACCACTGATTTACAGTGTTTTTTCTCTTTCCTAAAGATTTACTTGTCATTGTAAGAACATATGACTTAATCTTACCATGAAAGGCAAATAGTAAGATGCAACCTATGGTCGTCTCCCCACACCTTATATCCACCCCCATATACTCCTTTCTCCTTGAGTGTGGTGGGACGGGCTTCTAACCAATAGGATATGGGAGAGGGAACCCAGGTTCCAAGCCAGTTTATTTGGAGCTAATCGAAAGGAGATCATCTCAGATGAGCCTGATTTAATTAGTTGAAAACCTTTAAAAGAAGACTGGGGGCTAGCGTGGGGGCGGAAGTGGCATCCCTGATGAGAAGGATTTTCTCTCTCCTCTGGATTTAAAAACATTAAGCTGCCAGAGTGAGAGAAGGCCAAGGGAGAGGTTAACATAGCAAAGAATGGAGCAGCTTCTAGAAGGTGAGGGTGGCTCCTGGCTGACAGCGGAGAAGAGAACTGTGACCTCAGCCTCACACCTGCAGGGAAGTAAACTTTTTCAACAACCAGCGAGATCTTGAAAGATGATCTTTCCCCAGTTGATACTCTAGATGAGAATGTATCTGACCAGAACGTAGATTGTAGTCTCGTGAAATCCTGGACAGAGAACCCAGGTAAGTTGTATCGAGACTCATCACACACAAAAACGTGGAACAATAAATGTATGTTGTTTTAAGCTGTTATTTCTGCGATGATTTGTTATGCAGCAATGCAAAACAAATAGAGTTAACAACCTCTTGGCTGCCAGGCAGCATTTCCATTTGTTACAAGTTATGGGATCTTATTTGGATCTGAAGATGGAAAAACTAGAGTACTGAACACAGAGTAGGTGGTTAGTAAATATCTTTGGCTGATTGTAATGTCTGGCAAAAAATTATCCATGGTATGATAAACATGTATATTCTATTTCAGTCTCCCAAAGAATATTTATGCTTTCAAGGAATGCTTTTGACGTTACTTGCCCTCTTTCTCTATGCTGAAATAAAAGTTAGCCATTTGTCATTCTTTTCCCAAAGGGTCATATTCCCTACATTGTGACACTGGCGCATAAAGGCTATACAGATAAATAAGGGGTAGAATATAACACTAAGAGGTTTTTGAAATTGATATTATTTTAATGGAATTAATATTGATTAAGCTTGACTTTACCCCAGCTGTTCAGACTTAAACAATACATACGCTTCAATCATAAAATCCATGAAAGTTCTTTTTCTTTCAACAAACATGATTATATGTCTTACAGTGTCTATTAAAAATAAAACTCTCCTACAAATATATTCCTGGGGTAGAAATAATAACTTTCTTCTTGAGGGAAACTTGACCTGGGGTGGGAAAGTCAGGGGTTGGGAATGAGATACAGTAGACCAGAGCTGAAAATTACAGCAAGAAGCTTTCTGAAAGTACTACAATGACCTTTGGTAAATATTAACCATGGCTATGTGCAAGAGGCTGATTTGGTCTGAGATTTTATCATTTCATCTATCCTATAGAACCGCATACTTCAGCCAAACTGGTTTCTTTATGTATCATGTGCTCTGAGCCTAGTTTTCTAATTTGAAATGGCCTACTTGGGGCACCTGGGTGGCTCAGTCGGTTGAGCGTCCATCCGACTTAGGTTCAGGTCATGATCTAGCAATTGGAGAGTTGGAGCCCTGCGTCAGGCTCTGTGCTGACAGCTCAGAGCCTGGAGCCTGCTTCAGATTCTGTGTCTCCCTCTCTCTCTGCCCCTTCCCTGCTCATGCTCTGTCTCAAAAATAAATAAACATTAAATTTTTTTTAAATAGAAAAGGCCTACTTGATTCACACTATTCTCTACTATTCTATTAAGGAATAAATTCAAGTTCTGTCTTAAAGACTAGTGCTTCATAGAACTTTATGTAATACAGCAAGATACCTTCTTGAGAAAGGAAGGAGAGAAAAAGAGTAAGACAGAATGCTATGAGGTTTTCAGAGTAAAGTCCTAAGAGGAATATCCTTAACTCTCTCTCCATAAATACCCAAGTTGATGTAAATCATCTGTGATTAAAAATGGTTTTGGATCAAATAATTTGGAGATATACTGACTTGAAGAAAATTAAACAACAAAATTCTTACTGTTAAGGCTTCTTAAAACTTCTGTTGTAAAGCTCCAAGAAATAGGATCATATAGTCTACAGGATTTCCATAACTTTTTCAATTATTGAACATTTTTTAAACTAGGAAGACAATGGAATAAAGTTAAACTCAATGCCAGTGGTTCTTAAAGTGTGCCTTCTAGACCAACAACTTCAGCATCAACATCTCCTGGGTACTGGTTAGAAATGCAAATTCTTGGACCCCACATCAGACCTACTAAATCAGAAATCCCAGGGGTGGAGGGCAGTAGTTTGTTTTAACATGACCACATGCCAGTCGATTCTCATGCACTCTGAAGTTTGAGATCCATCACTTTATTCCACATCCACTCATTCCACATATCGCAAACCATCCCTTTTCAGAACAGATATCTTCTGTAGGGATATTTTTAAAGAGTAAGGGGATTAACACTGGTAACTAACCACTGACATTGGGAACACGATTTCTCCCTGTGGAGTTTTTAAATGTTTAGCGAGAGTAATTGAATAGACCTGAACAATGTTTAACAGCTTTGCAATACTTCACTAAAGACATTGACTCTAAAATCAAAGGTGTTTAATTGATAGGAAAAATATAGATATTTTCCTTCTCTCCAGCCTGTCATTCTGATAATTTACAGCCTAAGAGACTTCTTTTCAAATGAACATCCAAGAAATAAATGCGTTAAACATTAATATCTGTTCTGAAGTAATTTGTTAAGAGTTGCCATACACAGATGAGGTGAAACTTTCTTAAATACCCATTTAAGCCACTAAAGTTGCATGTGTTAATAATGAATGTTAGGGATTTAACTTCTAAAATCCCAATGAATATGGTAGCATATCACAGCTTTATAAGTATTAATAAAATAGTTATACCAAAAGGTGGTAAAATCAGAAGGGGGGGATTAGTTTCTATTTGTAATGCATGGAAGGAAACAATAATAAGAAAGTTTGGGCTAGTAGATTTCTAATAGTCTTGCCAAAAACTGTTCACATAATTCAGTCAGATTATAGCAGATAAAATAATAGGTTTGTGGGGTTAAATCGCATGTAAGTAAAGGAAACTTTACCTTTAAAAAGCTGACCATGTCAAAACTGGCAATTAAAAAAAAAATTCTCTCACCTTAATATGGACAGCATGCAGAGTATGAGCTAAATTCTTAGTCATTATTTAAGAGCTATTTATTATTTTATTTTTCTCAACAAACATTACTAGTTTTCATTTTTCAATTTCTGGTTAGCTGTGTAGAGAAATAATGTTAGGTATTTTTTACTAATTATGTGATTCTCCCCAGAACAGGACTCCTACACACTGCCAGGTGACAAATGTGATAAGGCATTTTTAAGTTCTTGTAAGAGTCCACCATAACTATTTGTAGTGAAAGGACTAATGTTCCATGCACTCTCTAAAACATTCAATATATACTGCCCAATGGAAACATTTTTTTTATTTTTTATTTATTTATTTTTAATATATGAAATTTATTGTCAAATTGGTTTCCATACAACACCCAGTGCTCATCCCAACAGGTGCCTTCTTCAGTACCCATCACCCACCCTCTCCTCCCTCCCACCCCCCATAAGAGACTCAGTTTTTAAGAGTCTCTTATGCTTTGGCTCTCTCCCACTCTAACCTCTTTTCTTTTTCCTTCCCCTCCCCCATGGGTTTCTGTTACGTTTCTCAGGATCCACATAAGAGTAAAAACATATGGTATCTGTCTTTCTCTGTATGGCTTATTTCACTTAGCATCACACTCTCCAGTTCCATCCACATTGCTACAAAGGGCCATATTTCATTCTTTCTCATTGCCACATAGTACTCCAATGGAAACATTAGAATCTGAGGGTATTAATTAGCTCCAGTAAGACTAGGAGAAAATTCACTTATTAGTTCATGTGTGTGATTTAAAGTATTTTTTTGTTGTTGTTGATCTTTGGATAGCAAGATTGAAAGAGAATTAAACTAGGACCTCAATTATAATTCACCTCTAATAACTAAACACAATCACTATTTAATGATTCTAAATCAATCAATACTTTCATCCAGTAGGTAACACAGCATTTAACCTGTTAATAGAAGTTTTTTAAAAAAGCAAACTTAAATCCTAGATTAATCTTTTCCCTTCACCCTCTCTTTCACTCTGTTTTCTTCCACAAACAAATGAAGATACAGCTATGTACTTGAATGAGGTCTTCCTGAAAATTTAAATCAACTGTATGTAAAGTGCTTAAACTAGATTCTGCCACCCAGTTGAAACTCAAATTATTATTTTTATAATAGCAATTATTTAGCTGATAAGTTAAGCAATGGCATCATTTGTTTCAGTTATTGTATGGTATATATTTGAGGGTCGGTTTTTTGTATCATCATATAGGAATAAGCCAGAGATCAATTTTCAGACAGAATATGAATAAACACCATCATCTGACAGAGAAGAGATGGTATTTTTTTCAATTTTTTTAATGTTTATTTATTTTTGAGACAGAGAGAGACAGAGCATGAATGGGGGAGGGTCAGAGAGAGAGGGAGACACAGAATCCAAAACACGCTCCAGGCTCTGAGCGGTCAGCACAGAGCCGGATGCGGGGCTCGAACTCACGGACCGCAAGATCATGACCTGAGCTGAAGTTGGAGGCTTAACCGACTGAGCCACCCAGGTGCCCCAAGAAGAGATGGTTTAATGATTAAATCCAGTGGTCACCTTAACAAATGATTTCTTTTTTCCCCCCAAACAAAGGCAAGGTGAGCTGTCCAGTCTTTCCCATCCCCTTACTCTCCCCGAGAGATTTAATCTTTTCTGTGGCTTCACCAACCACCTATGCACTAATGCGATCTGAGCCTTTATTTCTAATCCAAATACCCATTGCTGAGATCCAGGCTCACACATATTGATACCTACTAGATGTCTTTTGTTTTTTTGTTACTCCACAGATGTCTCAAATTGAACATAACCAAACCAGACTCCCTCCCTCAGTTAAAGAAAAATAGCACCTACTTCTCTTTCAGTGTTAAGTATTTGAATAAATGATAGTATCACCCAAGAAACCAGATTCAAACTTGAATATTAGCCCTTACCTCTCCATTCACTAAAACCGTCATATTTGGGTTATGAACAGACTCTGTGCCCTTGGTTCCCTTCGTGCCATGCCCAGGCTTTACTGCCAAGTTTCCCTCTTTCTCTTTGCCTTTGTCTCAGAGGCTTTTTCCACATTCTGCCTCCTGATTTGGTCAGATCCTCACTATTCCCAAAGCTTAGACAGTTCATAAGGACTATGGTTTGCTCACTGGCTTTTGATTAAGATGTGTCAGGTTTGAAACTTATGTAATGTAATTTGTATAGATGTTTTCCTCATGGCTGAAAGCATTTTACCCTCTGCTGTCTCATGGAATGTGTCTCAGAACCCTTTGTCTAGGGAATTGGATTGGGAGGAAGTAATGGGGAATACAGACCTAAGTTTTTTTAAAAACTGTGGTGGGCAGAAAGCAGAATTTACAGATGTTATCTTCAAGGTTTTGTGGGGCAAAGCTTAAGCAGAGAGAAGCAGAAGTGAACCATTCTTGGTGTGCCTGGGTGGCTCAGTTGATGAAGCGTCTGACTTCGGCTCAGGTTATGATCTCATGGTTGGTGGGTTCAAGCCCTGCAATTGGGCTCGGCTAACAGCTTGGAGCCTGGAGCCTATTTCAGATTCTGTGTCTCATTCTCTCCCTGCCCCTCCCTCACTCATCCTCTGTCTCTCTCTGTCTCACAAAAATAAATGTTAAATTTTTTTTAATTAAAAGAAAGTGTACTATTCTTGGAAGATGGAGATTCCTCAGGGTGGTGGTCTCTGGGATAAATGTTGAATGATGGAGATAAATCCCCCATCAGTGAGCAATGCCTCATATTGAAGCTTGCTGTGGAAATTAGTAGAGACAGTATTCTACACTTTACAGACTGAGGAACAGATTGAAAGGTCATTGTGGGCAAATCTGTGGGAAGTGGAGTGTGACCAGTATCTGCAGTAGGCCTTTGCGCTGTTTGCCAAATATGTTTCTCTTCCTGAGTGCATGCTCAGATTTTATTTTGTTGACCTTTAGGATTTCAGGGTACCCTTATGACTTTAGCTAATGTTAAATGTGAAAGAAAGTAGCATTTCACTTTCTGGTAGAAGCCTAAACAGTCAATGAGGGATGTATGATGCTGCTGCTTTCGCTCTGCCACTATGCCTGGAAGTGTTTAGTTTTCCTGGGTCCCAGAGTGTTCACACTGCACAGCACAGGTCTCCAGCTCATGTGAAATGAACATGCAGCATGAGCAAGAAAAACGTCAGAATTTCTGGGATTTGTTGCTATGATGGCATAATCTGAACAAAAAGATACTGAGTCTACTGAGAGTATTGCCCTCCAACAGCGCATTTGAAGACCATCTTTTGTCCTCATACTGGAGAGCAGAAGAATCCAAGGAAATAATGACATCACTTTGGATTAAGGGTCTGGATCCCACCTTAGATTTTTGGTAGCCTATGGGACCTATACAAGAGAGGGAGCCCCAGTGGTTCCTGAAGTTGAAACTCTGACATGGAGAGAGGCCTTAATGCAGTTTTAGTATGAAATATACCTTAGGTTTATGCGCTAAGATTGATACCTGTTATATTGGCTTGTGTCTAAAATCTCTGTAGCTTAGTGTACTAGACATGCTCCATCAACTGCAACATTTAATCCTGACTTCCAAAAACAAAACCTGAACTAATGCTCCATGTCCTGCTCCCCAAGAAAGCTATTGAGCGTTGATTTTGCAAGGAAATATGATATCACTAATTTATTGAATACTTAAAATGTGCCTTGCAATATGTTAAACAGTTTACATGTTAAACAGTTTACATGGATTATCACATTTCTTTCTTTCAAGAATTGTATGAAGGAATTATTACCCTCACTTACCATTTTAGGAACTTGGAAGTTAGAAAGGCTAAAAACTAGCCCTAAGTCACACAGCTGGTAGGTGGCAGAGCCAGAATGATAGCGCAGATCTGCTTGTTGCCAGTGTCATTGCTCTGCAGAGCCCTCATTAATCACCTCTCACCTGGATTGTTGGAACAATTGTCTAGCTTCTGTCTCTGCTTCTTGTCTGGCTTTCTTCTTTAACTCTCTCCCATAACTCTAGGTAGAGTTATGAATAAGTAATACAAATCTGCCCTTGGAAGCTTTTTTTTTTTTAATTAAAATTATACTGGCTTCCAATGCTTCTTATCTAAATTCCTCATTGTGCCATACGGGGCCCTCAAGGACAAGGCCCTAGCCACCTTTTCATCATAATCTTCACCCATTTCTATCTTTTTACCCTGCAATCTTCAAATACCAGATCATTTTTGCTCTATTGATGCTGCTGATAGTCATCTTACTATGTGCAATGCCCTCTAGGAGAACACCCATGTAGTCTTTTACCTATATCCAACTACCACTTAGTACGACAGTGAGGTATAACTTGCTCCATGGAAACTTTTGCAATATTCCAATCTAGAATCAGACACTGCTGTTCTCTCATAGTACTTTATGCAATCCATTATAATTGTATAGATAATATACTTTTAGTACATGAACCCTGGAATCACAGAGTCAGAGGTTTGAATATCAACTCTTCCACTCTAGTTGTATATGCTTGACAAGTTATTTAGCCTCTCAAAGCCAGTTTCTTAGTAAATAATAATGATGATAATAATAAGCATAGACCATCCTTGGAAAGATTTTTATCATGCTTGTAGAATTATATTAAATTATTTTAATACAGACAATGCCTGGATGTTGTGAGAGTTCAATATAATATTTATTGACTTTTCTTATTTCACTCGCCACATTATGGAATGATTAAATAGCAGTTTGTGACTGCCTTAATGTCAAAACTCACTTTTTTTCCCTTCTTTATGCCCATTGCATATAGTAGGCTCTGAGTAAATGTTTGTTAATTCAATGGATGATTTAAAAAAAAAATTAGGAGAATGGCATTTAAAATGCTTAAACTCAAAGGGTTAACATGCAGTTAGGGCTCCTCAGGCTAACAAAGTGGCATCAAAACTATGGTTCTACATTTTAGACAATTCCACCCCATTCCATTCCTGAGACTATATGAAAGAATGAAGAGGGTGGGGGTGGGGAGACGAATGCTAAAACCATGAAAGGACTTAATTGTCCCAAAACATTCAGTGAAGAGAGCTGCTCTGAGATTGAGGAGGAAAAATTAGAAGCTTATGGGCTGAAGAGATTTGGAACATTTCTGAGAGCGATGAGCCAAGGAGTCAATGAGGGGGAAATATCAGGCATGCTGGGAAGTGGTCAGGGCCAGGTTGCAGCTGGTTGGTATAAACATTGAGAAGGCCAGGTCTACCTGGCTATCCTTCTTTATCCAACACAGATATGATCATATAGAAGGTGGCCCTCATGGTGGATCCCATGAAGGAGACCATAAAGGGCAACAAAGATTAAATAGGGAACATATAGAATTTTACTATAATCTTTTGCAGTGAACCAATTGGAGTCAGCACGTATTAAATTTTTCATAAGTGTTTGTTAAAAAACTTGTTTATTCATATCGCTAAAAGTTATTCCTCCATCACATATTTCATACATACATACTGAAAGAACTGTCAGTATTACTTTCAAAGAATCATACCCTTCCTGGAGAAAAAGTATTTTGTGATTGAGTTACCAAATTCCTAGATTTCACTTTCCAAAGTGTACTCAGAACAAGATTAATACAAATAAGTAAACAATTCCACAAATAATGCCAAACAAACTTCCAATGCTTAATTGTGCCTACAGAGGATTAAATTTAGAAGGCAGTGAGTAGTTCAGGGTAAAAAGAATTATTACTTGAATTTTTCCTCAGAGTCACAATAACCACAATAGAGATAATGAATTCAAGTCAACTTGGAGAATTAACTTATACAACCATAATCTACTTTGATTAAAACTGATAGGTTCTACAATAAATTAATATAGACATAATTTTTTCCAGACTCCACTTTTCCTTGTATATGACTTTAATAGCATAATGGAAAAGGGACATGATAATTGAGAAGGTTATAAAGAGGAATTAAGAGGGAAGCAGTGTAAGCCACACGTTGAACTTGGGGCATTTATACATCCAGAAGGAAGGGAAAAATAAACTGTTCCTTTTAGACTATTGGTTCTGACTCTTTCAAATTCATTGGTGCCTCCAGTAATTACCTTTAGTGGCACCATGGGATAGTATGGCAAACAGATCATAGGAAGAAGCAACAGGGTACAAGAATGGTCAGGCTTGGGGGAATTAAACATGTAAAAGCATTGAACTCTTCCTCTACTTAAAATTTCACAGACAGAAAAAAGTAAATTCAATTCCCATGTAACTGTAGAAACTTTGGGCACATTAAAAAAAAACATTACAGAGTTCATTGGTTTCAATAACCGTTCTGTAAATGTATATTAAAATATACAGTGTGGGGGTTTTTCGATGCCCATAAAATGCATCTCTTTTAATATACCTGTAAATCTTACAAAAGGGAGATCGGATCTTTTTTCATGATAAGGAAATTTCCCTGGGTTAGAGCTGTTGCCTCCTCCCCCGTGACACACACACACACACACACACACACACACACACAAGCCCTACCACTCCAGTGGACCAAGGAACTTTCCTAAGTACCATTATGCCTGCTTTCCCCAGAGAAGATATGCACAAAAACACAGCTGGAGGCTTCAGCATTTTTTTAACCAAACAGTCTCCCAGAGGAATCAAAAGTAAAGAATCAAATGACCCCATCTAAGTCACGCGTTTATGTCAAATAGGGGAGAACTGAATCAAGTTTTTTTTATATTAGTTTTGGAAGGATAATCTGTCTGAATCTTCTCTGCCTCCACATCTTGTTACATCTGTCCACTATTCACTATTCTTTCCACAGTGCCTCTCACCTGTTCCTCTGGTGAATTTTCACTGACCCAGGTGAGAAACTGCACTCTCTCTTTAATGCAGAATACATGTGATTCTTGATGGTTGTGTTCTGGTACTTATAGACTGAGATAGATGTTAACAAGGGCTTACCTTTTCCCAGGAAAAGTATAAGGCTGGGCTCTGGCATAAAAAAAAACTGTTTTAAAGTTTCTTAAATAAAGGAGGACTTTAAAAGCGTACATGAGAGAGACTCATCCATATTGAGGTGTCAGGGATACTTTAGTGAAGACTGTTTGAGCTGAGATATGAGAGTAATACTATAACTCTGGCAGAGAATGGAACAAGAATGTATCAAGAAGGGAGAAAGAGGGCACATTAAATAGTGCTTTGACTTCATAGCGATGTTTAAATATTTATCGAATTGATATACAGGGGACATTACCATTTTTATTTGCTGAATATTGTATATTGACATAAAAACAGATATGAGAATTTTCATATCATTTATTTTCCAACTATATTCCATATAGGTCTTCATAATTTACACTAAAATTTGGCTTTTCCTTTCTTCAAAAAAAATATCATACAAATTTAGGAAAAGTAAATAGCTTTTAAAGAACTATCAAATATTCTAAGATATAACAAAAAATATCTTGCATATATTGAAGTAAACTAAATAGGATAAATTGATCTTGAATTATATTGCCCCAAGTATAAATAATAAGTTGATCTTGAATTATATTGCTCCAAGTATAAATAATGATAAATTGACCTAAAATTATATTGCCCCAAATGGTATGATTACTAGAGTGGATGTAATTATATTTTTATTTGTATTTGATAATATAATATGAATTTATTTTCACCAAAAAGATGGCAGAAAAGACATGTTCTAAAATTCCGGTAAGCTGTTCATAATGAGAGAGTGTGGTGTTAAGGAAGATCCTTCATTGTAACTACTTGGCCAGCTGACTTGTGATACACAACTACACTTCTTACATTGCAAATTCAACCTGGCCTATGTCCATATGCTAGACCAGTAGGAGGTACCCAAAGGGAAGACTCCCTGCTCCTTCATCTTAAATATCAGACAGATACACACATGCATGTGTACACATAGTTATCCACTAATCTTATTTTCTTTCTCACTGGAAAGGAAAAATTCCTACCTCAATTACACATGGGAAGAAAACTAGAAAGTGCAATCAGATAACATAACTCTGCTCTGGACTTCTATTGTTTTTGTTTGGATCATAGTATTATTATTTTTTTTTTTTTACTAGTCTCCTGTGCCCTATTGGAAACTCCATCCATTTCTATGAACCAGCCCTTGATCATCCAGATTCCCAGCCAGGCTGCATGTGTGTTTATGGAAGGGCAGTTCTAGTTTTC
This sequence comes from Lynx canadensis, assembly GCF_007474595.2. Classification (NCBI taxonomy): domain Eukaryota; kingdom Metazoa; phylum Chordata; class Mammalia; order Carnivora; family Felidae; genus Lynx; species Lynx canadensis. The sequence goes on from NC_044307.1 coordinate 61,994,188, forward strand.
ATTCTCCAGCTGCAGTCACGGAGCTCTATGTAACATGGTATATTTCAAGGCATGAAAAAATTGCATATGTAATGCGGAGTGTGTTTATTATATTACCTTTCAAGTGACCAGTAAGTGATAAACTAATGGGAAATTCAGAATCCATGCAAAGCCTACATTGTTCTGAAATATAGGTAAGCAAAGAAGTCAGGTGGAAATAGAAGACAACACGTGTGCTCAGTTTATTTGGAACATTTTCTGTCTAGCCGTTCTTTCATATTTCTAATTTCTTGAGCCCTCCAATCTCATTTTCCATTTTCTCACCCTATCAATTGAAAATATCAGTATTACCATTAAAGATTAGTGTTTTAAACTGTTTCTCAGTGATTTGTAAGAAGGGGAAAAAAACACATAAGTAGCATCACGTTGCCAATAATACTACTAATTACAAGTATACCTCAGAGAGATTGTAGGTTTAGTTCCAGGGCACCACAATAAAGCAAATATTGAAATAAATCAAGTCAAATGAAAATTTTGTTTCCCATTGAATATAAAAATTATGTTTATAATTATGTCTATTAAGTGTGCAGTAGCATTATGTCTTTTTAAAATAGCATTGTCTGATAAACAATGTACATATCTTAATTAAAAAACACTTTATTGCTAAATAATACGAACAATCATCTAAGCTTTTTATGAGTCTAGTCATAATCTTCTGCAGGTGGAGAGTTTTGCCTAGATGTGGATAGCTGCTGACTGATCAGAATGGTGGTTGCTGAAGGCTGGGGTGACTATGAAAATTCCTTACAATAAGGTAATGAATTTTGCCACACTGATTGACTCTTGCTTTTCCAAACAATTTCTCTATAGCATATGATGCTATTTGATAGTATTTTATCCATAATAGAACTGCTTTTAATATTGTAGTCAATCTTCTCAAACCCTGCAGCTGGCTATCAACTAAGTTCATGTAATATTATAAATCCTTTGTTGTCATTTCAACAATCTTCAAATCCTCTTCACCAGTAGATTCCATCTCAAGCAACTACCTTCTTTGCTTATCTATAAGAAGCAACTCCTCATCCATTTAAGTTTTAGCATGAGACTGAAGCAATTCAGTCATATCTACAAGCTTCACCTCTAATTCTCTTGCTATTTCCACGTCTGGTGTTAATTTCCTTCATGGAAATCTTAAACCCCTCAAACTCATCCATGATGGTTGGAATAAACTTTTTCGAAACTTCTGTTAGTGTTGATATTTTGACTTCTAATGAATTGCAAATATTCTTAAGGGCATCTGGAATGGTGAATACTTTCCAGAAGTCTTTCAATGTACTTAGTCCAGATCCATCAGAAAAATCACTATATGGCAACCATAGACTTAAAAAATGTGTACTTTAATAAGACTTAAAAGTTGAAATTATTCCTTGATCTATGGACTTCAGGATGGATGCAGTATTAACAGGCATGAAATTTCATTGTATATCCCCATCAAATCTCTTGGGGACCAGCTGTATTATCAATAGCACAGATCACTATGCAATATAATAGAGAAGTTTGAAATATTGTGAGAATTACCAAAATATGACACAGACCTATGAGGTGAGCAAATGCTGTTGGAAAAATGGCAAATAGACTTACCTGAAACAGGGTTGCCATAATCTTCAATTTGTAAAAAAACAAACAAAAAAACCCCTATAAATATGCATATATATGATATACATTTTCTTTATTCATCTATTGATGGACACTTAAGTTACTTAATATCTTGGTTATTATAAATAATGCTGCAGTAAATATAGGAATACAAATATCTTTCAGGTAAGTGTTTTTATTTTCTTGGGTAAATACCCAGGAGTGGCATTATTGGACCATATGGTAGTTCTATTTTTAATTTTCTAAGAAACTTCCATACTGTTTTCCACAATGGCTGTACCAATTTACATTCCCACCAACAGTGCCAAAGGGCTCCTTTTTCTCTATTTCCTCACAAACACTTAATTTTGTCTTTTTGATAGTAGCCATTTGGACAGGTGTAAGGAGACCTAGATCATTGTGGTTTTGATTTGCATTTACTTGGTGATTAGTGATACTGAGCAACTTTTCATGTGCCTTCTTGTCATCTGTATGTTATCCTTGGTTAAAAAAAAAATGCCTATTCAGGTCCTCTGTCCATGTTTTCATCAGACTTTTTGCTTTTTGGTTTTTGTTTTGATGTTGAGTTGTATATATTTTTGTTCTGTATATATTTTTTATATTAACTATTCATTGAATATAGTATTTGTAAATATCTTCTCCCATTAAATAGGTTGTCTTTTTGTTTTATTGATGATTTCCTTCACTCTGCAAGAGGTTTTTAATTTGATGTAGTCTCAATAGTTTATTTTTGTATTTTTACCCCTTGCCTGAGGAGATATAGCTAGGAAAATGTTGCTATGGCTGATGTCAAATTACTGCCTGTGTTCTCTTCTAGGATTTTTGTGGTTTTAGGTTTTGCATTTAGGTCTTTAATCCATTATTTTTGTGTAAGGTGCTAGAAGGTGGTTCAGTTTCTTTCTTTCTTTCTTTTTTTTTTTCCTTTTCTGCCTGCTGTCCAGTTTTCTTAACTGGTATATTGAGAAAACATCCCCCTGGTATATTCTTAACTCGTATGTCCTAGATTAATAAACCATATAAACATGGGTTTATCTCTGGATTTTCTATTCTATTCCATTGATTTTGTATCTGTTTTTATGCCAGCACCATATGGTTTTGATTGCTACAACTCTGTGGTATATTTTGAAAACTGGAAATGTGATATATCCAACTTTGATCTTCTTTCTCAAGGTTACCTTGGCTATTCAGGATCTTTGGTATTTCCGTACAAATTTTAATACTGTTTTGTTTTGTTTTTTTCTAGTACTGTGAAAGAGGTTGTTGGTATTTGATATGGATTGTGTCAAAATTTTAGATTGTTTTGGGTAGTATGGACATTTTAAATGTTTATTTTTGAGAGAGAGCACACACACAAGTAGGGGAGGGGCAGAGAGAGAGGGGGACGGAGGATCCGAAGCAACTTCAGTTCTCACAACAGACAGCCTGAGGCAGGGTTTGAACCTGTGAACTGTGAGATCATGACTTGAGCCAGAGTCAGATGCTCAACCAATGGAAACACCCAGGTGCCCCAGTATGGAGATTTTAAAATTTTTGTTCTTTCAATCCATGAGCATGGAACATCTTTCCATTTATTTGTTTATGTCCTCTTCAGTTTCTTTCCTCAATGCTTTATAGTTTTCAGAGTACAGGTATTTCATCTCTTTGGTTAAATTTATTCCTAGGTATTTTTTTTTTGGATGCAATTATAAATTAAATTCTTAACTTCTCTTTCTGCTACTTTGATGTTAGTGTTATAACTACCTATTTCTGGGTATTAAGTTTGTATCCTGCAACTTTAGTAAATACATTTGTGACTTTTAATAGTTTTTGGTAGAGTCTTGAGGGTTTTCTATAAGCAGTATCCTGTTATCTGCAAATAGTGACTTTAACTTGTTTCTTACCAATATTCTTCTTATTTCCTGTCTGCTTGCTATGACTAGAACTTCCATTAAATCAGCATCAAGACAAGGGTGTCCCTTCTCACCACCTTTATTCAACATATTACTGGAAGTTTATACAATTTAGTATGATGTTAACTGTGGGTTTTTCCTATGACCTTTATTATGTTGAAGCATGTCAAGGACAAATATAATCAAGATTAGCTCTTAGGTAATACATTGCCATAAAATTAGTGGCTGAAAACAACATACTTTCATTACCTCATATATCCTGTGCATCAGGAACTAGGGCATAGTTTAATTGGTGCCTCTACTAAACCCACCTTGGTCAGAGCTATTATGAAACTAGTGAATTTGTTCAAATGCTTTTTCTGCATGTTGAGAACATCATGTGATTTTTAGGGTTTTGTTTGTTTGTTCGTTTGTTTGTTTTGATACGGTACATCACATTGATTTGTGAATATTGAACCATCCTTACATCCCTAGAATAAGTCTCACTTGATCTTGGTAAATGATCCTTTTAATGTATTATTGAATGCAGTTTGCTAATGTTGAGAATTTTTGCATTTATGGTTATAAGGAATATTGGCCTGTAGTTTTCTTTTTCTGTGGTGTCTTTGTCTGGTTTTGGTATCAGGGTAATGCTGGCCCTGTAGAGTATATTTGGAAGTTTTCCTTCTAGTTTTTGGAATAGTTTCAGAGCAATGGATATTAACTCATCAACTGTTTGGTAGAATTTACCTCTCAATCATTCTGGCCTTGGACCTTTAGTTTTTGGTAATATTTTGATTACTAATGCCTGTATGCTTCTTTAAAATGAAGATAGTGCTAGACATGAAAATCAATAGAATTAAAGTGTTCAGCTTTTATTCTTTTTCTTCTGGTAGTGCTTAATTAGTTCTTAATTATTCCATAAATATTGCATGTGTGGCTATTGAGTCAGTCAATTTTATAGATTTTGGAGAAAAATATTAATATGATATAGACCTGGTTTTGCAAAAACATTAAATCTGGAAGGGCATACAAGTGTGTTAATCACATACAACTTTTTAGGTGCCTTATAAAGACAATGACAAAGTATCAAAGGAGCACAGAGAATAAAATAACTCAGAAAAACTACCTAGTAGCCTTCAGCCAAAAATACTATTTTATTTGTTGTTTGATAACAGCAAAGAAGTAGGAAAAAATTATCCTGAAGATAGGGCTGGTACTATGATAAGAACTGCATCCAAAAAATAGGATATATATGGAAGCTATTTTTAGAATGGAAATGAACAGATATTTATCAATTATATGGGAGAAATGTGAAGGAGAAATAAGTCAATTAGAGGTATTCTTGGAAATGCCACATTGGAAATGTTTATATGTAATGAGGAATGTCTTTAAAAAAATCATGTCCTATTCTTTTTACTTTTGAAAATAACCAATCTTTGATCCAGTCTATCATAGATAACCATAATCATGAAGTAAACTCGATTTGTTGCTGGAAGAGTGCAACATGACTTATTGTTCATATTATTCATGCTGGGCTATCTTAATAGGAAAATTTCCAAATTTGTTTTCATCTGTATCCAATCTGATAATGTGAATAGTTTGTTTAGGTAACATTTGATGTGTTTTTATAGAAATCAAACAGTAAACGAAATGTTTTTATCATCTGGTTAGTGCATGGCACAAGGTGGACATTTGTGAGGACCAAGCCTGTTAAGAAAGCCAGTTTGTCTAGAGTAAAATAAGTTCTGGGAAAGTGTAGAAGATGAGGTTAAGGGATTCATCAGACCTTAAAGGCCATTGCAGGACATGGTAGACAATGTGAAATATATTCTTAGAGGGGTATAATGCTTTTGTAGAATTATGCACTGAGTGGTGCATAGATTTGTCACATAATCTGACTGTGTTTCTTAAAAGTTCATTCTGTCTGTTGGGCAGAGATTACATCATAAGTGTAAAAGAATATAAGAATTAGAAGAGATTTAATTATCCTGGCTTGGTTGAATGTGGTTATGGTAGAGCTCATAAGCAGTGGTTACATTTTTTTAAGTTATTTATTTTGAGACTGTGCATGTGCAGGAGGGGCAAAGAGAGGGGGAGAGAGAGAATCCCAAGTAGGCTCCACACTGTCAGTGCGAGGTTCCCTATGTGGGGCTCGAACTCATGAACCCGTGAGATCATGACCTGAGCCAAAATCAAGAGTCAGATACTTAACTGACTGAGCCACCCAGGTGCCCCATCTGTGGTTACATTTTAAAGGTAAACCAAATAAGAATTATGGATGAATTGGTTGTGGCATGTCAAGACAAATAGAATCAAGATTGGCTCTTATGTAATACATTATCATAAACTTAGTGGCTGAGAACAACACACATTTATTATCTCACATATCCTGTGGGTCAGGAGCCAGGGCATAGTTTAATTGGGGCCTGTGCTTAGCGTTTCCCAAGGCTGCAATTAAGGTGTCCAACTGTGTCTTCATTCAAGGGCTCTGCTGGGAAAGAATATGCTGCCAGCCTCACTCAAGTTGAAGGTAGAATTAATTTTCTTGTGGTTGTAGGATCAAGGACACTAATTTATTCTTGCCTGTTGGCTTGAGTTGTTCCCTAGAGGGAACTCTAGGTTTGGCTCCTAGAGGGAACTCTCAACTTCTTGACATGGGGGACTCTAGAATATGGCTGCTTACTTTTTCAAAGTTAACAAGGAGAGTTTCTAAAGTCCACTAGCAAGATGAAAACCATAAAGGAATGACACCTTGTTGCCTTTGCCATATTCTACTGGTTAGAACCCAGTTACATTCCCTGGGGTGTGGGAATAAAGGGAACCCAGGGAATAAAGATTATACAAAGGCATGAATACTAGAAGTTAGGGATCATGAAGGTTCACGCCTTAACCTGTCTACCACAAATGGAAAGTGGCTAGACTTGTAATGATAATATTATGCAGCTGAACCAACCCTGGAATTGTGTATTTCAGAGCTTTTTCTTAAGTGAGGCAATAAAACTCCTTACTATCAAAAACAACTTTTGTTAAGGAGTTGCACTACTTCCATGCAAAAATATCCTGTCTGACATAGGGACAAGAAATATTAAGAACTACTCTGTTAAGGGCTTCTATTTTCTCTTTGAATTAGAGGGTATTGCAAGTAGGAAAGCAAGCTGGTTAGAATAACACACAAGGAGTTTCAGATCAGGTTTAGGGACAAGATGAGATTAGAAAGTCTGAATATTGAATCTCCACAATCTGCAAACTGAATTTTTCCTCATTCTCCTCAACAGCCGAGATCTCAGAGTGGAGAAAGTAGATAGCTAATTTGCCAAATGAGACTTATAAAGAAAGGACGTTTGGGATATGAGACTTTTGGCAAGAGGATGGGTGAATTTATGTGTAACATGATCTAACTAGATGGAATAAGAGGCAAGGAAGATTTTCCTGGTAAGCTGGAAAAAAAAAAAAAAAAAAAAACAAGGTAGTCAAAGATAGGCTCTCTAAATGTAGCCAGAAAACAGATGTAAAAGGGATAAAGGAGTGAGCAACTTGAATAAATAGCCAGAGGGTGGTATATAGGACTTCAGAAGTAAAAAATATTGTCACAAAAACCCATTCCAGAGTGTGAAAGATGTGGGAGTAACTGTGGAATGAGAAAGAGTCTAAGAAATTGAAGGCAAAGAAAAGGGAAGTCACAATGCTCTAAGACTTGTCCATGTGGACTGAGAATAATGGCAAGGCTTTAAGGCCTAGGATAAAACTGTTAACCAGGGTCTGAGACTTCAAGGAAGGTGGTTATGGGAGTGTGGGATACTGACAAATGCTGGGTAGGTGGCAGAGATGACAAAAAGGTGATAAAGCCAAGTATCATGAGCATCAAAATAGATTATTCCTATTTCCATTGGTTTTGAGTCCTGATGGTTTAGAAACAGCAGCAAGAGCCAGAGACTCATAAAGTACCCTCCACATCCTTCACTGCATGGTCTTTGGGAAACTAAGAAAACTCCTCTTGAGAAACTGGAAGTGAAGCCATCTTCTTAGGAAAAAAGACAGTTGTTACAAAAAGCCAGTAGAGGAAAGAACATTCTGTAGCATGGTAAGGGGTTTGTGTACATGAGATTGGTGTTCCTGCATGGAGTGCAAAGGTCTGGGCGGAGTTGGTAGATGGGTATATTTGGGAGAATCCTGAGACATATGGGGATGACATTAGCGGAAAGAACACATTAGCTACCACCACTGAATTTATCAGATTTGTTGCTTTTAGCAAAACAAGACTTCCAGCAGATGTCCAGACATTTGAAGTCCCACACTACTACTATATCTTGCTTCTGTGACAGTTTCATGATCTGTATTAGGGAAGCATCTGCTGGGCGAATGAGCTGTCATCTACTTCCACAGCAACATCAATTATGTTTTTTTTTTACTTTTATCCTTTCCCAAATGTTCTCTACTGTGATCCACCCTCAGATCCATGGATTCCCATTCAATTACACACCTCCTTGGCATGCAGGGATACTCCCCCACCACTTCTGTTCAATCCCTTTTTAGTAACAAAACAATGCAGTTCTGGGCTCCTTCCTCAAAAAAGTTTGCATGATACGTATGAAGTGGTATTAACTGATCTATGCTAAGGTACTTCTTTCATATTATATATTATCTGTTCTCAGTATTTTTGTATCCACATCTAAGGCCCTTAGTATGTTTGTTGAAGAGATTCAATTACTATATCTAACATGCCAGAATTTAGTTCTTCTATTTTTGTTACCTTTATTTCTTGCTTTCTATTCTCTGTAATATTCCACTTTCCAAATTATTTATTGAGTAGTAATCATTTGAATTTCTATGATGACATTTGTATAGATGGGTTTAAGCCCTGACAAGTTTATTTTTCCTAGTTCTCAAGAGATGCTATCTTTTTTTACTTTCAACAACACTTGCTATTATTAAAGGTGTTTTTATTCAAATCCTCTTTGGCATATCCTAGATAAGAGTCTGCATACATGTGAGCTAAAAATGTCTTTGCTTATGAGAACTCCTGTAGTCACCAAGGATGTTGGGTGACTTCCTGATCTGGAGACAGCCTCAGAACACCTGAGCTTACCCCGCACAAAACTAAGTCAAACCATTCCAGGCTAGATTCAAGGTGGGCCAATGAGATTCACACCCTGCTTGAGAATTGTTTTTTTGCTTTTTTGTTTCTTTGCTTCTTTGCTTTTTCATTGCTTTTTGAGTACCATGAAACTACAATAATAAAACTCCTTTGTATTTAAATAGGCTAAGTTCCATTGCTTTCTATTGCATTTACCCAAAATAACTTAACAGATACAGCAAACTTATTAGTGCTATACAGAGAACTGTTCTATGTTCAAACACATCTTACTTTTTTTTTTTAATTTTAATTCCAGTGTGGTTAACATATAATATTATACTAGTTTCAAGTGTACAATATAGTGATTTAACAATTCCATATATTACTCAGTGCTCATCAAAATAAGTGTACTCTTAATTCTGTTCATTTGTTTCATCCATCCCCCCACCCACCTTCTCTCTGGTACCATTAGTTTGTTTTCTGTAGTTAAGAATCGGGTTTCTTTCTTTCTTTCTTTCTTCTTCTTCTTCTTCTTCTTCTTCTTCTTCTTCTTCTTCTTCTTATTCTGGTTTGTCTTTTTCCCTTTGTTCATTTGTTTCTTAAATTCTACATATGAGTGAAATCATGTGGTATTTCTCTTTCTCTCACTTATTTCACTTAGTATTATACTTTCTAAATCCATCCATGTTGTTGCAAATGGCAAGACTCTTTTGTCCAAATAATACTTCACTGTGTGTGTATACACATATATATATGTATATATACATATTCTCCAGCCACCTTCACTGTATTTCATAATGTAAAATTATTATATACTGTATATATATACACATATATATGTGTGTGTGTATACACACACACACACACACACATACATATATACCACATCTTCTTTATCCATTCTTCTATTGATGGACACTTTGGCTGCTTCCATAGTTTGGCTATTGTAAGTAATGCTGCTATAAACATTGGGGTGCATCTATCCCTTGGAATTAGTATATTCATATTCTCTGAGTAAATACCCAGTAATGCAATTACCAGATCAGAGTGTGGTTCTATTTTTAATTTTTTGAAGAACCCCCCATACTGAAAGGACATCACATTTAAACTTAGCCAGGTATTTCTTTAAAATGCGTGCCATGAAATAAAGTTGAATTTAGACACACACAAAAAATAGGTGACTGTGAAAGTCAGTCATCTGTTCCAGAAAAGCAAAAGAACATGTAAAAATCATTCTAAAGGTGGATTTTAACTTAAAAAAGAATACTTGAAGTATGTTATATGTATGGGGTTTTATTGTAAAGAGTAATTCCTCAATTATTACGTGTCATAGAAGTGATTTTGTTGCTAGTTATATCATATGTTTATAATTTATGAACAGAATTTTATGTGCTTCACTTCTGTGGCAATTCCTCTTTGTGCAAATTACCAAGAAAAAAATGAAGAGATAAGATTAATCCATCTCATATATACTTCAGTTCACTTTATAAAATACAGTGAAGGTGGTTGGAGAAGGCAATTATAAGATTTAGTTTTCTCTCTAAGAAGCTCAAAATACTTATCTGTCGTTATTCAATTGATTTTGTAGGATCCCCTTGAGAGTTGTAGGAAACAGTTATTTTATAACCAAAGAAATTAATGCAGAAAGGCCACATGCTGTGCTAACTATAAGAGCAGGATTAGGAATCACAACCCCTGAGTTTATGAAATGCTGTTAGCCTATTAAATTATGCTGGGTCCGTCCCAGTGCTTCTATAGTTTCCTCCTCCTAAGTGTGCTTCTAACACAGCAATGAAGTAAATGGCTAAACATTTTATGAACCTTCTGGTTTAAGGTGAAAGAAATCACTTAGTATCAATTAACTCCATTTATGGATCAACCCCTGCCTTTACAATTCTCTATGAAAGCAACTGGATCACTGTTAAAATACCATGTGCATAATCATTAGGCAAACCATTTTAGAAGTTATAGTCACTCATTTTAGTCTTCTATTAAATGTCGTAACATAGTTTTCTATGTATATCTATTGTGTCTTCAGTGTTGTTTGCTTTTGATTTACCATCAACTTCACACAAACATCATTTTCTTTCCCACTTCCTCTCCTTATATTTTTTATTCTATGTTTTTTAAGTCCTGCTGTTTCTCCCCACATAATGCCATGTCCTTCCACTGGCTTTATCTAAATCCTGCTTATCCTACCTTCTCCATAGAGTCTTCCCTGGAATTTCAAATTAAGCTGTCCTTTTCTAAATTCAGATTCTATTTCTCTCTCTGCTGTTAGTAATTCAAGTGCTGTTTACCTCACTGCCTCTTCTTCCCTTGAACATTTATTTAACTCTTGTTTTGTTACTTCCTGTATTTTATATCTCTTCTTTACAAAAAGATTAAAATCTTCCAAGGACAAGGACAACAACTTACCTTATTCTAGCTCAGCTATCATCTAGCAGTATTTTGCACTTATCAGGTGTTTAACAAATAGAGAGTGTAGTCTTAAATTACTAGCATGCTTATGTGAATTTGAGGGTATTTTGGAAAGCAGAAGAAATTTGTAAATGCTTAATTTGTACCTATTAATATAAGGTAGAAGAACTAACTCTAATATGTATGAAATGAAGAATGGTTCACAAAAACATGATTTTTGCTTGTAGTTTCCTTACATTGAATAATATGCCATTAGACAGCAGTTTAGTTTACATATGGTCAACTAAATAGCACATTTCCTAGAAGCCCCTTTAGGTTAATATTAATCTTAACTATATCACAGCCTAAAGTAATAACATTTTTGTTTATGGGACATTTTATTTTGTTCTATTTAGACACTCATTGACTTCTGTATAAAGATTCAAGGGCTATCCCTGAACCTACTTAAAAGCATTATTCTCTGATTGCTATTTTGATCACACCCATCCAAAATTGTTATAACCTATTGCCCTCTTATTGTGTAGTTGATAGCTCTCAAGTCCATGGTTTTCAACCTTTGTGTATAAGTACTTATTCTTGAATATTCTAGACCATGTCTTTTCTCTGAGCTCCTTTTACATCTTACTCTATTCCTTTACACAAAACCTATTCATTCAATGAAATGCACATCTTTTGAGTTCATATTAGCAACAGGGGCCTGGACTAGATGTTGCGAGTGAATCTACTGCTGTGTCAAAATATTTAAGAATTTATAAAATGTTGGGGCGCCTGGGTGGCGCAGTCGGTTAAGCGTCCGACTTCAGCCAGGTCACGATCTCGCGGTCCGTGAGTTCGAGCCCCGCGTCAGGCTCTGGGCTGATGGCTCAGAGCCTGGAGCCTGCTTCCGATTCTGTGTCTCCCTCTCTCTCTGCCCCTCCCCCGTTCATGCTCTGTCTCTCTCTGTCCCAAAAATAAATAAACGTTGAAAAAAAAAATAAAAAAAAATAAAAAAAAAAGAATTTATAAAATGTTAATCATCTGATCAAGCTATTCTTCTCTAGGATTCTATCCTAAGGAAATAATCAGAATTGGACATCATTCATGTACAGAGATGTATATTATAGCATTATTTGAAATGTGAAAATACTTTAAATCAAAACAAGGAAAATATTTTCATAAACCGGAAATAACATATCACCATTAAAGAACATTGGGAAAGAATATTTTATAACAATAAATGGGTACCACGTACTGTGTTATGGCATAAATTATTAAATCACTTATTCAAGCATATTTATTATCATCTTCAGTATGTCACACATAATTCAAGTTACTGATTATGATACCATAAACAAATAAGCCCCTGCCCATATGAAGCTTATATTCTCATGGTGAAAATCCTAAAAAGACCAGCAAATAACTATACGGTGCCAGCTAGTGACAAACAGAATAAGAGGAAGTCTGATCAGGTACTATTTTTAACGGTGGTCAAGGGAGATAAATCAAGGGAATAGCCGTGAAAGGACATTTCAGACAAAGCAAATATTAGTCTTCTTGAAATGTGCTTGGCATTGAATGAGTTGACATTTTAAATGAACAAATGAATGAATTCAGTTCTCTCAGCTGTGATCTTCAGAATTGCCTAAATCTTACTGATCAGCACTATAGAGATATGTATTATGCATTTTAGCTAGTCCTTAGGCTTATAATAATTGAATGCCTATCATTTGCCAGGTACTTTTTTTCTTTTATTGGAAATTTTTCTCATAAGATAAGAATTTCAAATCTATCAAATCTAAAATTTTGATCTTCTGTCTCCTCTTTTACTGAGAACAAAAGGGCTAATATTTTTTTTTCTTTTTTCTTTTTTTTTTTTTTTACTATAGCTGCATAAATCTAGAATTCAAACATAGCTGTATGTTCTTTATCCAAAACTTTATACCACATTCTATGGACTTTCATGACCAATGAATGTATAGGCATTTTCATAAAACAAAAAAGAGGTATCTCAGGTATGGATTTCTTTTTTTTTTTTTTTCAACATTTTTTATTTATTTTTGGAACAGAGAGAGACAGAGCATGAACGGGGGAGGGGCAGAGAGAGAGGGAGACACAGAATCGGAAGCAGGATCCAGGCTCCGAGCCATCAGCCCAGAGCCCGACGCGGGGCTCGAACTCACGGACCGCGAGATCGTGACCTGGCTGAAGTCGGACGCTTAACCGACTGCGCCACCCAGGCGCCCCTGGATTTCTAAGAGAAAAGTAGACATTTGTGCGTGAGCTTTTGCTGCACACAGAGCAAAATACTAAATTTTAATATAATTAATTGGTCCCTGCTAAGCTTAACAGAGGAATATCTGTCCTATATGATTTTTAATGCAAATACTCTGAAAACTTGCCACTTATATAAGTTCTGTATACCCAAATCCCTCTCAACTCCTGTCTCTTTCTTAAATAATGTGTTTTATGTTGAAATAGTTATGTTTTACTAACAAAATTTCACATTATTATTTTGTGATTAAGAGTAGGGTGGGTCTTTAATATCAGACATGTGCTGAAATAACCAGCTTATTCTCCCATTACATATGTTACTTAAGTTTTGGATTCTTAACTGTAAAATGGAATAATCCTATTTCATACCACATAAGGTTGTGTAAGGATGTAGTTTTTTTAAACAAAGTGCTTAAGAAGGTATTTGGTACAGGGGCACCTGGGTGGCTCGGTCAGTTAGTTAGGCATCTGACTCTGTGTCAGCTCAGGTCATGAACTCATGGGTTTGAGCCCTGCATCAGGCTCTCTGCTCTCGGCATGGAGACTGCTTGGGATTCTCTCTCTCTCTGCCCCTACTCTGCTCTTTCTCACACTCTCTCAAAATAAATAAATAAACTTTAAAAAAAAAGGTATTTGGTACATAGTTAACACAGAAGACATTGTAATTGTTGTTATTTTAAATCATTTTCACATAGCTTGTTCCAGTTTGTTATTTTAAAAGTGCCAGCCCTTCTTTCCTGAAAATACATAAATACATATTTCAACAAAATGAAACAATTCATTAGAAATGGGGTAACTGTACTTGTGGTCGTGATCACTTTATAGTGGGTACAGACGCCAAATTAGAATGTTGGCACATGTGAAGCTTATATAGCAATTTTACCTCAATTTTTTAAAAAGGAGATACTGAGAATATTTATATATGAAAATAATTCTGTTCTACTGTATATGTGACCAAACATAAGCTTTTCATTTTATTGAATTATTTTGGCATAATGAAATATAACACAAAGTATTAGTAAAACCATGTTAACACATTGATTATAATCAGAAGGCCCCTATTTAATGAGGAGAGTTCAGATTTGAAATCAGTTTTAGATTTTACCCATTGTGGGCCCTTTTATGATATTAAAACTTCTCTGAACCTCTGTCTCTTCTTCTCTAAAATGAGAGTAACACATAAACCTATCATGAGTGTATAAAATGATTAATTAAAATACTACATTTAAATCAAAAGTTATATGCTAGGCATCACACATATTCCACTCCATACATGCACACAGACACACAGACACACAGACACACACACACACACACACACACACACAACTTTATAAAATAGAAGGTGTTTATGAAGAAAACAGAACTAAACAAATTATACAATTAAAGAGAGGCAGGAAGGCCTATATACAAAAATAAAATGCAGAATCCTAAATGTTGGAGATATGAGAATAAATTTAAAATTCAAAAATATCATTTGGCTTAAATATAATTTACGAGAATTGTAGTGTATGGATAACAAACTAATTATGTGTTATGTTGTCAGGCTGAGGGGAAAATATCTATTATGAGAGTGTAGATTCATGTAACCTTAATGGAGAATAATTTGGCATTCCATTAAATTTTATAATTCACGTACACTTTGACTCAACAGATTCACATATTTATCCCACAGATATTTTTACATGTGTGAAATGATGTACAAACATACAGAAAACAACCTAAACACAGATTTGCTATATTATGTTGGGGCCATATAATAAAATGGTATGCTCCTACTAAATGAAGAGTGAAATTGCTCCCTAGGCATTTATACAGAGTGCTGTATATTGTTCAATCAAAAGATCAAATAACAGAGTGAGAATGTAGTATGCTTCCTCCTAATGAAAAAAAATGTGTGTGCATGTAACACACACACACACTCACACACAGACTTTCACTAGGAGGATATCCAAAATCTCAATAACTGTAGTTCCTTTAGGTAAAGAAACTGAGTAGTTGAAGAATAATTGGGGTAAGAGAATATTCTTTCTCCTTTTTGTTTTATTTACTTCTTAACTTTTAAAAAATTTTTGCATTTTGTTTTCTAACCTTAGGATTCACTTTTCTTTTAGTTTTATTGAGATATAATTGACATGTATCATGGTATAAATTTAAGGGGTACAGCATAATTGTTTGACTTACATATCAAATGATTACTGCAATGTTTGTTAGCATCCATCATATAGATATAATATAGATATAATACAAAGGAAAATAAAAAAAAAGGAAAAATAGTTTTTTCTTGTAATGAGAACTCTTAGTATTCACTCTTTTAACAACTTTCACATATATAAATAATAATGTTAACCATACTCATCATGATGTGCATTACATCCATAGTACTTATTTATATTCATAACTGGAAATTTGTATTGTTTGAGGACCTATCTTCAATTTCCCCTCCATCTAACCCCTACCTCTGATCTTTTTTAGGAGTTTTGTTTTGTTTTAGATTCCACATGTAAGTGATGTTCTACAGTATTTCTTTCTCTAATTTCACTTATAATGCCCTCAAGGTCTACACATGTTGTTGAAAACGGCAGGATTTCCTCGTATTTTGTGGCTAAATTACATCCCATTGTATATTTTATGGCTGAATAGTATTACAGGGTGTATATGTGTGTATGACTGTGTTTCACAACTTTATCCATTCATCAATCGGTGGATATGTAGGTTGTGTCCATGTCTTGGCTATTGTATATAGTGCTGCTATGAACATGGAGTACATGCATTGTTTTTGAATTATTGTTTTTGTTTCCTTTAGATACATTCCCAGAAATGAAACTGCTGAATCATCTGGTAATTCTATTTTTACTTTTTGAGGATTTTCCATACTGTTTTTCACAGTGGCTGTATCAGTTTTCAATGCCAACTACAGTGCACAAGAGCTCCTTTTTCTTCACATCCTCACCAGCACTTTATCTCGTCTTTCTCATGGTGGCCATTTTAATGAGCACAAGGTGATATCTCACTGGTATCTTATGATACATGATGGTTTGATTTGCATTTCCCTAATGACTAGAGATGTTAAGCATCTTTTCATGTATCTGTTGGACATTTGTATATCTTATGAAAATGTGCGTTTAGATCTTTTGTTCATTTTTAAATTGGATTATTTGTGGGTTTTTTGCTATTGATGTGAAAGTGTTCTTTATTTTAGATATTAACTGCTTATTGGATGCATGGTTTGCAAAGATTTTCTCCCACTCAGCCAGTTGCCTTTTCATTTTGTTGATGATTTCCTTTACTGTGCAGGAGCTTTTTAGTTTGATGGAGTTACACATGCTTACTTTTTATTTTGTTGCTGGTGCTTTAGATGTCATATCCAGAAACCATGTCAAGGAGCCTTTATCCTATGTTTTCTTTTAGGGGCTTCATGGCTTCATGTCTTACATTTAAGTCTTTTTTAATTTTTTTTTAATGTTTGTTTAATTTTGAGAGGGAGAGAGCGAGAGAGAGAGAGCAGGCAAGGGGCAGAGAGAGAGGGAGACACAGAATCTGAAACAGGCTCCAGGCTCTGAGCTGTCAGCACAGAGCCCGGTGTGGGGTTCAAAATCCTGAACCGTGAGATCATGACCTGAGCCAGAGTCAGACGCTTAACTGACTGAGCCACGCAGGTGCCCTTTACATTTAAGTCTTTATAATGAGTTGATTTTTGTGAGTGATATACGATAGGAGTTGTTTCTTTTTTCTTTTTTTTTTTTTACATGTAAGTATCTAATTTTCCATCACCATTTATTGAAGAGGCCATCTTTTTTCCACTGAGTATTCTTGCCTCCCTTGTCAAACATTAGTTGACTGTACATGTTTGAGTTCATATCTGGGCTGTCAATTTTGTTCCACTGATTTTATTCTAGTACCACTCTGTTTTGATTGCTATAGATTTATAGTATAACTTCAAATCAGGCAGTGATTCTTCACACTTCATTCTTCTTTCTCAAGATTGCTTTGCCTGTTTCAGGTTTTTGTGGTTCCATATACATTTTAGGGTTTTTTTTTTCACTTATATAAAAAATACCATTGTAATATTGATAGGAATTAGAGTAATTTATATATGGTTTTTGGTAGCATGGAGGTTTTAACAATATTCTCCTAATCTGTAAACACAGGATACCTTTCCATATATTTGAGACTTTTTTTATTTCTTTTATCAGTGTCTTCTAGTTTTCAAAGTATAGATCTTTCACTTTGGTTAAGCATATTCCTAAATATTTTATTCTTTTTGATACTATTATAAATGGGATCATTTTCTTTATTTTTTTAGATAATTCGTTGTTAGTATCTAGAAATACAAGTGTTTTTGTATGTCAGTTTTATATATTATAACTTTACTAAATTTTTGACCAGACCAAAAGTATTTTTGGCGGATCTTCTACATATAAAATCTTGTCATCTTCAAATAGAGACAATTTTATTTAATTCTTTTCAATCTGGATGCCTTTGTTTCTTTTTCTTTCTTGATTTCTCTAGCAAGGATTTCTAGTACCATGTTAAATACAGTGGTGAGGATGGGCATCCTTGTCTTACTCCTGATCTTAGACGAAAGCTTTCCATCTTTCACTGTTGAGTAGTATGTTGTGTGCTTGAGTAGTAGCTATGGGCTTATCATATATGGCCTTTATTATATTGAGGTATGTTCCTTCTACGTCTAATTTGTTGAGATTTTTATCATGAACAGATAATCCCCAGGACTTTTTTTTTTTTTTTTTTTTAAGGTGATGTATCACGTTGGTTTGCATGTGATGAACCATTCTTGCTTCCCAGGTATAAATCCCATCTGATCATGGTGAATGATCCTGTTAATGTGCTGTAGACTTTGATTTGTTAGCATTATATTAAGAACATTTGCATTTATATTTATCAGATATATAATGGCCTATGGGTTTTTCAGGTAGTGTCCTTTTCTGACTTTGGTATCAGGATAATACTGACATTATAAAGTAAGTTTGGAAGTTTTCTGTCTTCTTTGAGTTTTTGAAAATGTTTGAGAAATACTGGTGTTGAGAAGAAATTTCTTTTGTAATTGTTGAGTAAAATTCACCAGTGAAGCCATCTGGTCCTAGGCTTTTCTGTGACCAGTAATTGAAATTTCTCAATCTCCTTACTAATAATTATTGATACTTTCCATTTCTTCCTGACTTAGTCTTGGCAGTTTGCATATTTTAAGAATTTTTAAATTTATTCTAAATTGTCCAGTTTTTTGGCATATAGTTGTTCATAGTAAACTCTTAGGATCCTTTGTATTTCTGTGGTATCCATTGTAATATCCTTTTTCATTTATAATTTTATTTGGGTCCTCTTTTTTCCCTGGGTGGTCTAAAATTTTGTCAATTTTGTTTATCATTTCAAATAACTAACTCTTAGTTTGGTTAATCTTTTCTATTTTTCTGTTCTCTATTTCATTTTTTTTTTCTGCTCTAATTTTATTATTCTTTCCTTCTGCTAACTTTGAGCTCAGATTTTTTCTTTTCCTACCTCTGTAAGGTAGAGAGTTAGGTTGTTTCTTTCAGATCTTTGCTCTTAATATAGGTGTTTATTGCTCTTAATATAGGTGAATTTCCCTCTTAGAACTGCTTTTGTTGCATTCCATATATGCAGTATATTGGTATATTGTATTTTCATTTTTGTTTGTCTCAAGATACTTTTTATTTCCTTTCTAATTTCTTCTTTGATCCATTTTTTTTTCAGGCAAGTGTTTAATTTCCACGTATTCAGGAATTTTTTCAGTGTTCCTCTTGTTACTGATTTCTAGTTTCATAACATTATGGTCAGAGAAAATATCTGATATGATTCAATATTCTTGAATTTGTTAAGACTAGTCTTGTGGTCCAAGATATGGTATATCCTAGAAAATGTTTCATGTTCACTTGAAAAAACTGTATATTCTACTGTTGTTGATAGAATGTTGTATATATGTCTGTTAAGTTCATTTCCTTTATACTGTTGTTCAAATCCACTCTTCCCTGTCTGGATGGGTGATCTTTTATTGAGAATGGGGTATTAAAGTCCCCAACTATCATTGTATTGCTGTTTATTTCTCCTTTTGCTCTGTTTTTGCTTTGCGTATTTAGGTCTTCCAATGCTGGATGCATGAATGTTTACAATTATTATATCTACTTTATGGATCAATTCTTTTATCGTTATATAACTATCTTCTTTGTCTCTTTCTACAGTTTTTAGTTGAGAGTCTATTTTGTCTGATATAAGGGTGGTTTTACCTGTTTTTCTGATATTTGTTTGAAATATCTTTATCTTTCACTTTTAGTCTATATGTGTCCTTTAAAGTGACTCTTCTATAGGCAGCATATCATTGGACCTTGTTTCTTTTTTTTTTTTTTCTTTTATGCATTCAGCCATTTTGTATCTTTTGGGAAATTTAATCTGTTTATATTTAAAGTAATTCTTGATAATTAAGGATTTACTGTTTGATTTTGCTGTTTTCTGGTTGTTTTACAGATCCACCGTTCCTTGTTTCTTATCCTGCTCTGTGTGTGTGTTTTAATGCCTTTTGGTACCAGTATGCTTTGACTTCTTGATATCCATATGCTTTGATAGTATGTTCTTTTGTGTAACCTGTACATGTTTTTCACCTGTGATTACCATGAGGCTTTCATAAAATATGTTAAAATTATAAAACCCTGTTCTAAACTGATAGTGATTTTAATAGAATCCCTGAGCTACACTTCTAAATCTCCATCCCCCCCCTCACATTTTAGATTATTGATGTTACAGTTTACATATTTTTATATTTTATAACAACTGATTATTGTAACTATGGCCATTTTTATGTTTAACTTTTAAACTAGAATTGTAAGTGCACTATGCACCATAAGTACCATATTACAGAATCAAAGTTTCTCTGTATAGTAACTGTTATCAGCGAGTTTTATGTTGCTTTTTTATGTTTTTATGTTGGATAAAGTTCTTTTTATTTCCACTCAAAGAACCCTCTTTAGCATTTCTTGTAAAGCAGGTCTTGTGATGAATTTCCTCAGCTTTGTGTGGAAAAGCATTCCCCCTTCATTTCTGAAGGATGGCTTTGCCAAGGATAGTATTCCTGGTTGATACTTCTTTTCTTTCAATAATTTGAATATGTCCTAACATTCTCTCCATATCCGAAAAGGTTTCTGTTAAAAAATCTACCAGTAGTCTTGTGGGGAGTTTCTCTTGTATATAACTTTTCTCTTTTCTCTTAATGCTTTCATAATTTTTTTGTTTGGCTTCTGAAAATTTACTTATACTGTGTTTTGGTGCAGTTCTCTTCAGTTTTAACCTACTTGGGGTTCTTTGGGCCTCTTGGATCTGGATGTTTCTCTCTCTAGGTTTTGGATGTTTTCAGCCATTATTGCTTTAAATATACTTTCTATCCCTTTGTTTTTCTCTTTTTCTTCTGAAATTCCCTTGATGTAAACAATACTTCTTTTCATTGCATCCTATAGGCCCTGTGGGCTTTCTTTATCCTTTCTCTTTTTTTTTTTTTCCTTTTTATTCCTCTGAATGAATAATATCAAATGTGCTTTTTTCTAGGCTGCTGATTCTTTATTATGCATGATTGAGTCTGCTTTTGAAGTTTTCTATTGAATTCCTTAATTCAGCTGTATTTTTCTGCTCTAGCATTTCCATATTGTGTATTTCTGTTTCTTTGTTGAACTTTTCATTTTGCTCATGCATTGTTTCCCTAATTTTGTTTAGTTGTCTATGTGTTCTTTAGTTCACTAATCTTCTTTAAGAACATTATTCTGAATTTGTTGTCTGATGGTTTGAATATTTTTTAGGATCAGTTATTGAAGATTTATTAGTTTCATTTGGTGGTATTGCATTTATCTGGTTCTTTATAATCCTTGGTGCCTTATGTTGGTATCTGTGCATTTGAGTAAGCATTCTCCTCTTCCAGTATTCATAGGTTCACTTTGGCAGAGACCGTTCTTTACCAGTCAACTTAGTTTGGGCTTCTCGTAACATCTTTGGGCAGGTGGGGCATGCTTTAGGGTCTATTTTAAGTGAGGCAATTGTTTGAGCTCTGAAGTTGAGGGTAAAAGGGTGTGCCACTGGCTGATAACAGCTGAATAGGACTACTGGCTTGGTTCCAGGCCCAAATGAGACTGTATGATGGACTCCATGGTTGCCTGTATTCTCTGGTCAGACTTACTAGATAATCAGGACTTGGTACTATACTAAGTAGCAGGTGGATATGAATTAGCTTACCTAACTTGATGGGGCAGCAGGACAGGACGAAGGGCCTGCACAGCTCATTGTTTAGTGAACTGAATAAGGCATGAACGTGGACTAAATATCCTGATCAGGTGAGGCTACCAGTTTTTACCTGCATACAGAAAAAGCCACAGGTTGTGCTTTCTATTCAAGTGCTACTGTAAAAGGGGCTATTTGAAAAGCTACTCAGCTTCCTGTATGCACTTTTAAGTTTATCTGGTCAGATGGGCTTATAGACTGAATTCAGCAATAAATGGGGCTGTGAATTATTTTCCCTGCCTGGGCTCAGTGGGAGAAACAGCTCCAAGGCCAATCAGACTCTTTGTTTCTAGTTTTAACTCCAGTCAACCCATGCCATAAGTTCTCTGGTCTAACAAAGATGCTGGATTTGATCTGGGGGCAATCAGCTTTATCCATCCACTTTTCACCTCAAGCATTGCAAGATTATGTAGCAGGTTCCATGTGTTCTTGCTAGCTCTTTCTGTCAGATGGGGCTGGGAGCAATGTTCTGCAATAGGTGAGGCCGTGACTCAGCTCCTCTTCTTCAGTTGTACAGGAATGACTTCGGGAAATGCCCAAATTTTCCAAAACAGCCTTTTTCAATTTATTTTTTTTAATTTTAATTTTTTTAATAAATATCAAAATTAGCATGTAGTGCAACAATGATTTCAGGAGTAGATTCTTTAGTGTCCCTTACCCGCTTAGCCCATCCCCCCTCCCACAACCCCTCTAGTAATCCTCTGTTTGTTCTCCATATTTAAGAGTCTCTTATGTTTTGCCCCCCTCCCTGTTTTTATATTATTTTTGTTTCCCTTCCCTTATGTTCATCTGTTTTGTCTCTTAAAGTCCTCATATGAGTGAAGTCATATGATCTTTGTCTTTCTCTAATTTCGCTTAGCATAATACCCTCCAGTTCCATCCACATAGTTGCAAATGGCAAGATTTAATTCTTACTGATTGTCAACTAATACTTCATTGTATGTATGTATATATGTGTGTGTGTGTGTGTGTGTGTGTGTGTGTGTATCTGTATACACACACACACCACATCTTCTTTATCAATTCATCCATTGATGGGCATTTGGGCTCTTTCCATACTTGGCTATTGTTGATAGTGCCGCTATCAACATTGGAGTGCATGTGTCCCTTCGAAACAGCACACCTGTATCCCTTGGATAAATACCTACTAGTGTAATTTCTGGGTCATAGGGTACTTCTATTTTTAATTTTTTGAGGAACTTCCACACTGTTTTCCAGAGTGGCTGCACCAGTTTGCATTCCCACCAGCAGTGCAAAAGAGATCCTTTTTGTCCGCATCCTTGCCAACATCTGTTGTTGCCTGAGTTGTTAATGTTAGCCATTCTGACAGGTGTAAGGTGGTATTTCATTGTGGTTTTGATTTTTTTTAGTTGGAAAGGGTCATAGCCCCACTTGCTACACGATGGGTGAGGATATGAGTCAGCTTTTTGGCCTGGGTGCAGGCAGACTAGGCTTCAAGGCCAGCAAAAGTCCTTATTTCAGTACCCAAATCAGACAGTCTGCATCCCACTGAATTTTCTTATCAGATAGCACCACTCACTTGGTTCTGCAGATGAGCAAAGATGATGGTTATGATTATTTTAGGCTCTTTGTGTAGGAACTTTGTCTGCCAAGAGCCAGTGGTGTTTGTTGTAAGCCTTTCCCCCTTCTCTGTCAAAATCAGATTCTTAGTGATTGAGCCCTAGAGGTTCCTCTGCAATCCCCAATGGGAAAAACCAGAGTAGGGGCTCCCACAAAACAGTTCACAACACTGTGGAGTGGGGTTGGATGTCATCCTGGGCTCTCTTTTCCCACTGGAGAAACTGTAGGCTGAGGGGAAACCTCTTAATGAGGTGCTGTGCCAGCTTGGGGGAGGGGCAAGGCAGTCAGCCTATAGCTGTTCCTCTTACTTTTCTAATACAGTCTATCTTGGACTCTGTGGTGCAGGGCAGGTGCTTCAGCCTCACCCCTGTGTTCAAAGATTTTCTCAGTGGTGCCTTTCCATGGAAAATTGTTAGTTCATTTTGTGAAGGGAAATGAAGTTAAGAATGACCTATATTTCTGTCTTTTGAAGTTTGTGTGTTGTGTACTATACATTCAAAAACTATAATGTGCTCTTCAAATCATGAGGTTTATTTTGGTAAGCAGGGACTTGAACCTGCATTCTATCTCTTAGACTCTCACCCAGTTCATTAGCATAGGAAGAGCTCTAGGATTCCTCCATAAATAACTATGGTGTACTCTCTGTACCAAACATCATACTAGACCCTGGGTTTATAAACATGCTCAACACAGACATAGCCACAAGGCTCAGAAAGCTTATTATTCAGATAAGAAAGCAAATCATAATCAAATATATAAATATTTCAAACATTTTTCAATATTATTTGGCTGTTTAACTTGTTAGTGTATATCAATTTTAACAGTACTTGATGCAAATAGACTTTAAGAAATACTATGGTATAACACTTTTTAACTGAAATATCATTCACAAAGAAAATTAGAACAACAACAAAAGAAATAGAAGAAAGTAGGCTTAATATATGTTTAATTTCTACTCCCTGAGAAATGAAGAAACTTTAACTTCAGATGACTTGTTCAACCCAAGACCCAGTTCTTCACTGATACTATGTATAATTAAGACTGAATAAGATCATTACGCACAACATCGCACTGAGTAAATGTCTGATAAGTATGAGCTACTGTTGATAATTTTATTAACACATCCTTGTAAAAGATACAGATAAATCAAAATGCATAAGGTAAACATGGTGTTAAAGTCCAAAATGTATATACCTCAGGAAAGGGTGTTATACAGGCATACCACTTAATGATAAAAGTAATAATAGACACTGTGATATGATTAATCAACCACCAGTTACAATCCCTCTTTCTGATGCCACCATTTAGTGAAATTGGTTGACAAGTGGCCACATAACCCAATTTTGGCCAGGGCAGTAAATACTGGAATTGCTGAGAAGAGCTTCCAGGAAGCCTTCTTAAAAGAGAGAAGGTTGGCAGAAATGCCTCTTTTGCCCTTCACTGTTTCTTCTTCTCTTTCCAGCAGTATATAAATAAGCACAAGAATATTTTTGGAACTTCAAGGAAAACCATATCTAACAAATGGCACACACAAATATTGAAAGACCCTGGCTCCTGATGGCATCATTGAGCCAGTACAGCAGCTCTGGTCTTCTTATCACCAGACATCCAATAAAGTGAGAGAAATAAATCCATATGTGTTAGTTTTCTGATATTTGCAATGAAATGCATTTCTAACAAATAAGAGGAAAAATGGAAAGTTGAAGAAAAACCTTTTATACAGGCACATGTTACAGGAAAGACAAGGCTAATATAAAAAGTAAAAATCAACATAGCCATAACATAGTCATGGTAAAAACCATAAGCTTAACACAAAACATAATTTAACATAATACTCTTTATGTATAATATGTAAACCCTGGCTTAGGAGGAAGGATGGTTTTATTGAATTTCCCATAGCAGAAAGAGTGTTCTGAAACATTGAGGGACAAATAACAAACCTATTATAACTCCCAATTTTTAATGGGTTAAAACGTTTAATCTATCCACATTCAATCTTAAGAGAAAACCTAGTTACTTGAAATTTGGATCAAAAATATGCCATTCATGAGATGCCTGGTTCATTCTGTTGAGCATGCAACTTTGGCTCAGCTCATGATCTCAGAGTTGGTGAGTTCAAACCCTATGTTGGGCTCACCATTCTCAGCACAGAGTCTGCTTTGGATCCTCTGTCCCCCCCTCCGCTCTGTCCCTCCCCTGATGGCTCTATCTCAAAAATAAATAAACATTAAAAAACATGCCATTCACTTATGCCAAGTTTTTTTTTTTATATCAATTCCATGAACAGATTGATAGGCATTGCATCCTACTTACTGAAAGAATACTAAGTGATTGCTCAAAGAGTATTATTCTGTTCCCTGAGACTGGAAGGTCCTGGGACACAAAATCATTGAGATTTATTGATTCAGAAAATAAACTCTTATTGAATAGCTATTGTATAAACCACTTTGTTGAGTGATGGAAAGGAGGATACAGAAATGATTAATTTATGCTAACTATATACATAATTCAGACTTCAGTCCATTATGGGAGCCAGACATTTTCAGAAATTATACACAAATATGATGTAAGGGAGGTAAGGGTAATGAGTGAATTGAAGGCTCAATAATCCAAGCACCATTTTTGAATTATTCTAGTTTTGGGAGTGATGGTACAGTGTTATAGAAGGTCCAACCAGGATCAATGGTGCTGCTTCTCCATCCCAAAATGACTAACACCAAGAAAGGATATTTCCGGATACAACTCCTCCTCATACCCCACCCCTCCACACTAGCTAGAAAGTTTTGTGGCAGGGAAGGGAAGTGGAGATTAGACTTGAAGGCCTTGGAAGTGTATACTAGTTCTTACTACCTATGTCAGCCTTCTCATAATTACAAGGGAGCCATTGTTGACTCCATTCAGAAGTAGATGTTCTCAGAGGAATAATTTTCTCTACTTTTTCCCACTTGATAAAATGTCTTTTAAAACACAAGAGTACTTTCATTTTGCCTCTGTACACTTGCCATGCAGTTTTCTGTTAATACTTATCGTCAAAGTTTTTGTATAATTCTTCAAACCCAGTGGCTACAATGAAATCTGTCCCTGTCCCTCCCTGTCCCTCTGTGTGGGAGGCAATTCTCTCCTCCATATATTTAAGGTTTTAGTTGTAGAACATATATTTCTGTACCTAGTTTAAACCTTTAGTTTTTCACCTGCAAGCAGTGCTTTCCACCACCACCTTTGAAGTTTATGCCTTGTTACTTTTTCTACCTTTACTGCTTCTTTCTTAGTAGGACCATGGCAGTAGGCATACAGTCCTCCCCTCTACTATCACGACAGTCTGAGATCTTTGGTGGAAGGCGGGGATAAATGGTGCTTCAGAATTCCATGTAAAGGGATTTAGAAACATCTTAGAACACAATTACTTGAACTTTTTCCTTCCACAGTGTTAACCTTTACTTAGCAATTCATTCTCCAGAGAGTGCCAAATCCTAGACTCATCAACATCCAAAACTTTAAATACCAGCATGCCATTTTTGGATTATGATCCCTAATACCTATATTCTTTCATGCTATACTGCTTATAAATGTGTTCTTTAGTCTCATCAATCTGTATACTTTGTTGAATCATATCTTTTCTCAGTGTTTATTAATCTTTCAGACTTCACTGGTATTCCAATATAGCAGTTACCTACCCAACCAAAGAAACATTATTGAAATTACTTTCTAGTTCTTACCAATGGTCTCAACATTCTTAGTCACTTATGGTCTTTCTAATATTAGCTCACTAAATCATAATTTCTGAATTCTCTATTTCTAAGCAAGGGCTGTTTGGACCTACTGGGATAAAATGTATATTGCCTAGTCAGTAATTACTAATCTTAGTAATTACCCATCCTCAATACACTTATCAGTAGTTTCTCTGAATCTGTGAGTTGTTACTTTCTCATTCTTCATAGCTATTCCAAAAAACAATGCAAGACATATTTCCAAATATTCCTAATCTGTGCTTACCCCAACCTCTTCTCTATCAGAAGAGCTTCTGAGGGTTGAAATAAGCAGTATTGACCTCTTGTATTTAACCAACTGCAAACTTATTACCTGATTGCACCCTAGTTTCTTACTTCTAGTCTCATGGAAAAAAATCTGCTTATGTGAGACTAATCCGAAAGTTACTTACCTCATCTCAAAATTTAATGTGTGTATGAAGTACCTGAGATCCTGTTTAATACAGATTTTGATTCAGTAGTCCTAGAACAGATCCTGCAGTTTTAAAAAAGTACCTAGCAATGTTCGTGCTCATAGCCCATGAATTATAATATTAAAAACATTCTCAACTACTATATCCTCTATCAATTACATCTTCTCTGTCTTGTGCAGTTTCAAGTTATTCCTCTATACTGGATGCTTAAACTATGCAAATACATACATACATACATACATTATATATACACACATATATATGTATGGACATTATATATACATGTTATATAAATGTATGAACATTATATATACGTATATATATATATGTATGTGTATACATATATGTATATATAATGTATGTATATATGCATATATATAATTTTTTAAATAAAATCCAAGGAAAATAATGCAACCTTTCAACCCTTGTGATTTTCTATCACACAAGTCTCTATCTTCATAGCCAAGCTACATGGAAAATTCTAGTCTATAGTACTGACACTACCTCTTCATGTCCCATATACTCTTCAACATCTGCAATGTGTTGTCTGCACTCTCTCTTAAGAAAAGTACTCTGTCAAAAATGACTAAGGTGCCTAACCCAAGGGTATATTTTCTGTCCCTTACTTGACAAATGCATTCATTCAACACTGTTGTCTCTCTTTGTTTATATGCCATTTAATCATTTCCTCCAGATTCTTCTATGTCCTCCAGTTTTTTGCATGCCCATCATGTGGGAGATTAAGAATTCTCTGAGCTTCCACCAATGGGTTAACAAGGCTTAGGGTGGAAAGCTGCCAGAGGGCAAAAGTGCCCAGGGCTAATTAGTGAGAAAAATGCCTTGTTTACCCTGAGGTAGGAAGCTCTATCTGTCTTAGCCCCTAGAAAAGTTAAGATAAACATATACTGTGGCTGGTACCTGCAGTAAATGGCCATCTGCTCAGCACTGAGACTTTGATTTTTCTTTTTTTTTTTTTTTTTTTTTTTGGAAAATTGATCTTTTAGTCATCATGGAATATGAACAAATTCTTTTTTTTTTATATGAAATTTATTGACAAATTGGTTTCCATACAACACCCAGTGCTCATGCCAAAAGGTGCCCTCCTCAATACCCATCACCCACCCTCCCCTCCCTCCCACCCCCCATCAACCCTCAGTTTGTTCTCAGTTTTTAACAGTCTCTTATGCTTTGGCTCTCTCCCACTCTAACCTCTTTTTTTTTTTTTTCCTTCCCCTCCCCCATGGGTTCCTGTTAAGTTTCTCAGGATCCACATAAGAGTGAAACCATATGGTATCTGTCTTTCTCTGTATGGCTTATTTCACTTAGCATTACACTCTCCAGTTCCATCCACGTTGCTACAAAAGGCCATATTTCATTTTTTCTCATTGCCACGTAGTATTCCATTGTGTATATATACCACAATTTCTTTATCCATTCATCAGTTGATGCACATTTAGGCTCTTTCCATAATTTGGCTATTGTTGAGAGTGCTGCTATGAACATTGGGGTACAAGTGCTCCTATGCATCAGTACTCCTGTATCCCTTGGATAAATTCCTAGCAGTGCTATTGCTGGGTCATAGGGTAGGTCTATTTTTAATTTTCTGAGGAACCTCCACACTGCTTTCCAGAGCGGCTGCACCAATTTGCATTCCCACCAACAGTGCAAGAGGGTTCCCCTTTCTCCACATCCTCTCCAGCATCTATAGTCTCCTGATTTGTTCATTTTGGCCACTCTGACTGGCGTGAGGTGATACCTGAGTGTGGTTTTGATTTGTATTTCCCTGATAAGGAGCGACGCTGAACATCTTTTCATGTGCCTGTTGGCCATCCGGATGTCTTCTTTAGAGAAGTGTCTATTCATGTTTTCTGCCCATTTCTTCACTGGGTTATTTGTTTTTCGGGTGTGGAGTTTGGTGAGCTCTTTATAGATTTTAGATACTAGCCCTTTGTCCGATATGTCATTTGCAAATATCTTTTCCCATTCCGTTGGTTGCCTTTTAGTTTTGTTGGTTGTTTCCTTTGCTGTGCAGAAGCTTTTTATCTTCATAAGGTCCCAGTAATTCACTTTTGCTTTTAATTCCCTTGCCTTTGGGGATGTGTCGAGTAAGAGATTGCTACGGCTGAGGTCAGAGAGGTCTTTTCCTGCTTTCTCCTCTAAGGTTCTGATGGTTTCCTGTCTCACATTTAGGTCCTTTATCCATTTTGAGTTTATTTTTGTAAATGGTGTGAGAAAGTGGTCTAGTTTCAACCTTCTGCATGTTGCTGTCCAGTTCTCTCAGCACCATTTGTTAAAGAGGCTGTCTTTTTTCCATTGGATGTTCTTTCCTGCTTTGTCAAAGATGAGTTGGCCATACGTGTGTGGGTCTAGTTCTGGGGTTTCTATTCTATTCCATTGGTCTGTGTGTCTGTTTTTGTGCCAATACCATGCTGTCTTGATGATGACAGCTTTGTAGTAGAGGCTAAAGTCTGGGATTGTGATGCCTCCTGCTTTGGTCTTCTTCTTCAAAATTCCTTTGGCTATTCGGGGCCTTTTGTGGTTCCATATGAATTTTAGGATTGCTTGTTCTAATTTCGAGAAGAATGCTGGTGCAATTTTGATTGGGATTGCATTGAATGTGTAGATAGCTTTGGGTAGTATTGACATTTTGACAATATTTATTTTTCCAATCCATGAGCAGGGAATGTCTTTCCATTTCTTTAAATCTTCTTCAATTACCTTCATAAGCTTTCTATAGTTTTCAGCATACAGATCCTTTACATCTTTGGTTCGATTTATTCCTAGGTATTTTATGCTTCTTGGTGCAATTGTGAATGGGATCAGTTTCTTTATTTGTCTTTCTGTTGCTTCATTATTAGTGTATAAGAATGCAACTGATTTCTGGACATTGATTTTGTATCCTGCAACTTTGCTGAATTCATGTATCAGTTCTAGCAGACTTTTGGTGGAGTCTATCGGATTTTCCATGTATAATATCATGTCGTCTGCAAAAAGCGAAAGCTTGATTTCATCTTTGCCAATTTTGATGCCTTTGATTTCCTTTTGTTGTCTGATTGCTGATGCTAGAACTTCCAGCACTATGTTAAACAACAGCGGTGAGAGTGGGCATCCCTGTCGTGTTCCTGATCTCAGGGAAAAAGCTCTCAGTTTTTCCCCGTTGAGGATGATGTTAGCTGTGGGCTTTTCGTATATGGCTTTTATGATCTTTAAGTATGTTCCTTCTAGGCCGACTTTCTCAAGGGTTTTTATTAAGAAAGGGTGCTGGATTTTGTCAAAGGCCTTTTCTGCATCGATTGACAGGATCATATGGTTCTTCTCTTTTTTTTTTTGTTAATGTGATGTATCACGTTGATTGATTTGCGAATGTTGAACCAGCCCTGCATCCCAGGAATGAATCCCACTTGATCATGGTGAATAATTCTTTTTATATGCTGTTGAATTCGATTTGCTAGTATCTTATTGAGAATTTTTGCATCCATATTCATCAGGGATATTGGCCTGTAGTTCTCTTTTTTTACTGGGTCTCTGTCTGGTTTAGGAATCAAAGTAATACTGGCTTCATAGAATGAGTCTGGAAGTTTTCCTTCCCTTTCTATTTCTTGGAATAGCTTGAGAAGGATAGGTATTATCTCTGCTTTAAACGTCTGGTAGAACTCCCCTGGGAAGCCATCTGGTCCTGGACTCTTATTTGTTGGGAGATTTTTGATAACCGATTCAATTTCTTCGCTGGTTATGGGTCTGTTCAAGCTTTCTATTTCCTCCTGATTGAGTTTTGGAAGAGTGTGGGTGTTCAGGAATTTGTCCATTTCTTCCAGGTTGTCCAATTTGTTGGCATATAATTTTTCATAGTATTCCCTGATAATTGTTTGTATCTCTGAGGGATTGGTTGTCATAATTCCATTTTCATTCATGATTTTATCTATTTGGGTCATCTCCCTTTTCTTTTTGAGAAGCCTGGCTAGAGGTTTGTCAATTTTGTTTATTTTTTCAAAAAACCAACTCTTGGTTTCGTTGATCTGCTCTACAGTTTTTTTAGATTCTATATTGTTTATTTCTGCTCTGATCTTTATTATTTCTCTTCTTCTGCTGGGTTTAGGCTGCCTTTGCTGTTCTGCTTCTATTTCCTTTAGGTGTGCTGTTAGATTTTGTATTTGGGATTTTTCTTGTTTCTTGAGATAGGCCTGGATTGCAATGTATTTCCCTCTCAGGACTGCCTTCGCTGCGTCCCAAAGCGTTTGGATTGTTGTATTTTCATTTTCGTTTGTTTCCATATATTTTTTGATTTCTTCTCTAATTGCCTGGTTGACCCACTCATTCGTTAGTAGGGTGTTCTTTAACCTCCATGCTTTTGGAGGCTTTCCAGACTTTTTCCTGTGGTTGATTTCAAGCTTCATAGCATTGTGGTCTGAAAGTATGCATGGTATAATTTCAATTCTTTTATACTTATGAAGGGCTGTTTTGTGACCCAGTATATGATCTATCTTGGAGAATGTTCCATGTGCACTCGAGAAGAAAGTATATTCTGTTGCTTTGGGATGCAGAGTTCTAAATATATCTGTCAAGTCCATCTGATCCAATGTCTCATTCAGGGCCCTTGTTTCTTTACTGACCGTGTGTCTAGATGATCTATCCTTTTCTGTAAGTGGGGTGTTAAAGTCCCCTGCAATTACCACATTCTTATCAATAAGGTTGCTTCTGTGTATGAGTAATTGTTTTATATATTTGGGGGCTCCGGTATTCGGCGCATAGACATTTATAATTGTTAGCTCTTCCTGATGGATAGACCCTGTAACTATTATATAATGTCCTTCTTCATCTCTTGTTACAGCCTTTAATTTAAAGTCTAGTTTGTCTGATATAAGTATGGCTACTCCAGCTTTCTTTTGGCTTCCAGTAGCATGATAAATAGTTCTCCATCCCCTCACTCTGAATCTAAAGGTGTCCTCAGGTCTAAAATGAGTCTCTTGTAGACAGCAAATAGATGGGTCTTGTTTTTTTATCCATTCTGATACCCTATGTCTTTTGGTTGGTGCATTTAATCCATTTACATTCAGTGTTATTATAGAAAGATACGGGTTTAGAGTCATTGTAATGTCTGTATGTTTTATGCTTGTAGTGATGTCTCTGGTACTTTATCTCACAGGGTCCCCCTTAGGATCTCTTGTAGGGCTGGTTTAGTGGTGACAAATTCCTTCAGTTTTTGTTTGTTTGGGAAGACCTTTATCTCTCCTTCTATTCTAAATGACAGACTTGCTGGATAAAGGATTCTCGGCTGCATATTTTTTCTGTCTAGCACACTGAAAATCTCGTGCCAAGTCTTTCTGGCCTGCCAAGTTTCAAAAGAGAGATCAGTCACGAGTCTTACAGGTCTCCCTTTATATGTGAGGGCACGTTTACCCCTTGCTGCTTTCAGAATTTTCTCTTTATCCTTGTATTTTGCCAGTTTCACTATGATATGTCGTGCAGAAGATCGATTCAAGTTACGTCTGAAGGGAGTTCTCTGTGCCTCTTGGATTTCAATGCCTTTTTCCTTCCCCAGTTCAGGGAAGTTCTCAGCTATGATTTCTTCAAGTACCCCTTCAGCACCTTTCCCTCTCTCTTCCTCCTCTGGGATACCAATTATGCGTATATTATTTCTTTTTAGTGTATCACTTAGTTCTCTAATTTTCCCCTCATACTCCTGGATTTTTTTATCTCTCTTTTTCTCAGCTTCCTCTTTTTCCATAACTTTATCTTCTAGTTCACCTATTCTCTCCTCTGCCTCTTCCATCCGAGCCATGGTGGTTTGCATTTTGTTTTGCATTTCCTTTAAAGCGTTTTTCAGCTCCTAGTGACTGTTCCTTAGTCCCTTGATCTCTGTAGCAAGAGATTCTCTGCTGTCCTGTATACTGTTTTCCAGCCCAGCGATTAATTTTATGACTATTATTCTAAATTCACTTTCTGTTATATTATTTAAATCCTTTTTGATCAGCTCATTAGCTGTTGTTATTTCCTGGAGATTCTTCTGAGGGGAATTCTTCCGCTTGGTCATTTTGTTAAAATTTTTTTTTTTTTTCAACGTTTATTTATTTTTGGGACAGAGAGAGACAGAGCATGAACGGGGGAGGGGCAGAGAGAGAGGGAGACACAGAATCGGAAACAGGCTCCAGGCTCTGAGCCATCAGCCCAGAGCCTGACGCGGGGCTCGAACTCCTGGACCGCGAGATCGTGACCTGGCTGAAGTCGGACGCTTAACCGACTGCGCCACCCAGGCGCCCCCGCTTGGTCATTTTGGATAGTCCCTGGTGTGGTGAGGACCTGCAGGGCACTTCCCCTGTGCTGTGGTGTATAACTGGAGTTGGTGGGCGGGGCCGCAGTCAGTCCTGATGTCTGCCCCCAGCCCACCGCTGGGGCCACAGTCAGACTGGTGTGTGCCTTCTCTTCCCCTTTCCTAAGGGCGGGATTCCCTGTGGGGTGGTGTGGCCCGTCTGGGCTACTTGCACACTGCCAGGCTTGTGGTGCTGGGGATCTGGCGTATTAGCTGGGGTGGGTAGGCAAGGTGCACGGCGGC
Source organism: Lynx canadensis (assembly GCF_007474595.2). Classification (NCBI taxonomy): domain Eukaryota; kingdom Metazoa; phylum Chordata; class Mammalia; order Carnivora; family Felidae; genus Lynx; species Lynx canadensis. Next base: position 62,028,042 of record NC_044307.1, read on the forward strand.
AGGGGGGGCAGGCTTAGCTCGCTTCTCCTTAGGTGATCCACTTCAGGAGGGGCCCTGTGGCAGCCGGAGGGAGTCAGATCCGCTGCCGGAGGTTTGGCTCCGCAGAAGCACAGAGTTGGGTGTTTGCGCGGAGTGAGCAATTTCCCCGGCCGGAACCGGTTCCCTTTGGGATTTTGGCTGGGGGATGGGCGGGGGAGATGGCGCTGGCGAGTGCCTTTGTTCCCCGCCAAACTGAGCTCTGTCGTCTGGGGGCTCCGCAGCTCACCCTCCCTTTGTCCTCCAGCCTTCCCGCTTTCCGAGCAGAGCTGTTAACTTATGACCTCCCAGAGGCTAAGTCGCGCTTGTGTCTGAACACAGTCCGTCAGGCCCCTCCGCTTTTGCAAGCCGGACTCGGGGGTTCTGCTTGGCTGGCGAGCCGCCCTTCCGCCCCGGCTCCCTCCCGCCAGTCCGTGGAGCGCGCACCACCTCGCCGCCCTTCCTACCCTCTTCCGTGGGCCTCTCGTCTGCACTTGGGTCCGGTGACTCCGTTCTGCTAATCCTCTGGTGGTTTTTTGGGTTATTTAGGCAGGTGTAGGTGGAATCTAAGTGATCAGCAGGACGCGCGGTGAGCCCAGCGTCCTCCTACGCCGCCATCTTCCCAGAATCTCGAGACTTTGATTTTTCTTAACCCTAACCTCTAACACCTTATATCTTCTAAACCCCTTTTCTCTTACACACATGAGTCAATGGTTACTGTTTTATCATTTCTTCATGTCCATCACATACATAAGTCTTCTGATCCTAATAAATACAGGGAAAGGACCTTACTCAGGGCTCTTGTCTCCTCCCAGACATTAGCCTCTCTCATATTCATTTTTCATCTGCTTTCTTGATGGACAAGAGAGAACTCCAGACTCAAAGTGTGCGACACTATCAAAGTCCATTTTCTCTGGTTGTACCTTCTCTGTGTTGTCCTGCATCATTAGCTCCTTAAATGTTAGTAGTTTCTCAAGTTCATCCTGAAATATAGTAGCTTTTCATCTTAAACATTATAAATTAGCTCATTTGAACCTACAGTTTCAGTTACCCTTCATACAGTATTCACATTCAATTTAAACATTCCCCATCAACTTTGACTTTTTTAATTTGTTCAACTCAGTGTCCACAAAATACTTCAATGATATTCTAAACTTGGCTTACCATTTACTCTTTAAAACAATTTTTTTCTCTTGTATTCTTTATGATCCATATCACCCTTTATCCCAATCAGGCCTGACCTATCCAAAAGGATAATAGGCACAGTGCCTAGGGCCCATTTCAAAGTCTGAAGAAAGTGATGAAATTTTAGGTCAAAGAAGGTGTTTTAATAGGTAATATTAACATATTGTCCATGCCAACATAGTCATCAAATAAAAATTTTACTCCTCCCCCCCTCTCCAGGGGAAGTATCTCATAAAAACAAAAGTACCTGGGACCCACAAAAGTAATAATGTAACCCCAATCCCAAACGATAACTGTTAACTATTCTGGACACCATTTTGCTTCATTTTTCACTTTCAATGAGTCACTGAGTGCTTATAATTATATCATTTTGGAGACATTGTCTTAATTCTGTTTCTTTTGTGGGCTGCTGGGTAAATCTGCTTTCCATCTTGTCCTCATGACACTACATTACCTAGTGATTTTTCTAAAGTGAAATGCTGATTATCATTCTGCTTAAAAATCCTGTAGTGCTTTGAGTATCCTACAGGGAAAAGATTGAACGCTCTCTCTTTCATGACCTATGCTTTGCAGATCTTGCTAGTTTCATCTCCTCTTATTTATCCAGTGCTCCCTCTAGGCTAAATTACTGGCAGTTCTTTGTGCCTGATATTCTCTTTATATCTGTAAGCATTTGCTTCTTATTGGGAAAACCACTTCTCCCTAGTTAGCAGAATAAGTTCCAATTCACCTTAAAAGCCTTTCCATCTCCACAAAAACATAATAAATATATGAAATTGCTTACATAATAATGCCCCCATAAAAATGCAGACATAAAACTCATCACATACATTTGTATCTATTTTTTTTTCCTTTTGTGTCTTGCTTTAGACTGTGAGCTCCTCAAAGTTAAGAATTTTGTCTTATCAAACCATATGTCTTCTGTGCCTGGAATAGATATGTATTCAATAAATATATGTTGGGTGATTGAATAAATGTGAATGTATATTTTAGATACATATTTCCTTTAAAAAATGCAAATAGCAGCAATCATACTTAAGAGTGACATGCTCTCAGTCCAATCTCCTATCTCTTTCTGATTATCTAGTTATAATTTGTCTACCTCTGAATAATCAAAAGCAACATATAAATAACAATCTGATATAAAATTAGAACTCTTAATTATAACATGTTTATGGGCTATTCATGCAACACATGATTTTATACAACATCAACACAAAGATATAAATTGTAGAAAATATTCATTTACTTAAGAAATTGCCTGGTTAATAGATCTCAAGAATCTCCTTAGCTCTGTCCTACTTTTGTAACCTAAATATTTTTTTTCAAATACCCAAAGTCTCAGAGAGATTCAATTCAACATTAAAAAATCTTCATATAGTTTCTCTGCAAACTGAAAGGTTTTAAAGTGAAGTGAAATTGTTCATAAAGAAAACATTATGATATTCCTTTTAATGCTTTTCTATGACCACAATTGGACTGCCTCTGTTAACTAAGGTGTTTAATTTGTATGGTATCTACTATAGCATAAAAGAAAATCAAAGCCTGCTACAAACGTGCTTCAAATATGTTCATCGATTTCCTCTACTATAATTTTAGGTTAAAGTTACTTTTATTCATGAATTCAACAAATATTTATTTAATAGTTATTATATACCCGACACTTTACTAGGTGTGGGAGAGTTTGCAATTTACCAGACAAAATTAAATATTGATGGGTATTACAGATGGAATGTTCCTATTCTCCCAAAATTTATATCTTGAAGCCCAACCCCTAATGTGACTGTTTTTAGAGATGGAGGTAATTAAGGTTAAATGAAGTCATAAAGTTGTGGCCCTGATCGGGTAGGATTAGTTTCCTTCTAAGGAAAGACACAAGACAGCAAGTTCTTTCTTCTATTATGTGAAGACACAGTGAGAAGGTGCCCATCTGCAAGCCAAGAAGAGAGTCCTCACTAGAAACTGACCCTACTGGACATTGATCTGGGACTGCTAGCCTCTAAAACTGTGAGAAAATAAGTTTCCATTGTTTAACCCACTCAATCTATGCTATTGTTACAGCAGTCTGAAAACACTAACACAGTGAGATAAAGGATATGAAAGACCCCTGTGAGATAATTTTCAACAAAGCACCAAGACCATTCAGTAGGAAAAAGTATTCAACAAAATAATGCTGAGAAAACTGGATACCAATATGCAAAAGAATGAAGCTGGACCCTTAGTTCACATCATATATAAAAATTAACTCAAAGTGGATCAAAAAACTAAATATAAAAGATAAACTATAAGACTCTTAGAATAAAACAAATTTATAAATAAATTTTATAAGTTATGACTTTGAATTAGGCAACAGTTTATCAGATATAGGAACAAAAGTAACAAAAGAAGAAAAAGTGAATCAGACTACATAAAATTTAAAAAATGTTTCAAAAGACACTATCAAGAAAGTGGCCAATCACAGAGTAGGAGAAAATCCAGAATATATTAAGAACTCTTACCACACACCAATATAAAGGAAACCTGATTTAAATATGGATAAAGGACTTTAATAAACATTTTTTCAAAGAAGATACACAATTGGCAAATAAGTTAATGAAAAGATTATCAATATCATTCATTTTTAGGGAAATGCAAATAAAAAATAAAATGGGATATTCACACCCTCTAGAATCGCTATGAACAAAACCAGGACAATTAAACATGTTAGTGAGGATGGGGAGAATTTCGAACCCTAATACATGGCTGGCTGGATGATAAAATGATTAAGCAGTTTTGGAAAACAGTGTAACAGTTTCTTCCAAAGTTAAAGATCAAATTACCACATGGTCCAGCAGTACTACTCCTAAGTATTTAGACAAGAAAACTGAAAACCTATATGCACTCCAAACGTTGTACACAAATGTTCATAGCAGCACTACTTATAATAATCAAAAAGTGAAACTTTATATGATGAGTGGGTAACAAAATGTGTAAATGGGTAAATGTGATATGTCCATGCATTAGACTGTTATTTGGCCATAAAAGGGAATGATGTATTAATACATACTACAACATGGATAAATCTTTAAGACATTATGCTATGAAAGAATCCAAACACAAAAGACCATGTGTGGTAGGATTCTATATATGCAAAATATCCAGAATAGGCCATAGAGTCAGAAAGTAGATTAATTATTGTCAAGTGCTAAAGGAAGGGAAGAATGAGGAGGGATTATTTATGGATGTGAAAATTCTTTTTGAGTGATGAAAATATTCTAGAATTAAGTAATGGTGATGGTTGTACAAACTTGTGCAATATACTAAATTGAATATGCTAAAAATCACTGAAAAAAATGTCACTGAGTTGTACACTTTAAATTTTTTTAATGTTTATTTTTGAGAGAGAGAGAGCGAGCGAGCAGCGGAGGGGCAGAGAGAGAGGGAAACACAGAATCTGAATCAGGCTCCAGGCTCCAAGCATCAGAACAGAGCCCAATGCGGGGCTCAAACTCATGAACCGTGAGATCATGACCTGAGCTGAAGCCAGACGCTCAGCCAACTGAGCCACCCAGGCGCCCCATGAGTTGTACACTTTTAAATGATGAATTGCATGGTGTATGTCTAATAGTTTAATTTTTATTACAAAAAATAATAAAGAATAGATGCTATGTGATAAAAAATGAGTCAGTGACCAGATTTCAGAGGTCCACAAAAATTGCCACATGAGGTATAAACTAAGATCAGAAAGCACATGAGAACTAGCAGTGTGTGTGTCAGGGGAGGTGGGAGAGGAGGAAGGGAGATGGAGAAGGAAGGTAGAAAGAGGAAGGGAAGAAGAGAAAAGGGAAAAGAGGTAGAGAAGAGATATTAGAGTCGGCATAACATACTATGCAGGGACAACTGGTAAAAGGAAACAGGAAAAGTAAATATGCACGTGATTATGGAAGGACTTTGTAAACTAAATTACTCTAGATTCGTACAAGAGCCATTAAATGGTATTATGCTCTTGGGTGACTTCCCTGGATTTGGAAGAGGAGTAACCCAAGTGATAGGAGAATGGAAATGGCACTAGGTACTGGAGAAAAATACTTCAAAAAGTATTAAGAAGACAGGATTTAAAGAATGCTAATTACTAGAGAAAATTTCAATGTTTATATCAGGTAGGAAAGCTATGCCTTCTATTTCCAGACTTCAGAATTAATCATTATTCCAAAAAGATTCTTGTAATGGTCTCTAAATTTAACTTTTAGTTATTAAAAAAATAATTCTATATGCATTGCTTCTTTCCCACCTCCTACATTCCAATGAGTCTTTAAAGCTCCTGAACTTCAGTTTTAAATGGTCACTAACAAAGGAAGAACACATTATTTTTTTAAAGCCAAAACAAAGGAATTCACACATAGGTATATGTATATAAGAACATACTGGTAAATGTTAGAGAAAACTTATTCAAAATAGTAATGTAAATCAACCCAAGATATAAATAATTTAATTCTATTGATAATGAAAAATGCTTGTTCTAATGCAAACATTTTTAATTATGTAAAATTTATTTCAAGGAGGAAATTTAATATCAATTGGCCATGAAATATTGTTAATAAATTTTGAAGGGCTACCACGTTATGGGCCAAATTGTTTTCTCCCTACATTCATATGTTGAAGGCGTAACCTTTGGTACATCAGAATGTGACTGTATTTGAAGACAGGTCATTAAAGAGGAAATTAAGTTAAAATGAGGTCATTAGGGTAGGCCCTATTCTAATTTGACAGGTGTCCTAATAAGAAGAGGAACTTAGGACACAGAAACACACAAAGAAAAACCTATGTGAAGATAAAAAGAATATGGCTATATAAAGGCCAAGGAGAAGAGGGCACAGAAGAAACCAAACCTGTCAGCACCTTGATCTTGAACATCTAGTCTCCATGATTGTGAGAAAATTGTTGTTTAAGCCATGCAGTCTGTGGTATTTGTTATGGCTGTCCTAGAAAACTAACAAAATGTATTTTAATTCTTTTGTATTTTTTTATTTTCAAATCACACACGAAAATGTTTAAAATCACACAAGCAATTCCCTTACACTATTTATCCAGATCCCCCAGTTGTAGCTATTTTAATATATTTGCTTTAGCACTAATCTGTATAACGGTACATATTTTTATTTTCCTAAGCCATTTGAGAGTAAATTGTAGATGTGATGCCCTTTTATTCCTAGTTACTTCACTATGTATTTACTAAGAAAAAAAACCATAATTTTACCTTAATAGAACCCATTACCAAAATCAGTAAGTTATACTTGATAAAAACTACTCATGACTTCACAGGTATTAGTCACATTTCCCTAATTAATATGTTTTGGAGCAAAAAAATATTTTTTAATTCTATAAAACATAGATATGTATGTTGTAGATCTGTCAGTTATTGGCGATGTTAACTTTTATCATTTGGTTAAGATGATGTGTAAAGTTTTACTCTGTAAAGTTTTCCATTTTTGCTAAGTATTTTGTAGGGGAGATACTTCAAGAATATGTAGATATCCTATATTCCATCAAATTTTGACCACTAGTTTTGTCCATTGATGATTCCTACCTAATTAGTTACTACTATGATGTTTATCAAATGATGATTTTCTTAATTTCGTCATTCTCCAGTGTTTGGCAACCTACTTTAGAGCTTCCAGTTCTTCATGCATCTAGGATTAGTGGATTCTTATTTAGTATCATAAATCCATTACTGCCATTATATATGTGGATACTCATATTGTCAACCAGTAGGGACCACTTTAGCCTGCTTCTATGTCCTTTTTTCATGTCATTCTTGGCACTCATTATTAGTTCCAGACCCAGTGAGATATTAGGCTCACCTTGTACATTTCCTGCCCTAGACCTGGAAACAATCATTTCTCCAGAAACCTAGTTCCTTTTGGTGTAGAAAAAGAGGTCCTGCACCTGAATGATCCTCCTCTTCAGAGTGTGGGGCCAAAGGACTCCTCTGGAAGGGGATGGTCCTCTCTCTAAGGATGCAAACTCAAGGCTAAATAATGAAGATTTTTGTCCTATACATGAGTGCTGCTAGATTTGAGTCATAAACTGTCAATTATCAAAGATTTTGGTATATTGGGAGCCGGGGCCATGTGGAATTTTCCATTTGCAGAGATAATGTTAAATCGGAGTGGAAGAGTCCTGACATGAGGAGTTATACCCTCTTTCAAAGAATGAGAAATTCTCCTTAGATTAGGCAACCCCTAACTAGGATGAGAGTTTGACCCTTGAATATTCTAAGCAATAAAAATGAGGGGTTTTAATATCATGTAATATTATTTTTAATCTTCCTCTCTTTCACCACTCAAGGAGTGACTTAATGGAATACTGCACGAAGATCAGACTTTTTTCTTACAAAGGCCATGAAAGGAGGGAAGTTTATATTTTAACCCATAACCCCTCAATTGTGATTCTATGTTTGGGAAAATACGGTATAGGTAGACTGTAAAAGGTCTTGTGAGCCATGACAAATTGTTGATCTAGGATGGTTGTGACTTAAACTTTAAAATCGGAGAGATGTAAAGAAGAATTCACAAATAGCTAGATAGGCAATAATATCCTGAAAGCATCAGGACAATTTACTTTGTAAATTATCCCAATGTTATCTTCTTTAAATACAAATTAGACTTATACAGTGCCAATGTTCCTTGTCTTCTTCCCATCTGCATGCACATTAAAATAATGTGCTCTAAATAATAGAAAGGAGACCAGTAGCCTTATGAACAGCATAGCTTTGAACTCGGGAAAACAATCATAAAAGAAAACATGATTCTGTAATTCAAGGCTTCCTGTCTGAGATTTTGGACGATAAATGGCAATGCCTAGCCCAGTCATCTGTTGCATTATAAGATGTTATTTGATGACAGCCAGGGCTGATCAAGATAAAAGAAAAAAGGCTACCAGGATCAAAACTTCAAATAATACAATATGCCAATAAGATGTACTGTCACAGTGGATCAAGCAGGCCAGTTGGAGCCAATATAACATGAGCAGTGGATTAGGGTATAAAACCCTGTCACCGATAGAAAGCAAAGCTGATAAGCTGTTTATATGAATCAGAATTCCAAAAAGGAGCAGATGAAACATTTATATTCGGATAATTTGAGGTCAGTTTGATAGATAAAATATGTGTGGAAGTGTGGACAGAGTGTTAGGAATCCATAAAGAATGTTGCAGTACCCACAAAGAAGAATAGAGAACTATTATTATTCCTAAATTTGAAGAGGTAAGGGAAAAGTTTTCAGAACCTCGAAGCAGAGAATCTTGTAGAGAAGCCAGGACTAACCTAAAGGAATGCAGTCCAAATGATTATGCAAAGAGGTAGCCAGGAGGATATATAACCTGATTTTAAATTCCTTTATTCCTGTAATTTTCTGGGGCTCTCCATTAGTGAATATCAAACGGAAGATTGAGGGCATGAAGATCTGTTGAGGTAGTCTAAACAAAGCTAACAGTCCAGGCAGAGAGTAGGGTGCACAAAGATAGCAAATTTGAAAAGGAAAATGAATTATAACCAGTAGAGCAGGTTTTAGTATCCATAAACCATATTAAATAACGAGGGAAGCAGCTGTTGGGAGGCTGATGGAATCCCCCAAAAGTCTAGGCTCCAGAATATTGCCTTAACAGATCAAGATCTCATCAATATAATAATGGGGCTTTCCTAGATAGTAAGACTAAAGAGAACTTGTCCTTGTTTCTATTTTTTCTCTTAACCAAAATGTATTCTAAAAAGTACAGGATTCCATAGCCTTCTTCACAAATAGCTATAGATAACTCCTATTTTTATCTGTCATTTCAGCCAGACTATTCTGTAATATGAATGGGAGAAGTATATGTTCGTAGTTGTATATATTTGTACTGAAGATAGTTGCTCTTATTATATGCATGTTAGCTATTTTCATGCTTAGAAATAAGACAATAAGAATCTTTATAAGTGCTTTGAGATATTCATTAATATTCATAAGGTTATACATTTATGTAATAATCCAATGTCTAGGTATGTGAAACAATTGTTTCTTATATGCCTGAAATTGCTCTTCATGATATATTGTTGTAGGCGGGAGGAAAACCATGTCTTCATATCTTTAATAAAGCCAGAGTTCCTGCTGAGAATATTACCAGGCTTTTGAGATTAATTTTACCTTATTTATTAAGAATGCATATGCTATATATTTCAAACAGAATGGAAGTCAACTTAGAGTAAGATTGAACTTAATGTAAAATATGGCCATATGGGATATAGAGCAAAATAAAAATCATAGAAAGTAAGCTGAGGCACCTGAGCTGTGCTTATTGCATTCTGAAATTAATTCTAAACTTGTAAAAATCTATATTTAAAATTTTAAGATATAAATGTATAATTTATCAAATATCCCAGAATACACACATACACACAAACTAGCTTATGGAAGAAAAATATGTTTTTAATAAGTTTTACTAAAACAGAAAATTTTCTGTATGTCTTAATTGTGTTGTAATGGTCAATACTCTAGATGATTTCTTCATTATTTTCTAAAAGATGCAAAAATATTCAAATAGGTGGCTATCAAAAGTGTTTTTGTGAGGATTACATTAATGCATGTAAAGATCTTTGATCTGTGTCTGGCACATACTAAATATTCTATAACTCTTAGTATATGATTATGAAAAACAAGGGAATAACTTTAATACATTAATGAAAATATTACTTTAATGACTTGAGAAAATATATCTAGTTATTTGATTTCTGATGATCTATCTTAGCACTGCAACTTACAGACATAAGAACAGATAGTTAATACATCTGTTGAACTCTCTTTCTCTTTGAAATTTCACAAGTCTTGAGCCAACCCTTGGCAGTTTCTAGATTTTAGTCAATTAGTACTGAAATTTTTAAATAGAATTCTAATGTAAAATTTTGTTGTTGGTTAAAGTGAGACCCATATGCTTTAAATACTAAATGTGAGAAGGGAAAAGTTATAGCTCTATTTGGAAATTATAAGAGCTGTCCTTGAGTATCATTTCTATGGAATGCTAATATGGCAGTAGGCCCACCTAAAAATGTAATTCTTATTCTTTTCAAAAATGTTTTATTTTAATGTAATGACATTATTTTTTTGGCCATAGTACATGGACAAGCTGGCTCCCAACCAACTAGGATACCAAAATATCCAAATTAAGAAAGACTTGATAAGAGCATATCACTGAATAAAATAACTTGCAAATTAATTATTGGGAATTTGAATGTTTATAATCTTCTTTCAGAATATGCAAGCCATTTTATCTTTGTCCCTCTGGAGATACTCTCAATTGTCCTCAGAAGGCTGACCTGTTGAGAGTGTATAGCAAGAGATTCCTTTGCCCTTTGGCTTCCAGTTGGATTTAGTCAACGTTAATACTGGGATAAATCAGAGGAAGATGAATGAATTCAGAGCATTTATTCCCCTGCTTCCTCCTTTAGGGTTTGGATAGGCTGCCTGCCTTGTTCATCAACTCTAATGTAAAGCTACCCTCTGCATATAGCTTTCTCTCTTTGCAGGTTCCAGTACTCCTCTATTCTTTTGATCTAATCTCATCACACTTGCTCAAATGACCATCAGAAATAGCATGGGTTGGAACACAAATAAGATGACACTTAGAAGATCTGGTAGATTTGGCACTTAGTCATTATAATGACTAGAGTAATCATAAGGCAACAGTGATAGCTTACTTGCTCCCATGATCCTAAAGAGCTTAGATAAAGAGAAAGGAAACTGAAAGCTGTATACATCCTACTCAAAGTGTAAACAATCAGACAGCCTTGACAGCTCTAAAAGAGTTTCCATCTCCTATAATTGCAGTGCGGAGATCTATGCTTAGTGGACAAAAGGAGTTACATAGTTGCATTGCCAAATATTAAAACTACATGATATTTTGTTAAGTCAAGGGCAATGGAGGAAATTATTGAGATTAGCAATATGGATGGAACATTTAGGAGAGAGATACAAAGCTGAAAAATTTTAACTAAATCCCCTTGAATTTTTCATGCCACAGAAGGTGGATCTCCATCTTTACTTTCCTAACCACTAAGGCCTTTCTGCTTCATCATAAAACTATAATAAAGATTTCACCTGGGGAAATTGCCTCACAAGCAATTGGTCCCACCACCACTACACCTTTATTAGCCCTAAGTTCTTAATGAGAATTAGTACCCATTCAACTTCTTAAAGTAATTTTTCCAGGCAGAAGTGGGCTGTATAATTTAAAATCATATATATATATACATATATATATGTGTATATATATGTATATATATATATATATATATATATATATATATAGTCAGTTCAAGTCTGAGAATTATGAATGAAATAGATCGTTAGACTGAGAAGGATGGTATATAATTTTGATCATGTTAAATTTATAGGTACAGGTGCATTCATTTATGCTTAAACATTGAATGTGTTAAGCTGAGCATAAGGGTGGCATTAAAAGTCTGTTTAGTAAGAAAATTCATGCCTCAAGTCAAAGACAGCTTACAGATATGTAACTGAAATGTTTGAATTTCCTAATATATGGCAGAGGAAGGAGTCTGAAAACTCAAAGGTGGAAATATTGAAATGATTATGTTTTGTACATTTTTCTTGGCCAACCCCCAATCATATCCTCAAAGAGGATGTTCAAGGTATTCTTAATGCCTTGTTGAAGGTATTCCTTTACCAGGGGATTAATAAAGGTACTGGTAAAGGAGACACTAGCATCCTTAAAATGCTCAATGATGTCTATCCTCTTCAGACCAGTGGTGGTGGTGGCAAGTGCAGCAATGGGGTTAAATTCTCTGATATCAATGATAATGATGGGATCCAGGATATTAGATGTTAGACTAATAATGCTGTCAGCAGAAATTACACAATAAGCCACAGGAATGGAGTAGTAGTCAGAGTGTCTTGACCTGTACACGTATGAGGTAATGACTTTGTCATTGTGGAGTATCTAGATTTTTTTTAAGTACCCTACAAGGTGTTCAATTTGTTAAACTCCTAAGCTGAGATATAGCTAGAGACATAGATAGATTAAAAAAAAAAGAATGGGAATAGAAATACACTTTTCCTAGGCTTTGTGAGCAAGAATTGCACTTATCACTGTGAGATTCCTGGCCACCTGCCTAGATATAAGCCTGCTTATAGTCCTGAATCCTCTCTTGGCTAAGTATGTTGTAAAAGTAATTAAGGATCTTGAAAAAAAGATACACAATGAAAATGACACACAATTATCAGGGGTTAAAATACCCACTTTATATCTGATGGAGCTGGATCAGAAAATATGGCTTGCACCTGAAGTTAAGTCGAACTTCCCAAACCTTCTTTATCCCATGTTTAACTTATAAATCCAGTTGTAGGCTGAGTAGCTATAGAATTGTAAACTTCCTCACACAGACACAGGGCCTACGTTCACTAACTTTTCCAGAATGATGACATTAGAATACATTCAAGTTATTATGGATAACACAGCACCCACAAAGAATCTAAATTTGGCTGAACTATACTTGCTCATTTCACTTGTATCACCAATATCACCAAAGTAAGACACTTATTCTATTGGAAAAGAGTGAAAGGTGAAAACACAAGTGCCAATTTTTCATGGCTTGTTGAATGACTTTTGTTATGGGATTAAATAAGAACAATGGAAAAAGTATTACAGTCATTATCTCTACAGTTGTGTCTTCTTTTACACTTAAGATAAATTGTGAACTTTCTTTCTCTTTGATCATAATTTAAAGTTTGTCTCTTTTAATCTTTTTTTTTTCATTTCTGATACTATTATTAGCCATATGGTACTATATTTAAGAGCTTGAAAACTACTTGTTTGGACTACCACATGTTCAGCTTTTGAAAATGTTCATGTTTGTTTGGAAAAAATGTATATTCTTTGTTTTCATTTATGTGAATATGTTTGTAAATAATCTAGACAGTTAATATTTTTATTCAAAATTTCTATATCTCCGGTTATATTCTGTTACTGAATATGGCTCCCAACAGAGTTAACTTGCATTCTTACATTGTGATTATCAGTGTGTCAGTTTTTCCTTGTTCTTCCATCACTTTTGCTGCACATAATTTGGGATGACATATTTTTTAATGTTTATTTATTTGAGAGAGGGAGAGGGAGGGAGGGAGGGAGGGAGAGAGAGAGAGAGAGAAAGAGAGAGAATGAGAATCCCAAGCAGGCTCTGTGCTGCCAGTGCAGAGCCTGTCATAGGGCTTTGCGTCCCAAAGCACTAGATAGTGACCTGAGCCAAAATCAAAAGTCAGATGCTTAACCAACTGGGTCACCCAGGCACCCCTGAATGATATTATTAAGGGCACACAGGACTTTAAATGTCACATCTTCTTCATGAATTTTGTTTTATTTTGTTTTGAACCATTGTTTTCCCTCTTTATCTATTTGTTTTCCACATGATTATATACTTTTTAAAACATCTGTTCAGAAGAGCCTAGGGTATTTTTTAAAATCTTAGTAATTGTTTTGTTATGATAAACTATATAAATAAAATATTCAAATATAAAACCATTCTTTCATTCTTAGAATAAACCCAACTGAATTTTAGTGAAAGGTCTTTTTTTTAGCCAGATTTAGTTGCTAATATTTACTTTAGAATATCTATAATCATGCTTGGTATTTACTATCAAATGGCCTGTAATTCTCCTATCTCATCCTGGACTTTTCAATTATAATTCAATTATAATTATAAAATGAGTTGAAAACACTTCTTTTTCTATTTTCTAAAATAGTCTCTATTTAAAATACTTCATCTTTGGGGCGCCTGGGTGGCTCAGTCTGTTGGGCATCCGACTTCCGCTCAGGTCATGATCTCATGGTCCGTGAGCTCAGCTCCGTATCCGGCTCTGTGCTGACAGCTCAGAGCCTGGAGCCTGCTTCGGATTCTGTGTGTCCCTCTCTCTCTGCTCCTCCCCTGCTCATGCTGTGTCTCTGTCTCAAAAATAAATAAAAACTTTAAAAAAATTATATGTCATCTTTAATGATTTTTAGAATTTGGTTCTAAAACTATATGGATTTAATGGATTTCTAGTTGATATTTGAGAAACAATTTTATAATTAAAAGGTATAAACCTATTCACATTTTTTATTCTGATTCGGTAAGTTACAGCAAATTAGGCAATTGTTTATGTCTAAGTTCTTATATTTAGCACAAACTTTTAATATTTATCATTGCTTTTTAAGGTCCTTTATATTTCCTTGTAACTATGTCCACATTTTGCTCATTTTTCTGAAGCTTTGACCTTTATTATTTTGTTTTATTTTACCTAAGTTTTGTGTATTTTGTTATAATTTTTAAGGAACAATTTTTTACTCTTAATCCTCTCAACTATATATTTGTCTTCTACTTCTTAATTTTTACTCTTGTTTCCTTTTTCTACACTGTTTATTCTGCAACTTTTTTTTCTAGATCTTGACCTTATTTTTATTTCATTATTAGTATTTTTTCAAACATAATCATGTATGACTAGAACATTTCTAAGTCCTGCTTTAGCTGTCATCCGTGTGTGTGTGTGTACATGTATGTATAATTTTAAATTTCTAGTTTTATTTTATTGCAGTAAAACATTGATCCTATTCATGATACAAATTCCCTAAAAGTTCTGAGGTTTTCTATGCAGACTATCTAATACATGGGAATACAAATTTTGTAAATCTCTATATGTTTATAAAAGTTGTGTATTATCCGTTGTGTCCATTAACTCAAATATATTAATTTTATACCAAATGTTCTCTACCCTTGTTATTCCATTTCAATTTCTAAAAGAAATGTGCTAAAAATGCCTTTTATGATCAAAATTTATTTAGTAGCCCCTGTAATTCTATTTATGAGACAATAGTATTTTGAGTACTTTACAAATCTCTTATATATGAGAAGAAAAGTCACAAGTTGCATCGTAAGTAAAAAAGATGATATCACTAGGTGGACAATTTTTCCATTCCTTATTCATTGTTCTTACTTAATTCCATATAAACTACATGTTATTGTTTCCTCATTGTATCATTATATAGGGGTCATTTTTATCCCCAATATTGCCTTTTACCCTAATTGCAATTTTTTTATAGCTATATTGCTCCACATTGCTTTTAGGTACAATTGTTTCATTTTCTTTTAATTTCAATATTTCTGTCTATTTGTATTTTACTTAAGACCCTTATGAATTGTAAGTGTTGATTTTGTTTCTGGATCAAACCTGACAACCTTATATTCTACTAATGATTTAATGCACTTGTATATATATCATACACTGACATATTCATATAATCTTTGGAATTTCTACTTCCCAACTTTCCCTCTGTTTTTGTGTTTTCTATTTGATCTGCTTTCATTGGGGTTAAGATTTATTATTTTTTATTTATTATTTTTATATTAATTAATTTATTTTTAAGGTTTATTTTTGAGAGTGAGAGAGAGAAACAGAGTGCGAGTAGGGGAGGGGCAGTGAGAGAGGGAGGCACAGAACCCAAAGCAGGCTCCTGACTCTGAGCTGTCAGACCAGAGCCCAATGAGGGGCTCTGTGAGATCATGACCTGAGCCGAAGTCAGACGCTTAATTGACTGAGCCCCCTAGGTGCCCCTAGATTTTTTAAATTCAGTTATTTCCCAATTATTAATCTGAAAACCGTTTATTCTATTTCTACTCTTAGTAACAATTTTTGAGTTCTAAAGACATAATTGTTACAACAGAGAATAAAGTTTGATACTATCTCCATATTTCACTTAAATAATACAAGAATCTTTGAATTGATTTTTATTAACTACCCTTCATTTAGTGAATGTTACATGCCATTGTGGTCTTGTGCTATATCATCAAAGGAGTAATTCTATTTTATTTTTTACATTTATATAAATATGTTTTTTAACTTACCATTCCTTCTTAAATTTACTTTTTTGTCTGAGTTCATTCCCTTCTTTTTGAATGGCATGGGCTAGTACTTTAGTCATTTGTTGGTACTGTGAGTGGTAAGCTCTTCTAGTTTATAATAAAAGAAAAAAAGTGTTTATTATTTGATATTTTAAATGATAATTAAATTGAGTATCATATTCAGTGTTAGCAATTCTTTTCTCTCAGCACCTGGAACACAATATTCCTTGAGCTCTAGCTTATATTTTCCTGGTAATGTAAGTATATGTATTACTTATTTGAAAGTAGTTTCTTTTGCTCTTTTTTTAAGAACTTCACTTTAATATTGGACGTGTATGGTTGTATCATATCTCTACTTATGGATATTCTGTTTGCCTTCTTTTTTCCTTCACTTTCATCTTGCTTGATACTTCTCATTTATTTTGAAAATCCTGGAAATTTCTAATATTAATTCTTTCCTATTCTCTCTACTCTTTCTGGAATTCCTGTTAAACATATGCTGGATCTTTCATTCTACTGTTGATTATTCTTAACACATCATTCATATTTTCCATCTCTGTATCTTCTTTTAGTGCTTTCTCACTCTCTCAATGTAGTGTTTAATTCATGGTTTTACTTGCCTTTCAAAATTTTAATTTGTGGAATTTCTATTTTGTGCTATTGATTTTCAAGATAATTTTTGTTCTCTGGAGTTCGATTTCTTTTTTTCAATGCCTAATCATCGTCAACAAATGTATTAAATAATCTCTAATTGTTTTGTTACATAAAATTTTTAGGCTCAAATGATGCTATTTGTCATGTCTGGCTGTCATTCATGGTAGCTTGCTTTCTGGTATATTTTGTAATTTTAAGTATAAAGATCATTTTAGTAATAATTCATCTGTGGTAAATCTTTTGTGGCTTGTGTTGAACTCCTGTCCCTCTCAAAATGTTTTGTTTTTCTTTATGCAAGGCACGTTAGTGGTATCTCTAACATATGACAATGTTTATTACTGTTTTTCTAATTTCCTAAACTAGAGCTTGCTGGACCATGAAAGTATTAAAAATTTGTTTCACAAAATCCAATGTGATATGCTTACTTTAAAAATATTACATTATATATATAATATATATAAAAACATAAAGTCAACTATACATACAAATGTATATAAATAGAAATGTATATTATATATAAATATATAAAATATTTAACATACATTTATATATAAGTTCAATATATATACACAAATATATAATAGATTTATATTATATATTTAAATATATTTAATATATATTAATATAAATATATTTATATTATATATATAATATAAATATATATATATTTTTAAACGTTTTTATTAATTTTTGAGACAGAGAGAGACAGAGCATGAACGGGGGAGGATCACAGAGAGAGGGAGACACAGAATCTGAAACAGGCTCCAGGCTCTGAGCTGTCAGCACAGAGCCCGACGCGGGGCTCGAACTCACGGACTGTGAGATCATGACCTGAGCCGAAGTCGGACACTCAACCGACCAAGCCACCCAGGCGCCCCTGAATATATTTTAAATTAAAGTTAGTTAACATACAGTGTAGTCTTGGCTTCAGTAGAGCCCAGTGATTCATCTCTTACACATGATACCCAATGCTCATCCCAACAAGTGCCCTCCTTAATGCCCATCACCCATTTAACCCATTCCCCCATCCACCTCCCCTCTAGCAACCCTCAGTTTGTTTTCTGTATTTAAGAATCTCTTAGAGTTTGCCTCCCTCTCTGTTTTTATCTTACTTTTCCTTCCCTTCCCCTATGTTTATCTGTTGTGTTTCTCAAGTTCCACCTATGAGTGAAATCATATTATATCTGTTTTTCTCTGACTTATTTCACTTAGCATAATACACCAGTTCCATCTGTGTTGTTGCTAATGTCAAGATTTCATTCTTTTTCATAGCTGAGTAGTATTCCAAAAAACCTTACATTTTTTTAAAACCATCTTAGTAGAAAGATTAAGACAGAAAAACTTTGCTTACTTACAGCATTGGTGAGTTTTATTTTTCTACTGTATATGTTTGATAGTATAACATTTTAAGGGTTCTGTATTTAGTCAAATCACCTCTAACTACTCATTCTGCAAAAAGCTCAAGGCTTTATCCCTCCTCTTCACATGGTAAATGCCTACTGGGAACTCTGCAGCATAAGTGCATATACTTCCTCCTCTAGTTTTCTTTTCCAACTTTGTTTGAGGTCCTAGGTATTCCCAAACTTTTCATGAGTACATCTATGTAGTATTAAAGAATATGGTCTTTGTTTTCTCATCATTTCTAGGTGTTCTGAAACAGGAAGTTATTTAAGTTCTCTAATCTATCGCTTCTCGGCCTTTTGGCTAAGATCAAGTGTAAGTTCTCTAATCTACCCTACTTTTTTTTTTTTTTTTAATAGACCATTCTCTTTGATTTTATTAAAGTTATCGCTAAGGGATGATACTTGAGGGTATCTGGGTAGCTCAATCTGTTAAGCATCTGACTTTTGCTCAGGTCGTGATCTCATGGTTCATGAGTTCAAGCCCTGCATTGGACTCTGTGCTGAGAGCAGAGACAGATCCTCTATCTCCTTCTCTCTCTCTGCCCCTCCCCTGCTCGCACTCTCTCTCTCAAAGTAAAAAAAACAAACAAAAACAAAAAACAAAAACAAAAAAAAAAACATTTAAAGGGCTGATACTTGATGCCATGCCTAGAATTCCCTTCTCATTTACTTATTCCTCAAAACTCAGACTTGCCTGGCCTACTTGTAAGCTTCCTGCTATTTTATGTGTTGCAAAATCCCCCTCTTCAAAAAATATATACTTGTTTTTGTATAGAAACCTAATATCTTAATTATGAGAAAGATTAAAGCCACATTTCCCTTTCTTTCTTTTCTTACTTAAATATAAATTGACATATGCATTAATTTTAGGTGTACAATATAATGATTTAATATTTGTATCTATTGTAAAATGAATACCACAATAAGTCTAGTTAACATTGTTCACTGTAAATAGCCTTTTTTGTCTTGTACTGAGAATTTTTAAGGTCTACTCTCTCAGCAACTTTGAAATATGTACTACAGTATCATTAACCCTAGTCACCATGCTGTACTTTACATCCCCATGACTTATTTTATCACTGGAAGTATGTATCTTTTTGACTCCCTTCCCCCATTTTCCCCACCCCCCCCCCATGCCCTGACTCTGGGAACCATCAATTTACTCTCTGTTCTATGAGCTTAGTTTTTTCTTTGTTTTTTAAAATTCCACAGATAACTGAGGACATATGGTATTTATCTTTCTCTGACTTATTTTACTTAGATTATTGCTCAAGGTCCATCCATATTATCACTAATAGCAAGATTTGCCTCTTTTCTGTGGCTGAATAGTCTATTGTATATATACCAGATCTTCTTTATCCACTGATACTTATGTTGTGTCCATATATACTCTCTTATAAATAATTCTGCAATAAACATGGACATGCATGTATTTTTTCAAGTTAGTGCTTTTATTTTCTTTGGATAAATATCCAGTAATTAATGGATCATATAGTAGTTCCATTTTGAATTGTTCTTTTTCTCCACATCCTCACCAACACTTACTAAATTTAACCATTTTGGTGTTGGCCATTCTCACTGGTGTAAGGTAGTATCTCATTGTGGTTTTGGCTTGGATTTCCTGATGATTAGTGATGTTGAGTACCTTTTCATGTGTCTGTTGGGCATCTGTAGGTCTTCCTTGGAAAAATGCCTATTCGAGTCCTCTGACCAATTTTAATTAAATTATTATTTTTATTGCTTTTGTATACATATTGAGTTATATGTTATTTATACATTGAGTATTAACCCTTTAATAGATATATGGCTTAGAAGATTCTCTTCCATTTAATAGGTTGTTTTTCATTTTGTTGATGTTTTCCATTGCTGTGCAGAAGCTTTCAGTTTGATGTAATCCCATTTGTTTATTTATTTTTTTTGGTGTCAGATTAAAAAATATCGCCAAGATTGATGTCAAGGAGCTGGCCACTAGGTTTTCATCTAAGAGTTTTATGGATTCAGGTCTTACATCACCAACTTCATTTTGATTTAATTTTTTTTGTATGTGTAACATAGTGGCCGAGTTTTCCCAGAACCATTTATTGAAGAGACTTGTCTTATCTCCACCTTATTATTTGGTTTCTTTGTTGTAAATACATTGACCATATATGTGTGGAAGTATATCTGACTCTTTACTCTGTTTTATTGACCCATGTGTCTGTTTTCATGTTAATACCACACTGTTTTGATTACTATAGCTTTGGAATACAGTTTGAAATCAAGGAGTGTGATACCTCCAGCTTTGTTTTCTTTCTTACGATTGGTTTCACTCTTCTGGATCTGTGATTCTACATAAATTTTAGAATTGTTTGCTTTATTTCTGTGAAAAAATGACATTGAAAACTTGATAGGGGGTGCCTTGAATCTGTATACTGCTTTCAGTAATATGAACAATTAAACACCATTAATTCTTTTACCCCATGAGCATATGATATCTTTCTATTTATTTGTGTTGCCTTCAATTTCCTTCATTAATGTTTATAGCTTTCTGTGTTTAGAGCTTTCATCTCCTTGGTTAAATGTATTGCTAGATACCTTATTCCTTTTGATGCATTTATAAATGGAATTGTATTCTTCATTTTTCTTTCTCATTCTTTGCCATTATTGTATAGAAACCATCAATTTTCATGTATTGAATTTTTGTCCTGCATCTCTACTGAATTTGTTTTTTAGTTGTGTCAGTTTTTTGGTGGAGTGTTTCAGGTTTTGTATGTATAATATGTCTTCTGCTAATAGCAACAGTTCACTTTTCCTTTCCCGTTGCAATGTCTTTTTTTTTTCTTATCTAATTGCTATAGAAAGAACCTCCAGTACTTGTGTTGAATAAAAGTGATGAGAGTAGGCAGCCTTATCTTTTTCCTGATCTTACTGAAAAAGTTTTCATCTTTTCACCATTGATTATGTCAGGTTCGGTCCTTTCCTTGATTATGTTGAAGTACACTTCCTCTGTAACCAATTTGCTGAGATTTATTTTTATCATAATGGATGCTGAATTTTTTCAAATGCTTTTTCTCCATCTATTGAGATCATCATAATTTTTATCCCTTGTTAATGGCTGTATCACTTTAATTGATTTGTGGATGTTGAATCAGACTTTGATCCCTAGAATAAATCCCACTTGATCATGGTGTATGATTATTTCAATGTGTTGTTGAATTTTATTTGCTAATATTTTATAGAAGATTTTTGCATTTATATTTACTAGGGATATTACTCTGTAATTTTATTTCCTTATAGTTTTGTTTCTTGTTGTCTGGTTTTGGTATCAGTGTCGTGGTAACCTTATAGAAAGAATTTGGAGCATTTCTCCCTCTTCTATTTTTTTGGAAGAATTTAAATAGGATTAGTGTTAAATCTTCTTTGAATATTTGATAGAATTAATCAGTGAAGGTATCTTGTCCTAGATTTTGTTGGAATATTTTTTATTACTGATTCAATATCCCTACTAGAAATTAGCCAATTAACATTTTCTATTTCTCCATGATGCAGTCTCTAAAGATTGTGTATTTCTAGGAATTTATTCATTTCTTCTTGGTTGCCTAATTTGTCTCTTATTATCCTTTATATTTCTGTAGTATCAGTTGTAAATTTCCTCTTTCACTGCTGATTTTAATTAAATCAGCTTTTTATGTTTTAAGTTTTTTAGAAAGTGTTTGTTTATTTTTGAGAGAGTGCAGAGAGGGAGGGAGGGAGCGAGAGAGGGGGAAAAAGTGAGGATATGAAGCAGGCTCTGCACTGACAGCAGTGAGCCCAATGTGGGGCTCAAACTCACAAACCATGAGATCATGACCTGAGCCAAAGTTGGATGCTCAACTGACTAAGCCAACCAAGTGCCCCAAGTCGTCTTTTTTTAAAAATTCATTATTGAAGCATAGTTGACATATAATGTTATATTAATGTAAAGTGTACAGACATAGTTATGTGACAATTCTATACATTACACAGTGTTCACCACAATTTAAGTATAGCTGCCTTCTATCACCATACAACATTATTAAAATATTATCGACTATATTCCCTATACTGAACTTTTCTTTCCCATAAATTCCATATTTTATAACTGGAAGTTTGTACCTCTTAATCCCCTTCACCTATTTTTAATCATCTCTCCACTCCCTCCATTTTGGCAACCACAAGTTTTTTCTCTGTATTTATTCGTTGTTTCTAGTTTTTTGTTTGTTCATTCATATGCTCATTTGTATGTGTTTTAGATTCCACATATAACTGAAATCATATGGAATTTGTCTCTGGCTACTTTCACATAAAATAATACCCATTAGATCTACCCATGTGGTCATAAATATATCATTGCTCTTTATGTCTCAGTAATATTCCTGTGTGTGTGTGTGTGTGTGTGTGTGTGTATACACACAGTATAATATAATATACCCCATTTTTATCCATTCATCTATTAATGGACACTTAGGTTGCTTCTACACCTTGGCTATTGTAAATAATTCTGTAATAAATGTGGGAAGGCATATATTTTCTTAGCGTTTTTGTTTTCTTTGGGTAAATACCCAGTAGTGGGATTGTTGGACCATATGGTAGTTCTATTTTTAATGTTTTGAGAAATCTCCATACTCTTTTATAGAGTAGCTGCACCAGTTTGCATTCTCACCAAAAGTTTATGAGGTTTCCTTTTTCTCCACATCCTTAGCAACATTTGTTGTTTCTTGTAATTTTTATTTTAGCCATTCTGACTGGTGAAAGGTGATACATCACTTTTGTTTTGAGTTGCATTTCTATGATTGTTTATATCGAGAATTTTTTCATTTGTATGTTGGCCATCTGTATGTCTTCTTTGAGAGAATGTCTACTCAGTCCTCAGCTCATTTTTAAACAGATTATTTATAGTTTTCATGTTGACTTGAATTAGTTCTTTATGCATTTAGAAAATGCATTTATGCATTATGTTAATCCTTTATCACTTACATCATTTGCAAATATCTTCTCCCATGTAGGAGATTGTTTTTTTCATTTTGTTGATGGTTTCCTTTGCTGAGCAAAAATGTTATATTTTGGTGTATTTACAATAGTTTGCATGTTTGTTTGTTTGTTTATTAGAGAGCACTGGCAGAGAAGAGGGTCAGTGGGAGAGAGAATCTTAAGCTAAACATGGAGCCCTACAAGGAGCTCAATCCCATGACCCTGGGATCATGACCTTAGCTGAAATCAAAGTCAGATGCTCAACAACCACACAGGAGCCTCTCTAATAGTTTATTTTTGTTATTCTTTCCTGTGCCTGAGGAGACTTATATAGAAAAATATTGCAAAGACTATTTTTGTTCTAGAGATTACTGCCTATTTTTCCTTTTAGAAATTATATGAGGGGGTGCCTCAGTGGCTCAGTCAGTTGAGTGTACAGTTCTTGATTTCAGCTCAGGTTGTGATACCATGGTTCATGGGATCGAGCCCCAAGTTGGGCTTGGCACTGACAGTGTGGAGCCTGCTTGGGATTCTCCCCCTCCCTTTTTTTATGCCCTCTATTGCTTGCACTCTCTTTCAAAGTAAATAAAAAAAATTAAAAAAATTTTAAAAATTATATGATTTCAGATCTCATATTTAGGTATTTAACCCATTTCAAAATTATTTTTGTGTATGATGTAAGAAAGTGGTCCATTTCATTCTCTTACATTTAGGTGTCAATTTTCCCAACATTCTTTTTAAAGAGGGTCTTTTCCCCATTGCATATGGGTCTTTTCCCCATTGCATATTCATGCCTCCTTCATTGTAGATTAATTGTAGATTAATTAAACATGTTATTGTAGGTTTATTTCTGAACTCCTTATCATTTTCAATTTATCTATATGTCTATTTTTTTGTCCTAGTACTATTCGATTTTAATGACTATAGCTTTACTGTATAGCTTACAATTTGTAACTGTGATCCCTCTAATTTTGTTCCTTTTCAAGATCCCTTGGATATTTTCGGGGTTTTTGTGATTCCATAAATATTTTAGGGTTATTTGTTCTAGTTCTATGAAAAAATAATTTTAGGTATTGCATCAAATCTGTTGATTGCTTTGTGTAATAAGTACATTTTATCAGTATTATTCTTCTAGTCCATAAGCATGTTCTATCTTTCCATTTATTTCAGTCACCTTCAAGTGTCACCTTCAATTTCCTCAATCAATGTCTTATATTTTACAAAGTATAGGTCTTTAACCCCCTTAGCTAAGCTTATTCCTAGATATTTTATTATTTTTGGTGCAATTGTAAATGGATTATTTTAATTTCTTTTTCTGATTATTCATTATTAGTATATGGAAATGTAACAGACTTCTATATACAATAAAACTTTGGATTGCAAGTAACTTGTTATGTAAGTGTTCTGCAAGACAAGCAAACATTTCCAATAAACTTTAAGTTGATAAATGAGTTATGTCCTGCAATATGAGTAGTATGTGATGCTGAACATCACATGATCATAGCTAAACCAATGGTTCTTGAAATTCACTTTGATATGAGAGTACTTTGGATGACAAGCATGTTTCCAGAATGAATTATGCTCACAAAGCAAAGTTTTACTGTACTAATTTTGTATCCTATGCCTTTAGCATATTGATTTATTAGCTTTAATAGTTTTTTAGTGGAGTCTAGTTTTTTTTTAAGTTTATTTATTTTAAGAGAGCAAGAGAGACTGTGTGTGGGCAGGGGAGGGACAGAGACAGAGAGAAAGAATCCCAAGCAGGCTCCACACTGTCAGCTCAGAGCTCAACATGGGGCTCAATGAACCATGAGTTCATAGGGCTAACATATAACATATGTTTCTAACATATAATATTATGACATCTCCATATAATGACAGTTTTACTTCTTCCTTGCCAATTTAAATGGGTTTTAATCTTTTTTTTTCTTTTCTGACTATGGGGCTAAGACTTCAGTACTATGATAAATAAAAGCAGAATGAACATATTTGTCTTCTTCCTGATCTTAGAGGAAACCTTTTATTGTCATGATTTTTTTAATTCTTTGGGTAAATACCCAGTAGTAAGATTGCTTGGTTTTGGGTAGTTATACTTTTAGCTTTTTGAGGAAACTCCATACTGTTTTCTACAGTGTATGCATCATTTTGTGTTCCTACCATAGTGCATGAGAGTTCCTTTTTCTCCACATCCTTACCAACACTTGTTATTTCTTGAATTTGTTATTTTAGCCATTCTGACAGGTGTGAGGTGATAACACATTGTGGTTTTGACTTGCATTTCCCTGATGGAAATGCATCTTTTCATGTGTCTGTTGGCCAACTATATATCTCCATTGAGAAATATCTGTTCATGTGTTCTGCCCACTTTTAATTGGATTATTCATTTTTGGAGTGTTGAGATTTATAAGATCTGCATACACATACACATGGAGACATATAGACTGACCCTTCATCAGATATGCCATTTGCAAATATCTCCTCCAATTCCATAGGTTACCTTTTAGTTGTATAGATTGTATCCTCACTGTGCAAAAACTTTTTTATTTTGATGCAGTCCTAATACTTTATTTTTGCTTTTGTGTCCCTCACCTCAGGAGACCTATGTAGAAAAAGTTGCTACAGTCAGTGTCAAAGAAGTTACTGTGTGTTTTCTCTTCTAGTATTTTTATGGATCTGGTATCACATTCAGGTCTTTAGTCCATTTTGAATTTATTGTGCATCGTGTAAGAAAGTGACCCAATTTCTTTCTTTTGCATGTTGCTGTCCAGTTTTCCCAACACCATTTGTTGAAGATACTTTTTCCCATTGGATGTTCTTTCCTGCTTTGTTGAATATTAATTAACTATATAGTTGTGGGTGTATTTCTGGGCTTTCTGTTCTTTTCCATTGACCTGAGTGTCTATTTTGGTGCCAGTGTTACACTTTTCTGATTACTGTAGCTTTGTAATATAACTTAAAGTCTGAAATTGTGATGTCTTTACCTTTGCTTTTCTTTTTCAAGATTGCTTTGACTACTCAGGGATTTTTGTGGTTCCATACAAACTTTAGAATTGTTTATATTTGGGGCGCCTGGGTGGCTCAGGCAGTTGAGTGTCTGACTTTGGCTCACTTCATGATCTCACAGTTCAAGCACCGCATTGGGCTCTGGGCTGACAGCTCAGAGCCTGGAGACTGCTTCAGATTCTGTGTCTCCCTCTCTTTCTGCCCCTCCCCCACTCATGCTCTGTCTCTCTCTGCCTCTCAAAAATAAACGTAATAAAAAATTTTTAAAATAATTGTTTATATTCTAGTTCTGTGAAAAATGCTGTTGACATTTTAACAATTTAACAATAATTGTTCTTCCAATCCATGAGCATGGAATGTCCTGCCATTTCTTTGTCATCTGCAAATTCTTTCATCAGTGTTGTATAGTTGTCAGAGTATAGATCTTTCATCTCTTTTGTTAGGTCTAATTCTAGGGTGTGTGTGTATATATATATATATATATATACACACACATATATACATATATACACACACACACACATATATACATGTATATGTATATGTATATATATATATATATATATATATATATATATATATATTTGGTGCAATTGTAAATGGGATTGTTTTCTTAATTTCTCTTTCTGCTTTATTACTGGTGTGTACAAATGCAAAAGATTTCTGTACTCCTCCCCATGTTTTATGTATATATTGTCATATTTTACACCCTATTATTTTTTTTAGCTCCTTTACTGATATTTTGCAAGAATATTCATTTTCACTGGTTTTGTGTTTCCTACCTTCATAGTGTCACTTTTTGTCTTTGCATCCACTCAAAGAGTCCCCTTTAATATTTCTTGGAGGCCTGGTTTAGTGGTCATCAACTTCTTTAGTTTTGTTTCAGTGGGAAATGCTTTATATCTCCTTCTATTCTCAATGATAGCCTTGTTAGATATAGTTTTCTTAGCTACAGATTTTTTGCCTTATATATCATGCCACTCCCTTCTAGTTTGGAAAGTTTCTGCTGAAAAGTCCCCTGGTAGTTTTTATTGTGTTTCCCTTGTAAGTAAAGTAAGTGTCTTTTTTTGTAGTGTTGCTTTTAATTTTTTTTCTTTATCACCGTATCTTGCCATTTTTAATTTATGTCTTGGTGTGTATCTGCTTTTGTTGATTTTGTTGGTGGTTTTCTGTCTCTTGGATCTGGATATATGTTTCCCTTACCCAGATTAGAGTAGTCTTCAGCTGTTACCTGTTCAAATAACTTTTCTTCCCCATTTATTCTCGATTTTTCTGAGGCTCCTATGATGTGAATGTTACTGTGTTTGATGGAGTGCTCAGTTCCCTAAGTTTATTCTCATTATGCATAACTCCTTTTTCTCTCTTTTATTCATCTTGATTACTTTCCATTACTTTGTCTTCTAGGTCATTAATTCATTCTTTTGCTTCTTTCAGCTTGTTGTTCATTGCATCAAATGTGTTTCTGGTCTCATTTATTGCACTCCTCATCTCTGTTTTTTTTTTTTTTTCTTTTTTAATCTTTGTGTTAAGCATCTCACTGATGTGTTTCACTCTTGCTTTAAATATTCCATCAGGCATTTTTATTATATATGTTTCATTTGGTTCTCTGTCCATGGCCTTCTCCTGTTCGTTTATTTGGGACATATTTATCTGTCTTCTCATTTAGGTCTCTGTGGTTGTTTCTCTGTGTTATGATATTCAACTACATGTTCTGTTCTTGAGGGTAATTGCCTTATGAAGAAGTGGTCCTATAGTACCCTGCTATGTATTGTCCCCTGTTCCCCAGGGCCTGGCACTTTGGTGAGTGTCTCTAGTGTGTATTGAGTTTGACTTACTATTTTATCCTGGCTGCTTTATCCTTCCAGCCAGTCATCTGCAGAGGCTCTCTCTGCCTATTGTGGGCAATGTTTTGTCCTTCACCTAAATGTGTCATGTTTTAACTAGGTGTGCTTTTGTCTGCTTGTGAAATGAGACTTGTCACCACTTCCACCAGAACTGAATCCCTGCAAAAGTCCCAGGTCAGGATATGTGCTCTTGGCAGGTATTTGAACGAGTGTTTTGGAGGAGAGAGCCTGATGCAGTGGGACTAAAGCAAGTCTGACAAGGAAGGGTGATTCCACCAGAGCATGGGGGGCAAGGCTTCATGTAAGCAAGTTAGGTAGCCACTATCTGTGCTGAGCTGGTTCCCACAGGTGATCTGAGTTTATGCTAAGCGGTGGGAGAGGATATGGTTAGTGACAGTTTTTTTTTTGTTTCTGGAGGTGTCTTTCTGCGAATGCTGCCTTTCTGGGACATGCTCTGAGATGAGCCAATAACCTCTCCATTGTGTGCCTCAGGTGCTCTTCTAATTGCTGTTTCTATGCTGTATGTCTGTGGGATGTTCACCCTAACTTCTCTCCAATGGAAGCTTCAATGCCTTCGGGCTCTCCCCAAGCCAAGCTCACTGACCTTTAAAATTCCAGACTTTAAGCCCCACTGGTTGCAAGAACTCATGAAATTTGGCCTCTCTAGTTTTCCAAGCCAATTGCTATCCACAGCTGCCAAGATCTGTTTCACTCCCAAACCACATCTTTGCACTTCCCAGTTTCTTTAATTTGGTCTCTTCTCTACTTTTAGTTGCAGAGTTTGTTCTGCCAGTCTTGAAGTTGATTTCTGGGGTATTTGGGATGCTTTTATAGTTATCTAGTTGTATTCATGGTATGAGGTGAGCCTAGAGTCCTCCTACCCACCGTCTTCCCTTCTGTGTCTCAATGTACTTTCTGATTTTCTTTTTGATTTCTTGGTTGACCAAGTAACATTGTTTAGTGACATGTTATTTAACCCCCATATATTTTTGTTCTTTCCAATTTTTTCCTAGTTTCACAGTGTTGCTGTCAAAAAAAGGATGCATGGTATGACTTCAATATTTTTAAATTTGTTTAGACTTGTTTTGTAATCTTATATGTAATGTATCCTGAAGAATGTCCCATATGTATTTGAAAAGAATGCAGTGTTCTGCTCTTTTAAGTTGGAATCTTCTGGATAGATCTGTTAGATCCATCTGGCCCAATGTGTGATACAAAGCCACAGTTTTCTTGTTGATTTTCTGTTTTAATAATCTGCTGATGTAAGTGGGGTATTACAGTCCCCTACTCTTATTGTATTAATATTGATTATTAATGTTTGTTGTTAGCTGCTCTCTGTATTTGGGTGCTCCCATATTAAGTGCATATTTATAATTGTTGTATCTTCTTGTTGGATTTTTCTTTTCAAGTAGTACCCACCTTTGTCTCTTGTTACAGTCTTTATTTGATTTTAAAGTTTATTTTGTCTGATATAAATATTGCTATTCTGGCTTTTTTTTTTCACTTTCATTTGCATGATAATTTGTTTTCCATCCCTTTAATTCCGATTTGCATGTGTCTTTAGTTCTCAGGTGAGTCTCTTGTAAGCAGCACATAGATGGGACTTGATTTTTTTTTTACATATACATTCTGTTACCCTATGTCTTTTGATTGAAGTGTTTAGTCCATTTACATTCAAAGTACTTATTGATAGGTATGTACTTATTACCATTTTGTTACTTGTTTAACTTTTTTTTTGTAGTTCTCTGTTCCTTTCTCTCTTCTCTCATGGTTTTCTGGCTTTCTTTAGATATATTTCTTTCCTTTTTCTTCATTTGTGGTGTAGCACTATTTTTTTTTTACTTATTTTTGGTTACCATTAGGTTTATATGTTGCATCTTATTTCTGTATGAAGTAGATGGATGCTTAAGTTTGATCTTTACTACCCCACCACCACATATTACGTATATGGGCATACTTTACATCAATTTATTTTGTGAATCCCTTGACTGATTTTTATATATATATGTAATTTACTGTTACTCTGCATCCTACTTTTCTTACTTCTGCTTATATTCTTTCCTTTCCACTCAAAGAGTCCTCTTTAACATTTATGGTGAAGTTGGTTTAGTGGTCATGAATTCCTTTAACTTTAGGAAACTGTTTACCTCTCCTTCTATTCTCAATGATACTCTTGCTGGATAGAATATTCTTGGCTGCAAGTTTTGTTTTGTTTTGTTTCTTTTGGAACTTTGAATATATCATTCCACTCCCTTCTGGCCTGCAAAATTTTTGCTTAAAAATCAGCTGATAATCTTATGGAATTTACCTTGTATGTAACTGTTTTATTCTTCCTTATTTTAAAATTTTCTCTTTACTTTTGCCATTTTCATTACTATGCATCTTGGTGTGAATCTTCTTGGGTTGACATTGTGGGGGTCTCTCTGACTTCTGGATCTAGATTTCTGTTTATTTTCCCAGATTTGGAATACTTTCAGCCATTATTTCTTCCTCTTTTTTTTTTAACTTTTTAAATGTTTATTTTTGAGAGAGCTAGACAGAGACAGAGCACATGTGAGCAGGGAAGGGGGAGAGAGAGAGAGAAAGAGAGAGAGAGAATGAATGAATGAATATGAATCTAAAACAGGCTCCAGGCTCTGAGATGTCAACACAGAGCCCATTGTGGGGCTAGAACCCATGAACCATGAGATCATGACCTGAACTGAAGTTAGTTGCTCAACCATCTGAGCCACCCAGGTGCTCCAGTCATTGTTTCTTTACATAAATTTTCTGCCCTATTTTATTTTTCTCTCTTCTCCTTCTAGGATCCCAATAATGCAAATGTTCTTACACTTTATGGTGTTGCTAAGTTCTCTTAGTCTATTTTCATTTATTATTGTTATTTTTTCTCTCTCATGTTCAGTTTGATTGTTTTATATTACTGTGTCTCCAACTCACTGATCTATTCTTCTGCTTCCTCTAGTCTACTATTTATTCTATGTATTTTTAATTTTAATTATTGAATTATTCATCTCTTGACTCTTTCTAATGTTTTCTAGCTCTTTGTTGAGGTTGCCATTGAAGTACTCCACTCTTTGTTCAAGTAGAGTGAGTATCTTTCAATATTACTTTAAATTCTTTATCAGGCATATTACTTAACTCTGTTTCATTTAGCTCTCCTCATTCTAAATCTCTATTTCTATGTATTAGGAAAGTCAACTATATCTCTTGCTCTTGAAAGTAGTGGCCTTATGAAGAAGAGGTCTTGTAGTAATCTTGCAGGCCACCCGGTGCCAGCAATATCCATGCCAGTTGGCTGTGGGACCTGTAGCCCTGGGAAAAATTCTGCAGAGCCTGGCTGGGTTAAAGGGGGTTGATCCAGAGAAGTGTGTGGTGGCATGGTGTACTGCTAGCAAGCCAGGTTGAGAGTATAGTGTTGTGATGGTTCCCACAGGTGTGTGTGTACCTAGGTTGGAGGCCAGGAGAGGAAAATGGCATCCACCAGTTCTTTTGTCCCTAGAGAAATCTTCCAAAGGCCCCTGCCCCTCCAGCACATGTTCTGGAATTAGTAAATAAATCTATTTCCTATACATCCCAATTATTTTTAAAACTGCTTGTTCTGTGCTATATCTCAGTGGGGCTTTTTGGTATGCTCTTTAGGGGTGGGGACTCTGCCCTTCTGGCTCCCACGGAGCAGAGCCTACTGATTTTTAAAGGTACAGGTGTTAAGCCCCACTGATTGTTAGACCACTGTTATTTTCAAAGCCAAATGTTATGAGGATTCATCTTCCCTATTCAGGTCCCCATGCCTGGGATTCCTAGTGTGGAGATCTGCATCTATCCCCTCTCTGTGCCCACAAAGTCCCTCCTTTTGGGGGGAAAGACTTGTGGGTCCTTTTGGCTCCTGACCATGTCTCTACCCTTCATACCCTCTTTGATGTGACCTCTCCTCTTCTCTACATTTATTGGTAGAGAGTCTGTTCTGCCAGTGTTCAGGTTGTTTTCTGAATTATTTACACTGATGTGGGTGTTATCTAGTTGTTTCCATAAGACAAAGTGAGCTTAGGATCCTTCTAGTCTCCCATCTTCCCTGGAAGTTGACCTATCCTCATTTTTTAATTAATGTTTTTCTTTTTGCTCTTCAGCTTGGGTGCTTTCCATTAGGCTGCCTTCCAGATTGCTGATCTGTTATCTTGAATCCTCTAACCTTCTGATTCCCTCTAGTGGACTTTTCATTTCAGCTATTGCATATTTTTTAATTCTGATTGGTTATTTTTAAAATTTTCTCTTTGTTGAAGTTCTCACTGAATTCATTCACTTTTCACCCAAGTCCTTGAGCAGCTTTATGACCATTACTTTGACCTGTTTATCAGGTAGATTGCTTATCTCCATTTTGTTTCATTCTCTTTCTGATGTTTTGTCTTATTCTTTTGTTTAGAGCATATATCTCTGTCTCCTCGATGTGTTTGAATTACTTTTTTTTTCTATGAATTAGGCTGAACAGCTACTTCTCATCTTGATGGAGTGACCTTTGTAGGAACATCCTTCAGTAGACTTTCTGGTGTGACTAGTGGTTTTGGTTGGCTGGCTAGAGCAATCGTAGTTATTGATTGGGAGTCCTGGGTCACTCTGTGGTGGGGCAGCCCTCTTGAGCCAGCTGGAGCTGAAGCAGTTGTGGGTTGGTAAGGCCCAGATGCTCCATACAGATGGTAGCCTAGCAGGACAACTGGAGCTGAAGAGGACACAAGCTGTGAGGTTCCAGGGCATTGCATGCAGGGAGCACCCTATGGGGATAGCTAGCACTGAAGTGGGAAGGGCCCAAGGATTCTTGTTTTTTTTCTGTGCAGGTAGGGTAAAAGTAGCTAAGGCAGGCATAAACCAGGATGTCTTAGGGTGCTATGTATGGGTTTGAACTAGGTAGGACAGCTAGAGCTGAAGTGTGTGTAGGTATGGGGTGTTCCATAAGGCTATGTGCCTCTGTCACCTTGGCAAGGTGGAATGCACTATAATGCTTGCTGTCCAGCAATATACCAATGCATACTACACTGGGACCACCTTGGTGGTATACCTGAAATTTAGATGGGTCAGAATCAGGTGGCCACCTTAGGGGAATAGATGGAACTTGTGTGGGCTGCGGGTTTTAGGGCTGAGGCAATAGGTCAGCTAGGGGTACTGGACTCTGCTTAAGTCTGTGCTATCAAGGTGCAGGTGGGACATAAACAGTGGTACTTGCCCCTCCAGCCCTCAAGAGTTCCAGCAGTTCCCTGGTCATTTACAGATGCTCTAGGGCTGGTTTCTTTGTATTCTAGTTGAAAAACTATGGCTTTAAAAAAAATGCCCTGCAGTAGATAAATCTTCTCCCAGCCCCTCAGTACTACCTCTGATACCTACAGTACACAGTATGTGATTGGGGTTTCTGTCATTACTGTTTCTGTCTCTCCTGCCATTTTCTATGTGGTCTCCTAATTCTCTGCTCTGTTCAGTCAGATCTCAGTTTTTCTTCAGAAGTCTTCCTACATTAGTATCTTAGACCCTCTTTCTATTAAGTCCTCTCTTTTTATCTTGGTGAGTCTAGCTAAAGGTTTGTCAGTTTTGTTCGTCTTTTTAAAGAACCACATCTTAGTTTCACTGATCTTTTCTATTGTCTTTTTAGTGTCTATTTCATTTATTTCTGGTCTGATCTTCTAGCTTCTACTAACTTTAGGCTTCATTTGTTCTTTCTTTTTTTCTAGTTCCTTGATGGATACTATTAGGTGGGTTTTTTTGTTTTTTGGATTTTTTTTTTGATAATTTTTGTTTCTTGAGGTGGGGATTTATCACTATGAACTTCCTTCATAGAACTGCTTTTGCTGAATTCCATGTTTTGGTACATTGTATTTGCATTTTCATTTTTCTTAAGGTATTGTTTTATTTATCTCTTTTTTAAAATTTATTTTTTCTTGTTTGAACCATTGGTTGTTCAATAACACATTTAATCTCTACATATTTGTAAATGTCTACTTTTCTACACACGTTTAATCTCTACATATTTGTAAATGTCTGCTTTTCTACATAATTTATTTATAGTTTCATTACACTATAATAATATTGAAAAGATATTGATATGATTTTAGTCTTCCTAAATTTATTAAGACTTATTTTGAGGCCTAACATATAATCTATCCTGGAGAACATTCCAATTACAATTGAGAAGAATGTATATTTTGTTCCTTTGGATAGAATATTCTGTATATATCTATTAAGTCCACATGCATATATCTGTAAGTGTCATCTAAATCCAACATTTCCTATTTTCTGTCTGGATGATCTATTGATGAGAGTGGGGTATTAAAGTTTACTACTATTGCATTGCTGTTAATTTTTCATTTTATGTCTGTTAATATTTGCTAAATATTGCTAAATACTTATGTATTCAGGTACACCTATGTTAGGTGCATAATTATTTACAAATATTATATCTTTTTTACATTAATATTTAGCTTTTTATTATACAAAAATAGAAAAGGAAAACTACATTCATTGAGAACACATTTTAACCTGAATTCCTCCTTAATCCTAAGAATTTGCAATTTCACCTGTAGGGATTTCATCTTCATCCAGCGACATAGTCATGAAGAGATATATGTAGGTTTAGAAAAAAAATTATTGGGGATAATGTAGTTCTAAATAACAAGAACACAGTCATCTAGTAGTTCTTGTTTTTCCAGGTTGTCTTCTTTGACTTGGTGATTCTATTTTCCATGATATTTTGTAAGGAAAATAAAATTTTGTTGACTGAAAGGTTTGTGGAAGTTCAAGCAAGTGCTAATATTTTCTTATCAGAGATTAAATCACAAAAATGGCAATGTAGGAAAACCCAGTGTGCATCCCCCTAAAAAGGTCAACAATTAAACAACTATCCACGCGCAAAAATAATCACCTTTGAGAGCTCTTGAATCCACTTAAGAAACTTCAACATAATGAAACAAAAAACCTGAGAATAACTGCATAAGCAGAGAAGAAAGACAGCTTCATTTTGTCTGCATCATCTCATCCCCAAGCCAGCATTTCTCAATGCCAACTAGAAGGAAGTTCACTTACCAGGAAAGGAAAATCTGAGTGGCCAAAGCCTTTTGTGGCACTATGGGAAGGTCCTGCTTTGGTTTCACCTCACCCAAAACAACAAAACTGAGATGTGTAGAAGCAGCTAGGAAAAAGGGGAAAAAATCGGGGCTATCAATAGCATCCATGCAACAGAAGGAATTGAAATTACCAGTGACCTGCTCTGTAGATGAACCCAGCAGAATTTGCCAGTGAATAGACTAAAGACAAATACAGCTTCCACAGAGCCCTGTTGATTTCACCAGCTTTCCTCTCCCATGTATTTATAGTCCCTGACAGTTACCTCAAGTCTCAACACTTGTGTGAATGCAAGGCCCCAACCTAGTCCTCTGTGACATCCCTCACCTCTATGTGTGCATTCAAGGCTAGCCTCTTCAGCTTACATTTGCATGCTGCTAGCTCGAAATAGTCACTGTTCTCCAATGAAGTGTGCAAACTTGGGAGGCAGTGAGCACTTTGTCAGCCAGGGCCACCAAAGTTCTTGTGGGTCTGGGTCAGGCCATTTTACAGCTGCGGGGCCAAGGCCCAACCCCCATCACCAGGCTTCATGGCTGTGTCACCCCTCCTGGGGAGATGGTGCAGCCACAAACAAGCACATC
The DNA here is from genome assembly GCF_007474595.2 of Lynx canadensis. Classification (NCBI taxonomy): domain Eukaryota; kingdom Metazoa; phylum Chordata; class Mammalia; order Carnivora; family Felidae; genus Lynx; species Lynx canadensis. Next base: position 62,063,692 of record NC_044307.1, read on the forward strand.
AACAACCAGGGACCACACGGATGCCAGTGAGCCAATAGCCCTAGCCTTTGCTGCTTATTCTGGCCCTAACCACTAAAGTGTGTCTGTCTGCAATTGACCCCTACCACTAATAAGCACCTGCAGCTGGCCCCTATAATCAAGTCTGTGCACACCACTGGGTCCAGACACTACCGCTGCCTGTCTTGGTCCCATGTTACTAGACCTGGAAGTGCTGCTAAGGACCCCAACAGCCTTTGAAGCCACTTCAGACACCTGCAGAACTCACCAAGAACCACAGGTTATTTGGTACTGTGGACTGCAGTAGTCTGAGCCAGGGATGTCATGTTTTCCTGAACCTGTTTCTGCCACACGCCTCCACACTTGGTGCCCTGTACCAGGGTCACAGTATGCTCTGGCAAGCCCCAACCTTCAAATTAAGATTTCCCTTGCTAAAGACAGTACACAAAGTCTGCAAGAGGTCCGTTGCTTGAAATGTACAAACATCTATGCAAGGCTACAGATACGAAGAATCAGAGAAAAGTTACTCCAACAAAGGAATACTATTAACTTCCGGTAACTATTCCTATAGAAATGGAAATCCAAATATTGCCTTAAAAGACTTCAAAATAATTGTACTGAAGATATTCAGAGGGCCATATAAGAATACAAATAAACAATTTAGCCATATAAAAGAACAGTACAGGAACGGAAGGAGAAGTTCAATGCAGAAAAGGAAACCAAACAAGAACCAAACAAAAGCTTTGGAGCAGATGTACATGATGCCTGAATTGAAGAAAACAGTAGAAAGCTTCAAAGGCAGACTTGACCACGATTAAGAAAGAATAAATTAGGAGACCTTTCAACTGCAATTAATGAGAAGAACAAAGAGAAAAATAATGAAAAATAAATAAATAAAGCCTGCATGACTTATGAAGCACCATTAAAAAAAACAATGTATGTGGGGCGCCTGGGTGGCTCAGTCGGTTAAGCATCCGACTTTGGCTCAGGTCATGATCTCACCGTCTGTGAGTTCGAGCCCTGCGTCAGGCTCTGTACTGACCGCTCAGAGTCTGGAGCCTGTTTCAGATTCTGTGTCTCCCTCTCTCTCTGCCCCTCCCCTGTTCATGCTCTGTCTCTCTCTGTCTCAAAAATAAATAATAAAAAACGTTAAAAAAATTAAAAAAAAATAAAAATAAAAAAATAAAAAGAAAAACAATGTATGTAATGTTGGTGTCCCAGAAGGGAGAGAGAGGGAGAATGTTTAGAGTGCTTATTTAAAAGAAAGAATAGCTGAAAACTTTCAAATATGGGGAGAGACTTGGACATCCAAGTTCATGAAGCTAATACATGACAACAAACTTTTAATCCAAATAAATTCAACAATATTATAAATAAAAATGTTTAAAATCAAAGATAATTTTCAAAGCAGTAAGAGAAAATAAAATAATTTTCTCTTACTTAAGGAAGGCTCTCATAAGAAAATTAGCAAATTTTTCAGCAGAAATCTTGAAGACCAAGAGAAAGTGGGATGATATAATTGAGGTACTAAAAACAGACAAATAAAAAACCCAAAAACCCCGCCAACCAGTAAAGTTTTTTCTACAGAAATGGAGAGGTAAATATGTTCCCTAACAAACAAAACTCATCACCACTAAATCTGCCTTAAAGAAATAAATGCATACCTCAGAGATATTGTGGGTTCAGTTCCAGAGCACTGGGTTAAACATACATTTCAATAAAACAAGTTAATGAATATTTTAGTATTCCAGTACATACAAAAGTACTCTTGTCACATACTGTATTTAATGTAACTGTCAATAAGGCATCAAAGGAAAGGGTCTATATCTGCAGGTAGCCTGACCTAGAATGAAGTAAAGCATTCCTAAGCTTACTCGTGTATGGAAAAGCAAAGGACTGTCCATAGGTGCTTTGAAGTGACAAAAAAAAATACACTAGTGCCAGTTGTGGGCACCTTCCAACCTTCTGAAAAATCACAGATTTCTTCCAAACACCACCACCTGGGACTGAGTATCCAAGCATGGGAGACATCACCCACAATCTTGCAGCGAGAGAGTGAGAGAGCGAGAGAGCAAGAGAGAGAGAAGAATCATTAGCTTAGTTGTGATCATGAGATGTTCAGTGTCATGTACTACTCATATTGCAAGACATCACAATTTATCAAGTTAAAATTTATTAGCAGTGTTTTCTCATCTTGTATGCAGTCACAGAACAAGTTACTTGCCATCCAAGGTTTTACTGTACATTAAACTGATCATTCACTAAAATCAATTGGGTTTTATTCCTGATGTTCAAGGGTGGTTCAACATATGCAAATGAATAAATGCAATATACTACATTAATAGAATGCAATAAAAATTATGTGGTCTTCTCAAGAGTTGCAGAAAAAGCAATTGACAAATACATTATTTCACGTTTAAACCTTTAATAAAATGGATAGAGGAGGAACATATCTCAACAAAATAAAGATCATATATTAACAAAGCAGGTAACATTGTACTAAATCATGAAAATTTGAAAGGAACAAGACAAGGATGTCGAGTCCCACCACTCTTCTTTAACATACTATGAGAGGTCTGAGTTAGAGCAATTAGGCAAGATAAAAAAAAATGCACCCAAATCAAAAAAGAGTTAAAATTGTTATTTTCACATGATTGATGTGATTTTATATATGAAAATGCTAACCTCAACCAAAAAGCTGTTGGAACTGATTCATGAAATTGATAAATTTCAGGATATAAAATCAATATATAGAAATCACTTGTGTTTGTATACAATAACAATAAAACATCTGAAAAAGTCCCAGTGTGAATAAAATAAAATAACATAAAATAAAATAAAAACTCAGGAATAAATTTAATCAAGGAAATGATCTGTACAATAAAAAGTACAAGACTTTGATGAAACAGAAGAAAAATCAAGCAAATTGAAAGATATCCCATGTTCATGAATCAGAATAACTAATATTTTTGAATGTTCATACTACCTAAAGCCACCTATAAATTAAATATCAAAATTCTAATTGCATTCTTCACAGAAATGGCAAAAACAATCCTAAAATTCGTAGAGAATCACAAAAAAATTCCTAACAGCCAAAGCAAACATGAAAAAAAGCCAGAAGGATCATGGTTTCTGTTTCCAAAATATTTTACAAGCTATAGTGATTAAAATAATATGGTACTTCTACAGAAACAGAGACAAATGGAAGAGATTAGAGAGCCCAGAAATAATCCCCCACATTTGTGGACAAGTAATACTTGATAAGAGAGCCAAGAACTCTCAATGGGGAAAGGATAGCTTCTTCAAAAAATGGTGTTGGGAAAATTGGAAAACTACCAAAAAAAAAAAAGAAATTGGACCTCTATCTTCAATCATGCACAAAAATTAACTCAAAATGGATTAAAAACCCTACAGTTCCCATACAGCTTTTAGTATTGTTTCTTCTAGTTGTGTGTATAATGTTGTTAATATTTTTGTAGAGATTGAATTAAATATGTAGATTGGTTTGGGTAGTATGGACATTTTAACATTTGTTCTCCCAAGCCATGAGCATGGGATATCTTTCCATTTATTTGTGTCATCTTTAATTTCTTGCCTCAATGTTTAATAGTGTTCAGAGTAAAGGAATTCACCTCCTTGGTTGATTTCATTTTTAAAAAATATATTTTGGAAAATATTTTTAATCAGCTGACATAAGAACCATGTATAATAAATAAGCATGTAAAATATGGAAAGGAAAGTTTATTATTGGGTCCCTCAAATTTGACTGTTACTGTGACTATCTCTAGAATATGTCCCACCTATAATATTATAGTCTTTTTATAACTTCCTTATTTATGGAAATATCTTTTAACATTTGAAATTTTTATATTAATAGTGAAGTCATATCTATGAATGCATTGAAATTCTTGGAGAAAGGGACCATGTAAATGCAAAGTAACACTATTATTACTCTGCAATAAATTCTACTCCTGAAATCAAAAATACATTATATGTTAACTAAGTAGAATTTATATAAAAACCAGAAGAAATAGTAAAATTAAAAAAAGGGAACATGACAGATTTCTTTAAGAATTATTTATCTTTTGTACTTGATACAACTTTGAAGGTATTGAGCAAAAATAGCACCTTGCAAGGATAGTAAGATGGCAATTACTTTTAATTACTCCCCACCTCTCTCCCTCAGTTCTAGTAGTCTAGTAGTGGAGTCATCATGATTTTAGACATATAATAGCATGTCATCTGCAAATAGTGAAAGTTTTACTTCTTCCTTACCAATTTAGATGCCTTTTATTTCTTTCTGTTTTCTGATTGCTTCAGATAGGACTTCAGTACTAAGTTGAATAAAAGTGGAAAGAGTAGACATCTAGGTCTGTTTCTGACCTCAGAGGGAAAGCTGTTTTTCACCATTGAATATGATGTCAGCTGTGTGTTCTTCATATCTGGCATTTATTGTGTTGAGGTATGTTCCCTGTAAACATATTTTGTTGAGAGTTTTATCATAAAAGGATGTACTATGTCAAATGACGTTTTTTTAATGATCATACGATTTTTATACTTTCTCCCGTTAATGTGATGTATCATGTTGATTGATTTGTGAATATTAAGCCATCCTTGTATCCCTGGAATATCTTACTTGATCATGGTGAATTATTTTTTTGAATGTATTATGAGATTTGCTTTGCTAAAATTTTATTGAGGCTTTTTGCATCTGTGTTCATCAAAGATAATGAAAAAAAAAAAAACAACACATTGACCTGTAAATAATTCTTTCTTTCTTTCTTTCTTTCTTTCTTTCTTTCTTTCTTTCTTTCTTTCTTTCTTTCTTTCTTTCTTTCTCTCTCTCTCTCTCTCTCTCTCTCTCTCTCTCTCTCTCTTTCTTTCTTTCTTTCTTTCACAATGTCTCTATGTAGTTTTGTCATCAGGGTAATACTGGTCACATCAAATGGATTTGGAAGCTTTCATTCCTCTTCTATGTTTTGGAATAGTTTAAGAAGAATAAGTATTAACTCCTCTTTAACACTTCATAGAATTTTCCTGTGAAGGTATCTGTTCCTGGACTTTGTTTATTGGGGTTTTTGTTTGTTTGTTTGTTTTTGATTACTGATTCAACTTCTTTGCTGGTAATTGGCTTATTCAAATTTTCTTTTCTTTTTTTTTTAAATTTCTGTATATTTTTTGAGAGAGAGAGAAAGAGAGAGAGAGAGAGAGCACACGAGTGAAACAGGGACAGAGAGGGAGAGAGAGAATTCCAAGGAGGTTCTGCCCTTCACCCCCCCCATGTGAGGATTGAACTCATGAACCATGGGATCATGACCTGAGCTGAAGTTGGACACTTAACTGACTGAGCCACCCGGGTACCCCTATTCAAATTTTCTGTATTTTCTTGATTCAATTTTAGAAGGTTGTATGTTTTTAATAATGTATCCCTTTCTTCTAGGTTGTCCAATTTGTTGGTATATAATTTTTCACAGTATTCTCTAATAGTTTTTTACATTTCCGAGTTATCAGTTGTTATTTCTCCTTCACTCCAGATTTTATTCATTTGAATCCTCTTTTTTTTTTTTTCTGGATGAGATGGGCTAAAGTTTGGATGATATCATTTTCATGTGTCTCCGTGTATTTTTTAATTTCCTCATTGATTTAGTACTTAAAAATTTATTGTTTGGTAATATTTATTTAGCCTCCATTTATCTTTCCAGATTTTTTCATGTGTTTGATTTCTATTTTTCTACCATTGTGGTCAGAAAGGAAGATACATGATATGATTTCAATCTTTTTGAAGATTGAGACATTTTTCTTCTTTAATATAAGTGGGGTGTTTAAGTCCCCTACTATTATTGCATTACCATCTGTTTCTCCTTTTAGTATATTAAAGAATTCTCCCATGTTAGGTATACAGATATTTACAATTGTTATAGCCTCTTGTTGGATCATTTCTTTTATCATTATGAAGTATCCTTTATTGCCACTTGTTACAGTCTTTGTTTTAATGCCTGTTTTTCCTGATATTGGTATTGCTACCCCAGCTTTATTTTCACTTCTGTTTGCATGGTAAATGTTTCTCTATCCCTTCATTTTCAATGTGCATATGTATTTAAGCCTGAAGTGAGTCTCTTGTAGGCATAATATACATGGGTCTAGCTTTTCTTTACCCATTCAGTCACCCTATGCCTTTTGGTTGGTGCATTTAGTCCATCTGCATTTAAAGTAATTAGTGATGGGTATGTACTTACTGCCATTTTCTTTCTTGTTCTATGGTTATTTTTGTAGTTCTTTTCTGCTCCTTTCTTTTTCTCGTGTTCTTTTTCCTTGTAGTTTGATGACTTTCTTAGAGTTATACCTGCGTTCTTTTCTCTTCATTTTCTGTATATCTATTACTGGTATTTGATTTGTGGTTACCATTAGGTTCATATAAAATATCTTATGAATATAGCAGTCTATATTAAATTGATGGTTGCTTAAGTTTGAACCCATTCTTAAAGCAATACATTTTTACACTCCCATGTTTTATATATGTGGTATCATACTTTTCATCCTTTTGTTTTATAAATCCTTTGATTTATATAGACATAACTGATTTTTATTTTTTAAATGTAACCTCTATACTGGTTTTGTAAATGACTAATCTACTTTTATTATGTTTTCATTTACCTGTGAAATATTTTTCCTTTCATAATTTTCTTACTCCTGATTAGGGCCTTTTATTTCTACTCAAAAAATTCCCTTTAATGTTTCTTATGAGGTTAGTTTATTCATGGTAAACCTTTGTTTGGGAAATTCTTTATCTCTTCTATTCTGAATGATAATCCTGCTGGGTAGAGTATTCCTGGTCCAGGTTTTATTTTCCTTTCAGTACTTTGAATATATCCTGTCATTCCCTTCTGGCCTGCACAGTTTCTGCTAAAAAATCAACTAATAGCTTTATAATGTTTCCCTTGAATATAACCATTTTCTTTTCTCTTGCTGCTAAAATTCTCTCTTTATCTCTACTTTTGCCATTTCAATTAATGCATCTTGGAGTGAATCTCTTTGGTTTAATTTGCTGGGGGGACAGAGTGGGGGGAGCAGGGAATAACTGTGGTTTTCAAAGCCAAATGTTAATGGAGACTCCTCTTCCCAATGCAGGTTCCCTGTGTCTTTGGTTCCTGGGATGTTGTCTGCTCCTCTCTCTTCTCCATGCTTATGGTGGTCTTCTGGTTTATGGTTAGTCTTGCCAAGGGTTTGGTTCCCAGTCATGTCTTTGCCTCTTCAACACTTTTGGATGTGGTCTCCTCTTTATGAGTCACTATGGAAAATGTCCTGTCAGTCTTCAGGTCATTTTCTAGTTAGTTGCACTGATGTGTCTGTTATCTCGTTCTTTTAGTGGAACTAGGTGAGCTCCTACTCTACCAATGTCCCAGAACTCTCAGTAATTGTTCCCAACAGAAAAAAGAAATGATACTTATGGGACCTAACATAGGTGGTAGCTAATGCTGCAGTGGTAACCACATTATGATATATAAAAGTGTCCAATCAATAATTGTACACTAAGACTTATACAATATTGTATATAAATCATATCTCAAAAATAAATTTTAAAAAATGAATAAAACAATATACAATAGATAATAAGATTTATGTTATCTTTATATGTGACTGTAAGAGCTTCTAAAGAAAAATTGTATAACACTTATTAATTGATAAACTATGGAAATTCCAATCATGTTAAAATTGTCTTCTAGTAGTTATTATATGGATTTTATGCTGGATGTCAACTCAGAGAAACTAAAAAGTACACATTCTTTGGAAACAATGTAACACACACATCTAGTTTTGATAGTCTGAAAAGAAACTAATGTTTTCTAAGGTAAAGAAGAGAAAAAGAAGTGTTTTAGAATTCTTTAAAGTGCTGAAGTTTTCTATTATTTCAACCTATGGCCTATAATTTTAGAACTAAAAACTTAATATGCTAACAAAGATTCCTTCAGTATAGTTAAGTAGGTCACATTGTACCTACTATAGTATCTATATTTTATGGTTGACATTTTAACATCATAATATCTATCTGTATCAGGGGATTTAACTGTAGTACCAAGACTCTAAGAGAGAAAGAAAATTTAATTTCCACTGGCATTGTATTCAATCCAGGTAAATTCATATCACAGAGAACAGGGAGTAATCAAGAAAACTTAGAAACTGGGGGTATTGGAGATTTCTTTAGCTATTTATATCCTAGTTTTGTTAAGCACTTTGTCATTTTTTGAATCCAGGATTAGCAATATATTATAAATCAAAGAGAAAAAGTAAAGACTAATATATTTATTTTTAAAAATAGAGAATCAAAGAAGTATTATAAATACCTTTAGCAAATTAAATTTAAAAAAATTATTACATCATAAATGTTTACTAATTATTATTTTTTATATTTGTGATTTGTACATGAATTTCATGTGCTATATGTAAATTTCTACATACAATCACATCAGTTTTCTTTGTTTTATTTAGATGAAAATACATTAATCTGAAATGGCATTACCTTTAAAGAAACATTCATATCAATGGAGAGTACTATTTTAATTATTTGATATTTATTTTAATCATCCTTCTATGTAATTCAGTGCCTCAAATTATACTTCCATTCTTCATTACGAAAACATATATTAAGAACTAACAAAATGCTACACACTGTGTTAGACAGTAAAGACACAACCAGAAACATCATTTATGTCATTTTGCAAATTACAATCAAGAATTTTACAAACTAATGAGAAATTTTTCATAGTGGTCATATTTACCATACCATAATATTTAGGCTCTGTCAAATGTCACCTTGGGAGTAACAGTGTAATAAATATTCAGAGAGCCTGTAAAAACTGACAGTGTTCTTAACTGCTATATCATAAATTAGGCATTGTGTAATTAACCATTACTAGCTTATGCAGAAAATCTATATAACATAAACATGAAAGCAATGGATCTGGGATGTAAGCCCCCAAACTAATACATAGTAAGTTAGACCACCTGTAGTTAGATGCTACACACAGGAAAATGTACCAGTGTGATCTGACTTGAATGTGGTAGGAGGTAAAAATGGAGGACAACTAAAAAGGTTGCTAGTACTTTAGTGAGGAACTTAGGAGTCATATGCCTAATTTTCCAAAGGAGTATTGAAACTTTTTTTGTTTATTTCCATTGGAAAATATTAAATATCTTTTTACTCAGAAGTTTAATAAATTGACTAGACATTGAGCTACTTTGATATTGAGCTATTTCTTAAAATCATTCTTTCATAAATAAAGTAAGCATGTATAAATATATTTCTGTTTTGTAACCCTGGAGGCTCAGTATTTGGGTAGTTTTATAATCACATAGAGTTTTAAAAATAAAATGTCAAACAAAAGTTTAATTGTATCTTTGTGAATTAAGAAGTTAAATAATGATTTCTGATGTCAAGGAAAATTACGATAAACTTATTGATATTTAAAGTGGCTCTCAGTATTTCTAATAGTTCATGTAGTGTATTTAAAAATAAATATATTTTAGGGGCGCCTGGGTGGCGCAGTCGGTTAAGCGTCCGACTTCAGCCAGGTCACGATCTCGCGGTCCGTGAGTTCGAGCCCCGCCTCGGGCTCTGGGCTGATGGCTCAGAGCCTGGAGCCTGTTTCCGATTCTGTGTCTCCCTCTCTCTCTGCCCCTTCCCCGTTCATGCTCTGTCTCTCTCTGTCCAAAAATAAATAAACGTTGAAAAAAATTTTTTTTTTAAATTAAAAAAAAATAAATATATTTTAGATAAAGATATATAATCTTAAATTCCTCATTATAAAAAATTAGAATTGAAAGATCTAATTGTTATAGTTTTATTTTAGAGGAATAAAGCCTTGAGATAAACCTGTGTATAGTCATATGTGTAAAACAAAAGAAAATGGAGTTATACAATTTTTTTAATAAAATAGATATTTAGTTTATAAATTAAATTAAAACAGTAGAAACCAAGACAGTTTATCTCATAGAAGTTACCTTGATTCTTACGGGGCGCCTGGGTGGCGCAGTCGGTTAAGCGTCCGACTTCAGCCAGGTCACAATCTCGCGGTCCGTGAGTTCGAGCCCCGCATCCGGCTCTGGGCTGATGGCTCAGAGCCTGGAGCCTGTTTCCGATTCTGTGTCTCCCTCTCTCTCTGCCCCTCCCCTGTTCATGCTCTGTCTCTCTCTGTCCCAAAAATAAATAAACGTTGAAAAAAAAAATTAAAAAAAAAAAAAAAAAGAAGTTACCTTGATTCTTTCATTTAATGGGTGAGGATCACACTGAATTCTCACCATTTAAGTAAAAAATTGTAGGTTGATTCTCAGTTGTTTAGAAAATTGTTAATTGCACAAGGTTATGGATCTAATTGTATGAAACAATTAGCTTTGCATGAAAAAGAAAATCAACAGCAACAGCAACAAAGCTGTTCTACCAACACAAATCGCTCCATTAAGTGCGGTCAGCCATCCCAAGAAAGCAAGGCAATGGTCCCAAAGGGATGGGTGCAACATATTTGCTCCCCTGGAAAAACAATTAAATACACATTTCCAGCTGTTGGCAGTTCAGCAGTAGCATCTTAATTTAGGAAGACATCTTTGAAAGAATGGTAGCAAAAGGGGAATACACTGTGATGAAACAGCAGGCCTGGAAGCCAAATTGAACATGACAAAAAGGTAGAGTCATAACTATCCACTATTTACAGACCTCAAGCCATGTGGAAGTTCTGGACTTTCAGTCAATCCCAGAGTTTTATTGACTCTCAGAAGTGTTTTAGAATTCAGAAAGCATTGCATTAGTTTAGTCCTGCTGCTTATAGCAAGCAAACCAAGTAAGTATACCAAGAAATGCCATTGTCTTTATTTGTAATTGTAAGTATACCAAGAGTCTTGCAACAGGACATTTCACTAGTTGCCCAGTTCCCCTTTATGGTTATTTTTTATTTGCCCATCCAGACCTATTATTTACATTTGCATTTACCTGAAAGGCTGACTACTTTGAAATACAAAACTCAAGCTCCTTTCCAACTAGCTTCCTATTGAGTATGGCACATGAATAACACAGGATATCAGAGGGGAGAAGGAGAGTCAGGTTTGGAATTTCTGTTCTTCCCTCTGTGCTCTGAGCCACAAAATATGTATAAATAACATTCAAGTTTGCCACACTCTGGAGGCACTGCATTTTGTCCAGGTGGACCTCAGAGATCAGACCCAGAAGATGACTGAAGTTGTTCCATGTCCTTTCTTCCATAATGCAATGTCTAATGTCATCTTCATTAGTCTCCCGTTCTTGCCTCCTGTTTAGAGATATATTCATTCATGTTCTTTTTTCTCCTGTTCTTGCCTCCTGTTTAGAGACATATTCATTCGTATTCTTTTTTCATTCTGGTATACTTACATAATTATAAATTTAAAAATATATTTCAGCCATCTCTCAAAATAAACTTTTAAAAAGCCAATAAAAATAAAAATATATTTCATTAAGCTTTACATTGAAGAAATTTGCATGTATATAAAATTGCACAAATTAAGTATTCAACCAGATGAATTTTCATAAAATAAACACATCCATGTAACTATTACCCAGAATGGAAACTAGAACATCCCCTAGCATCACAGAGGCCTCCATGTATCCCCGCCATGTCATTATCCCCAAGGGGAAAGAGCATCCTGTTTTCAAATGCCAGATATGGGTTTTATTCTTATTGAATTTATATAAAAGGAATCATATAGTATATATATCCTTTTGTATCTGGTCTTGAACTCAATATTGTGTCTCTGACATTCATCATCTTCCCTCATCCTATTTCATTGCTTCCTTCCCTCTTGTAAAAAGAAAAAGATCACTAAAAATGTAGAAAAAATTTTTATCCTCTTTCTGCTAAGTGGTCACAGCATAGAACACTCTTCCTTGTTGGATTTTATGAAAGTGACTTTTCCAAAATTTTCAGCCAGTTACTTGTAGACACAGATACCCATTTTTCTTTCACTCTAAGCACTACCTCAAGCCCACTTTCTCCAAGCTATGAATCTTATCTGAGTGACTTCATTATTATGGACTTTCTGTACTCTGTTCAATTCAGAGTTCAAAATTTTCCTCCGTGGCATGAGTTTTGTACCTCTACGCTTCACTCAGCTCCACTAAAAATCATGCCATTTTTTAAAAAAAAACTTAAGTATGGTTGACATACCACATTATATTAGTTTTAGGCATACAACATAGTGATTTGACATTTATATACCTTATGAGATTGACCAGAATAAGTCTAGTCACCACTACCAAATAAATTGCTACAATATTATTGACTGTATCCCCTTGACTGTACTTTACATCCATATGACTTATTCATTTTATAACTGGAAGTATATACATATTAATCCCATTCAACTGTTGCACCTATTCCCAAACCCACCTTCCTCTGGCAACCACCAGTTTTCTGCATTTATGACTCTGTTTTGTTTGTTCACTTGTTTTGTTTCTTCAATTGTACACATAAGTGAATTATGATACTGTCTTTCTTTGTCTTATTTATTTCATTTAGCCTCATACCCTCTAGGTCCATGCATGTTTGACAAATGGCAAGCTTTCATTCTTTTTTTTTTTTTTCTTTTAATTCAAGTTAGTTAACATACAGTGTAGTCTTGGCTTCTGAAGTAGAACCCAGTGATTCATCTCTTACATATGACACCCAGTGCTTATCTGGAAAAGTGTTATGGCTGAGTAATAGTCCACCGTGTGTGTGTGTGTGTGTGTGTGTGTGTGTGTATACATACACACCAATTGTATAGGTTACATGTATTGCATGGGATATAATATTTCACATTGTGTGTGTATCTTCTCTATGTATTCATCTAACAATGGACACTTAGGTTGTTTCTGTATCTTGGCTATTGTAAATAATGCTATATTAAATACAAGGGTTCATTTATCTTTTTAAGTTAGTGTTTATGTTTTCTTCAGATAAATACCAAGAAGTGGAATTGCTGGAACAAATGGTATTTCTGTTTTTAATTTTTTGAGGAACTTGTATACTGCTTTCCATTGTAGCTAAACCAATTTATACTCTCAACATCTGTGCACAGAGGTTTCCTTTTTTTCCACATGCTTGCTGATATGTTATTTCTCATCTTTTTGATATTAACCATTTTGATAGATGTGAGGTGAAATCTCATTATGGTTTTGATTTGCATTCCTTTGATTATTATAGTGATGTTGAGCATCTTTTCATGTGTGTTGCTCATCTGTATATCTTCTTTAGAAAAATAGCAATGGATCCATCTGTATATTTTCAAATAATGTTTGTTTTTTGGTGTTGAGTTATATGAATTCTTTACATATTTTTGATTTAACCCTGTATCAAAAACATTATTTGCAAATATCTTCTCCCATACATTAGAGTGCCCTTTTATTTTGTTGATGGTTTCCTTCACTGTGAAAAAGTTTTTTTGTTTTTTTTTTTTTAATTTTTTTTCAACGTTTTTTATTTACTTTTGGGACAGAGAGAGACAGAGCATGAACGGGGGAGGGGCAGAGAGAGAGGGAGACACAGAATCGGAAACAGGCTCCAGGCTCCGAGCCATCAGCCCAGAGCCTGATGCGGGGCTCGAACTCACGGACCGCGAGATCGTGACCTGGCTGAAGTCAGACGCTTAACCGACTGCGCCACCTAGGCGCCCCTGTGAAAAAGTTTTTTAGTTTGATGTAGTCCCATTTGCTTATTTATGTTTTTGTTGCCCTTGCCTAAAGAAACAGATCCAAAACAATTAATGGTAGGACAAACATCCAAGTGTTTACTGCCTATGTTTTCCTTTAGGAGTCTTATGGTTTCAGGTGTTACATTTAGATCTTTCATCCATTTTCATTTTATTTTCATGTATGGTTTAAGAAAGTAGTTTTAATCTTTTGCATGCTGCTGCCCAATATTACTAACACCATTTACTTAAGTGGCTCTCTTTTCCTTATTGTATATTTTACCTCATTTGTTGTAGATTGACCTTGTAAGTGTGGACTGTTTCTGGGTACCTTATTCTGTCCATTGATCTATGTGTCTGTTTCTATGCCAGTGCCATACTATTTTGATTAATATAGCTTTGTAGTATATTTAGAAAGCAGGGAGTATGTTACCTCTAGCTTTGTTCTTTTTTTCTCAAGATTGCTTTGGATATTTGGGGTCTTTTGTGGTTTTCTGCAAATTTTAGGTTTATTTTTTCTTGTTATGTAAACAATTCCATTGGTATTTGATAGGGATTGCAATGAATCTGAAGATTCCTTGGGTAGTATGGACATTTTACCAATAGTAATTCTTCCAATCAGTGAGCATATTACGTCTTTCCATTTATTTGTGTCATCTTCAATTTCTTTCATTAATGTCATATAGTTTTCAGAAAACTGTTTTTTCACCTCCTTGCTTAAATTTTTTCCTAAGTGTTTTACTATTTTTGTTGCAATTTTAAATTGAATTATTTTTTTTAATTTCTTTCTGATAGTTTGTTATCAGTATACAGAAAAGTAACAATTTTCTATATATTGATTGTGTTTATTTGATTGTTCTAATAGTTTTCTGGGGGGATTCTTTAGGATTTTCCATATATAGTATCATGCCATGTGCAGACAGTTACAGTTTTGTTTCTTCCTAAAATTTTGATTCTTTATTTCTTTTCCTTTTTTTAAGTTTATTTTTTTTCGGGGGGGGGGAGAGATAGACAGAGAGAGAGAGGGCAAGTCGGGAAGGGGCAGAGAGAGGAAGAGAGAGAGAATCCCAAGCAAGCTCCCCACTGTCAGCACAGAGGCTAATGCAGGGCTCGAACTCACGAACTACTAGATCATGAACCTCATGAGCCAAAATCCAGAGTCAGACACTTAACTGACTAAGCCACTCAGGCACCTCAATCTTTTTTTTTTTTTCTTATCAAATTGTTGCATTTGGGGTTTTTAGTACTGTGTTGAATAAAAGGAGAGCAAATGGGCATCCTTGTCTCTTTACTGATGTTAGAGAAAAAACTTTCAGGTTTTCACCAATGTGTATAATATGAACTGTGTGCTTATAATATGTGGCCTTTATAATGTTGGGCTGTTTTCCCTGCATTTATTTTTTGGGAAGTGTTTATCACAAATGGGTGTTGAATTTTGTCAAATGCTTTTTCTGCATGTACTGAGATCATAAAATTTGTATCTTTCATTTCATTCATGTAATGTTATGTTAATTGATTTGCAGATATTGAACTATCTTTGAAATACCTGAAATAAGTTCCACTTTATCATGGTGTACAGGTTTTTTTTTTTTTAATGTATTGTTGAATTTGGTTTGCTAATGTTTTGTTGAGGATTTTGCATCAATGTTCATCAGGGATATTGCCTGTAATTCTTTTGTTGCTGTGTCTTTGTCTGGTTTTAGCATTATGATAATGCTGGCCTTGTAGAATGAATTTGGAAGTGTTTATCCTTTTCAGGTTTTTTTGGAATAGTTTTGAAGGATAAGAGGTATTGACTCTCCTTTACGTGTTAGTTAGAATTCACCTGTGAAGCCATCTGGCCCTGGACTTTTGTTTTCTGGGGTTTTTTTCATTACTAACTTAATTTTATTACTACTAATTAGTCTGTTCAGATTTTATATGTCTTCTAGATTCAGTCATAGAAGATTTTAAGTTTCTAGAAATGTATCCATTTCTTCTTGGTTGTCCAATTTGGTGATGTATCATTTTTAATAGTATTCTTTTAAATATTTCATATTTCTGTAGTATTGGTTATAATTATCCTTCATAATAGAGCTTATTTATATGAGTGCTCTCTCTTGATTGACGAGACTTGCTTAAAGGTTTAGCAGTTTTGTTTATATTTCAAAGAATCAACTCTTGGTTTAATGATCTTACCTAATTTTTTTTAGTCCTAAATTTATTTATTTGAACTCTGATATTTTTTATCTCCTTTACTCTAAATTTGGGGTTTCTTTTTTCTTTTTCACATTTATTTTGGTGTAATAATAGATTTTTTATTTATATTTTCCTTGTTTGTTGAAGTAGCCCTATATCACTATAAAGTGTCCTCTTAGAACTGCTTTTGCTGCATTCTATAGATTTTGGAACATTGTGTTTCCATTTTATTTGTCTCCATGTAAATTTTTATTTCATTTTTCATGTTTTTGTGACCCATTGTTCATCTATTAGTATGATTTTAGCTTTCATGTGTTCATGTTCTTTTTCTGATTTTTTTTCTCAGAATTGATTTCTGATTTCATATTGTTATGGTCAGAAATACTTGGTATGTTTCAATCTTGTTAAATTTATTGAGGCATGTTATTTGGCCTAACATGTGTTGTCTCTTGGACAGTGTTTGTGCACTGATAAGCATGTGTATTCCTTATTTCTGGATGGACTGTTCTGTATATATCTATTAAGTCCATGTGGTCTAATGTGTCATTCAAATCCCTGGTTTTCTTATTTATTTTCTGTCTGGATGAACTATTCATTGATGTGTAAGTAGAGTGTTAAAGCCCCCTAACATTATTGTATTCCTATCCTCTTGTTGGGTTGACTTTTTATCTTTATGTAATGTCCTTCTTTGTCTCTTGTTACACATTTTGTTTTAAAGTCTATTTGGTTGATATAAGTGCTGTTAGTCAAGCTTTCCTTTAATTTCTATTTGCATAGAATATGTTTTTCCATCACTTCACTTTCAATCTGTATTTGTCTTTGGTCTGAAATGAGTCATTTGTAGACAACATAGTGGTGGATCTTTTTAAAAATCTGTTCAACTACCCTATGTCTTTAGTCAGAGTTTAGTGAATTTACATCAAAATATTGGTAGATATATACTTATTGCCATTTCATTGTTGTTTCTTCTTTTGTGATTTGATTGTTTCCTTTGGTGTTATGTTTGGATTCTTTCTCTTTGTTTTTTGTGGATCCATTATAAGTTTTTGGTTTGTGATTACCATAAGCTTCATGTAATACACTGTATGTATGTAGCAGTCTATTTTAAGTTGATGGTTGCTTAAATTGAAACACATTCTAAAGGTGTTATATTTTTATTTTCCCTTGCCACACACTATGTTTTTGATGTTATATTTTATATCTTTTTTAGTTTGTGTAATACTTAATAATCATTGTAGAAATAGTTTATTTTTGCTACTTTTGTCTTAACCTCCATACTAGCTTCACATGTGTTTTATCTACTGCCTTTACTATATGTTTGATTTTACCAGTGAGATTTTTACTTTCATTATTTTCTTCTAAATATAGTCTCTTTTTTGTTGATTTAAGTCTCTTTAACTTTTCTTGTAAGGTGGGTTAGTGATGATGACTCCTTCAAGTTTAATTTGTCTGGAAAATTATCTTTCCTTCAATTCTGAGAAATAAACCTACCAGTTAAGTATTTTTGGTTGTAGGATTTTTTTTCCTTTTAGCTCTTTGAATACGTACATGCCATCCCCTTCTGGCCAGCAGTTTCTGCTGAAAATTCATCTTCTAGTATTATAAGGATTACCTTGTATGTATCTAGTTCCTTTTCCCTTGTTGATTTTGGTAATATCTCTATCTTTAGCTTTTTACTTTTTAACTATTTTGTGAGTTGGTGTAAACCTCTTGGGTGCATCTTGTTTGTGATTTTTCTTCCTGGATGCATACGTTTGTTTCCTTGTCTAGGTTAGGGAATTTTTCAGCTTTTATTTCTTTAAATAATTTTTTTGCTCCTTTCTCTTTTTATACTCCTTCTGGGACCCCTTTAATGGAAATATCACTACATTTGATATTGTCATAGAGGTTTCTTAAACTATCCTCATTTAAAACTTTTCTGTTTTTTCTTTTTGCCATTCACTTTAGGTGATTTTTCCCACCCTGTTTTCCAAATTGCTGATCCATGTTTTAATATGCTATTGATTCTCTCGATGTGTTATTCATTTCAGTTATTGTATTCTTGAGCTCTGGTTGATTCTTATTTTCTCAATTCCTTAAGTTCTCTTTTCATCGATTCTTCTTTGAACATTTTTATGAGCATAACTTTGAACTCTTTGTTAGATTGCTTACCTCAATTTCATTTAATTGTTTGTGTGAGGTTTTATGTTGTGTTTCATTTGGAACACACTCCTCTGTCTTCTTATTTTCTCTGACTCTCTGTGTTTGCTTTTATGTATAGAAAAACTCAGCTATGTCTCCTGGTCTCGAAGGTAGTGGCTATATATAGAAAGTCTGCTGTAGGAACCAGAAACACAAACCTTCCTGGTCACTAGACCAAGGTGCTCCAGGGGTGTCCCCTATGTGAGCTACATGCACCCTCCTTTTGCAGCTAGACCATAAACTGGTGTGGGTGTGCTGGTGGGTCGGGCTGGTCTCCAGTGCAGCTGGCTGTGAGGCCAAACCACAACTGTTAGGGGAATGCTGGTGGATGGGTCTTCCCCTTGTGGGACAGGAGCCACTTTGGTGGAGTGCAGGTCCTATTTGGAGCCAACCCCCAGGTATGGCAGACTGTGAACCACTTTGGGGGTGTGATCATCCTGGCAGGGCTACCCACTGGATTCACAGGTGAGCCTTATGGGTGGCACTTGTCTCAGCTGGGGCTTCCCACTAGGTGTAGTGGAGCAAGGGCTGCTTTGGAGGTTTACCTGCCTGGGTAGGTGAATTGGGCATAGCAGGTTCACAGGAAATACTGGGGTGGGTGAAAAATGCTAGAAAGGTAGATGAAGAGTGTTAGGGTGACTGGAAGTGTCAGGCCAGCCAGGTAGAGTAAAAAATTGGTGTCTGCCAGCACTTCTATTCCTGGAGACAATTCCTACACATCTCTGCCTGTCGAGCATATACCTTAAAATTAGCCAATAAGTTTCCTTGACGTATGGCAGGAGCTTTTCAAAATGCTGCCTCTCTGCTGGGTCTTGGAGTGAGTGAATTGGGGTGCAGGCCTGTCAAAAGTGAAGTTGTGGTTTCCTACTGCCTCCAGGATACCCTGGAATTAAGTCCTACTGACTTTCAAAGCTAACATTATGGGGTCTTTTCTTCTTGTACAGATTCCCCATGCAGGGGTGTCTGATGTGAGGCTTGGACCCCTCTTTATCAAGGAGGACCTCTGAGTTTATGATATCCCTACCACTTGTGGGTTGATGTGCCAGGGATGTTGGCTCTGACTACACTGCATCTTTTCCCCTCCGACATGATGTGTTTTATACATACATATATACATATGTACATTTATTTACATATTTATATTTAATTGTGGAAGAGCTGTTCTGCTAGTCTCCTTTGCTCTCAGAAAGAGTTGTTCTAGGAGCACCTGGGTGTCTCAGTCAGCTAAGCTTCCAACTTCAGCTCAGTTCAGCCTCATATTTTGCAGTTGATGGATCTGAGCCCTGTGTTGGGCTCTGGGCTGACAGCTCAGAGCCTGGAGCCCGCTTTGGATTCTTTGTCTCCCTCTCTCTGCTCCTCTCCCACTCATGCATGTGCGTGCTCTCTCTCTCTCTCTCTCAAAAATAAATAAACATAAAAAAATAAAAAAAGAGTTGTTCTCTATGTAGTAGTTTTGGTGTGTCTGAAGGAGGAAGTAAGCCCAGGATCCTATTCTGTCATTATGATCTCTCAAAATTATGGTGATATTTTAATACCTTTTTGCATCCCACAGAACTTGAACTACTTTTTCTATTACTTACTACAGTTTCAATTCAGAGTCCCCATGTCATAATATGCCTGGGTCCTTCTACCATTTCAGTCATAATGAAAATCTTTACTCCCTTTTCAGAAACCGTATAACTTTCTCTAAAAATCAACAGATTTTTTTTCAGTAAGCAAGTATGACAGTCAAACTCCATTGATCCCTGTCTGGGTAACTACTACAAAAATTTGTGGTGATCAGCATAAAAAACCAACAGTAGAATATAGTCTGATTTCCTTATTGAACTACTCACTCTTGGACTTTACACTACCTAGAGGCTCTGATATTATCACAGTGTTAACCATAACCTAATCTCTCTCCACCATTACTGCTCATGTGAGGTTAAGGCCCATTTCTCTCTACCAGTTTAAATACCACAGTGGTGCTTTCCTAGTTAAAGCCAGTAAAATAGGCAGACACATGGAACTAGAACTAAAAATTCCCACACTGAATTCTCTACTCCTAATGCAATTCCTTAGTCTTGATTTCAAAGCCTGGGGAAGCATAAGAATATAGTTCCTTACAACAAAGTGAGATTTGCTATTATCAGATCAGGAAAACATAAGGAGTATTATGATTACCCAAAACATTAATTAAAAAGTCAGTATAAGGTCATTCAAAGCCCACATCAAACTAGTAATTGAATTTTCCTTTATTTTTCCAGTATCCCATCTTCTTTCTTCTTTTTATATTCCCATATAACCCCTGTATCTGTTCTTAACTTCATTATCCTTACCATAGCCGTAGATCTAATTTGGAGTTGCAATCCTGTCAGGTTCCATTTTCTTTCCAAGTTCCACCCATGAAAGAAATTATCAACTTTCAAACTTGAATGTTGAATAAGGCACCTTAGAATCTTCAGAGAGAAAGATGTAGAATAAAAAAAAATCATTTTGCAAACTTTAACTACTTCCCATGTCCTAACACTGTTGATTTATCATGATAACGGTTTATTTCTTTTCTCATTTTAACCAAGAATTAAGAGAACAACTGTGTGAAAGAGACCTAAAGTAACATCCTGCATAAAGAAAGATGAAATGGTTTACAAATGTGACTTATTTAATAATCATAATGCCTTTTAAAATAAGTTTGAGAATGGAAATTTTAAGATCATTTTTGTACAATGCTTTTCCTATGCCAGTTTGGAAGGCTAGTCTTGAAATAGCAGATGGTACACTTAGATGGATCACTTAAGAGTTGATATGAGGAGAATAAGTATACTTGGGTGAACTATTAAAAAATCATCAACAGTGAAAAAGAGATACAAACAACACGTTCTTTCTCGGGAGTATTGTCAATCACATATTTGCTCCGCTCCCACACAAAGTAAGTAACAGAATTAAGAATAGCACCATACAGGATAAGTAAAAATGTTATTCAATAGGTTATTTAATGCATGTATTATGTAATTCATGAAGGAACTGTGTGGTCCAAACAAGAGTTGTGAAGAGCAGTTTATAGTTGAGTAGTGGGATGAATAAAAACTAGCACAAAGTGTAAAGAAGGTGTAGATAAAATAACAACAGCAAAAAAAAAAAAAAAACAGTGAAGTACATGGATATATTTGAAAAGGTGTTTGTTCATCTCAATGTTTCATGCCTAAAACATATGTAAAGATAAATAAACAATTTTGTAATAATGTGAACATAGATCTGATATATTTTCTACGACATTTGCTTCAAACACATAATTACATAATTTTTTAAAGATAAAAATAACCCTGTGTATCATGAAGACATTCTTATGTGACTTATAAATCCACCTAATAAATGTTTGGAGATACCTGAATGTATTCCTTTCTCTCTCAAGTAGGATTCTTTTATTCTTTTTAAAATCTATTTCCAAAATATATATTTTAGAACTTCAAAAGGTTATGCAAATACAGGTTGAAAATTATTCATGAAAACTCAAGGAGAAACGGTTGCCTTCTATTTGAATTTGAGATTTCTAAAAGAAACACGGCAGTGTAAATTCCAAGAACATTTTTTAATCGACTTCAATAAGGTAGTTGGAAGATCTTCAGACAGTGAGATAAAGAAATATATACAGGATACTTTTGTATTCATATGCAAAAAAATTAAGGTATGACAACAGAGAATACATAGAATTATGAATGGTATTAAATTTTGTTAGCCAATATAATATTTCAATTGTCCAGAAACCATTATTTGAATTCCACTATTATCTTCACGAGCATGTTCTTTATGCAACAGTGATATAAATATGTACATTTCCCCAAACTTTGGAAGAAAACACAAAAGTTCATCTCTTTTAACATACAAGGTACTGAACACTGAAAGAAACTCTTTTCAAAATCCAGTAAGACAGGAGGATGGGAAGATGGCGGCATAGGAGGACGCTGGCTCACCCGTCCTGCTGATCACTTAGATTCCACCTACACCTGCCTAAATAACCCAGAAAATCACCAGAAGACTAGCAGAATGGAGTCTCCAGAGCCAAGCACAGACGAGAGGCCCACGGAAGAGGGTAGGAAGGGCGGAGAGGTGGTGCGGGCTGCACGGACTGGCGGGAGAGAGCCGGGGTGGAGGGGTGGCCCACCAGCCAAGCAGAGCCCCCGAGTCTGGCTTGCAAAAGCGGAGGGGCCAGATTGAGTGTGTCCTGATAGCAAGAGTGACTTAGCATCTGGGAGGTCATAAGTTAACAGCTCTGCTAGGAAAGCAGGAAGGCTGGAGGACAAAGGGAGGGAGAGTTGCTGAGCCCCAGGACGACAGAGCTCAGTTTGGCAGGGAACAAAGGCACTCACCAGTGCCATCTCCCTTGCCCATCCCCCAGCCAAAATCCCAAAGGGAACCGGTTCCGGCCAGGGAAATTGCTCGCTCCGCGCAAACACCCAACTCTGTGCTTCTGCGGAGCCAAACCTCCGGCAGCGGATCTGACTCCCTCCGGCAGCCACAGGGCCCCTCCTGAAGTGGATCACCTAAGGAGAAGCGAGCTAAGCCTGCCCCCCCTCCCGCCGTGCACCTTGCCTTCCCACCCCAGCTAATACGCCAGATCCCCAGCATCACAAGCCTGGCAGTGTGCAAGTAGCCCAGACGGGCCACGCCACCCCACAGTGAATCCCGCCCCTAGGAGAGGGGAAGAGAAGGCACACACCAGTCCGACTGTGGCCCCAGTGGTGGGCTGGGGGCAGACATCAGGTCTGACTGCGCCCCGCCCACCAACTCCAGTTATACACCAGAGCACAGGGGACGTGCCCTGCAGGTCCACACCACTCCAGGGACTATCCAAAATGACCAAACGGAAGAATTCCCCTCAAAAGATTCTCCAGGAAATAACAACAGCTAATGAACTGATCAAAAAGGATTTAAATAATATAACAGAAAGTGAATTTAGAATAATAGTCATAAAATTAATTGCTGGGCTTGAAAACAGTATAGAGGACAGTAGAGAATCTATTGCTACAGAGATCAAGGGACTAAGGAACAGTCAGGAGGAGCTGAAAAACGCTTTAAACGAGATGCAAAATAAAATGGAAACGACCATGGCTCGGATTGAAGAGGCAGAGGAGAGAATAGGTGAACTAGAAGATAGAGTTATGGAAAAAGAGGAAGCTGAGAAAAAGAGAGATAAAAAATCCAGGAGTATGAGGGGAAAATTAGAGAACTAAGTGATACACTAAAAAGAAATAATATATGCATAATTGGTATCCCAAAGGAGGAAGAGAGAGGGAAAGGTGCTGAAGGTGTACTTGAAGAAATAATAGCTGAGAACTTCCCTGAACTGGGGAAGGAAAAAAGCATTGAAATCCAAGAGGCACAGAGAACTCCCTTCAGACGTAACTTGAATCGATCTTCTGCACGACATATCATAGTGACACTGGCAAAATACAAGGATAAAGAGAAAATTCTGAAAGCAGCAAGGGGTAAACGTGCCCTCACATATAAAGGGAGACCTATAAGACTCGTGACTGATCTCTCTTTTGAAACTTGGCAGGCCAGAAAGGATTGGCATGAGATCTTCAATGTGTTGAACAGAAAAAATATGCAGCCGAGAATCCTTTATCCAGCAAGTCTGTCGTTTAGAATAGAAGGAGAGATAAAGGTCTTCCCAAACAAACAAACCTGAAGGAATTTGTCACCACTAAACCAGCCCTACAAGAGATCCTAAGGGTGATCCTGTGAGACAAAGCACCAGAGACATCGCTACAAGCATAAAACATACAAACATCACAATGACTCTAAACCCGTATCTTTCTATAATAACACTGAATGTAAATGGATTAAATGCACCAACCAAAAGACATACGGTATCAGAATGGATAAAAAAACAAGACCCATCTATTTGCTGTCTACAAGAGACTCATTTTAGACCTGAGGACACCTTTAGATTGAGAGTGAGGGGATGGAGAACTATTTATCATGCTACTGGAAGCCAAAAGAAAGCTGGAGTAGCCATACTTATATCAGACAAACTAGACTTAAATTAAAGGCTGTAACAAGAGATGAACAAGGGCATTATATAATAATTACAGGGTTCATCCATCAGGAAGAGCTAACAATTATAAATGTCTATGCGCCGAATACCGGAGCCCCCAAATATATAAAACAATTACTCATAAACAGAAGCAACCTTATTGAGAAGAATGTGGTAATTGCAGGGGACTTTAACACCCCACTTACAGAAATGGACAGATCATCTAGACACACGGTCAATAAAGAAACAAGGGCCCTGAATGAGACATTGGATCAGATGGACTTGACAGATATATTTAGAACTCTGCATCCCAAAGCAACAGAATATACTTTCTTCTCGAGTGCACATGGAACATTCTCCAAGATAGATCATATACTGGGTCACAAAACAGCCCTTCATAAGTTTACAAGAATTGAAATCATACCATGCATACTTTCAGACCACAATGCTATGAAGCTTGAAATCAACCACAGGAAAAAGTCTGGAAAACCTCCAAAAGCATGGAGGTTAAAGAACACCCTACTAACGAATGAGTGGGTCAACCAGGCAATTAGAGAAGAAATCAAAAAATATATGGAAACAAACGAAAATGAAAATACAACAATCCAAACGCTTTGGGACGCAGCGAAGGCAGTCCTGAGAGGTAAATACATTGCAATCCAGGCCTATCTCAAGAAACAAGAAAAATCCCAAATACAAAATCTAACAGCACACCTAAAGGAACTAGAAGCAGAACAGCAAAGGCAGCCTAAACCCAGCAGAAGAAGAGAAATAATAAAGATCAGAGCAGAAATAAACAATATAGAATCTAAAAAAACTGTAGAGCAGATCAACGAAACCAAGAGTTGGTTTTTTGAAAAAATAAACAAAATTGACAAACCTCTAGCCAGGCTTCTCAAAAAGAAAAGGGAGATGACCCAAATAGATAAAATCATGAGTGAAAATGGAATTATTACAACCAATCCCTCAGAGATACAAACAATTATCAGGGAATACTATGAAAAATTATTTGCCAACAAATTGGACAACCTGGAAGAAATGGACACATTCCTGAACACCCACACTCTTCCAAAACTCAATCAGGAGGAAATAGAAAGCTTGAACAGACCCATACCAGCAAAGAAATTGAATCGGTTATCAAAAATCTCTCAACAAATAAGAGTCCAGGACCAGATGGCTTCCCAGGGGAGTTTTACCAGACGTTTAAAGCAGAGATAATACCTATCCTTCTCAAGCTATTCCAAAACATAGAAAGGGAAGGAAAACTTTCAGACTCATTCTATGAAGCCAGTATTACTTTGATTCCTAAACCAGACAGAGACCCAGTAAAAAAAAGAGAACTACAGGCCAATATCCCTGATGAATATGGATGCAAAAATTCTCAATAAGATACTAGCAAAGCGAATTCAACAGCATATAAAAAGAATTATTCACCATGATCAAGTGGGATTCATTCCTGGGATGCAGGGCTGGTTCAACATTCACAAATCAATCCACGTGATACATCACATTAATAAAAGAAAAGATAAGAACCATATGATCCTGTCAATCGATGCAGAAAAGGCCTTTGACAAAATCCAGCACCCTTTCTTAATAAAAACCCTCGAGAAAGTCGGGGTAGAAGGAACATACTTAAACATCACAAAAGCCATTTATGAAAAGCCCACAGCTAACATCATCCTCAATGGGGAAAAACTGAGAGCTTTTTCCCTGAGATCAGGAACACGACAGGGATGCCCACTCTCACCGCTGTTGTTTAACATAGTGTTGGAAGTTCTAGCATCAGCAATCAGGCAACAAAAGGAAATCAAAGGCATCAAAATTGGCAAAGATGAAGTCAAGCTTTTGCTTTTTGCAAATGACATTATATTATACATGGAAAATCCGATAGACTCCACCAAAAGTCTACTAGAACTGATACATGAATTCAGCAAAGTTGCAGGATACAAAATCAATGTACAGAAATCAGTTGCATTCTTATACACTAACAATGAAGCAACAGAAAGACAAAGAAACTGATCCCATTCACAATTGCACCAAGAAGCATAAAATACCTAGGAATAAATCTAACCAAAGACGTAAAAGATCTGTATGCTGAAAACTATAGAAAACTTATGAAGGAAATTGAAAAAGATATAAAGAAATGGGAAGACATTCCCTGCTCATGGATTGGAAAAATAAATATTGTCAAAATGTCAATACTACCCAAAGCTGTCTACACATTCAATGCAATCCCAATCAAAATTGCACCAGCATTCTTCTCAAAACTAGAACAAGCAATCCTAAAATTCATATGGAACCACAAAAGGCCCCGAATAGCCAAAGTAATTTTGAAGAAGAAGACCAAAGCAGGAGGCATCACAATCCCAGACTTTAGCCTCTACTACAAAGCTGTCATCATCAAGACAGCATGGTATTGGCACAAAAACAGACACATAGACCAATGGAATAGAATAGAAACCCCAGAGCTAGACCCACAAACGTATGGCCAACTCATCTTTGACAAAGCAGGAAAGAACATCCAATGGAAAAAAGACAGTCTCTTTAACAAATGGTGCTGGGAGAACTGGACAGCAACATGCAGAAGGTTGAAACTAGACCACTTTCTCACACCATTCACAAAAATAAACTAAAATGGATAAAGGACCTGAATGTGAGACAGGAAACCATCAAAACCTTAGAGGAGAAAGCAGGAAAAGACCTCTCTGACCTCAGCCGTAGCAATCTCTTACTCGACACATCCCCAAAGGCAAGGGAATTAAAAGCAAAAGTGAATTACTGGGACCTTATGAAGATAAAAAGCTTCTGCACAGCAAAGGAAACAACCAACACAACTAAAAGGCAACCACGGAATGGGAAAAGATATTTGCAAATGACATATCGGACAAAGGGCTAGTATCCAAAATCTATAAAGAGCTCACCAAACTCCACACCCGAGAAACAAATAACCCAGTGAAGAAATGGGCAGAAAACATGAATAGACACTTCTCTAAAGAAGACATCCGGATGGACAACAGGCACGTGAAAAGATGCTCAATGTCGGTCCTCATCAGGGAAATATAAATCAAAACCACACTCAGATATCACCTCACGCCAGTCAGAGTGGCCAAAATGAACAAATCAGGAGACTATAGATGCTGGAGAGGATGTGGAGAAACGGGAACCCTCTTGCACTGTTGGTGGGAATGCAAATTGGTGCAGCCGCTCTGGAAAGCAGTGTGGAGGTTCCTCAGAAAATTAAAAATAGACCTACCCTATGACCCAGCAGTATCACTGCTAGGAATTTACCCAAGGGATACAGGAGTACTGATGTATAGGGGCACTTGTACCCCAATGTTTATAGCAGCACTCTCATCAATAGCCAAATTACGGAAAGAGCCTAAATGTCCATCAACTGATGAATGGATAAAGGAATTGTGGTTTATATACACAATGGAGTGCTACATGGCAATGAGAAAGAATGAAATATGGCCCTTTGCAGCAACGTGGATGGAACTGGAGAATGTGATGCTAAGTGAAATAAGCCATACAGAGAAAGACAGTTACCATATGTTTTCACTCTTATGTGGATCCTGAGAAACTTAACAGAAACCCATGGGGGAGGGGAAGGAAAAAAAAAAAGAGGTTAGAGTGGGAGAGAGCCAAAGCATAAGAGACTCTTAAAAACTGAGAACAAACTGAGGGTTGATGGGGGGGGGGGAGGGAGGGGAGGGTGGGTGATGGGTATTGAGGAGGGCACCTTTTGGGATGAGCACTGGGTGTTGTATGGAAACCGATTGACAATAAATTTCATATATTGAAGAAAAATAAAAAAAAAATAAAGCAGTACTTGATTTACCTTCAAAAAAAAACAAACAACAAAAAGAAAAAAACAAAATCCAGTAAGACAGAGATAATATTCAGAGCAAGTTAGTGCATTGCCAAGACTACAAACTCAGTACAGTCAAGGAGGCACAATCTTAGGCAGGCAATAGGAGCATCAGCTGTAATATTGTCATTTAGAAAATGGGGGTAAAAGGGTGCCTGGGTGGCTTAGTCAGTTTAGTGTCAAACTTCGGCTCAGGTCATGATCTCAGAGTTCATGGGTTCGAGCCCCACATCAGGCTCTGTGCTGACAGCTCAGAGCCTGGAAACTGCTTCAGATCCTGTCTCTCCTTCTCTCTCTGTCACTTCCCTACTCATGCTTTGTCTCTCAAAAATAAATAAACATTAAAAATTTTTAAAAAATAGAGTAAGAATAGCTATCCCATCTGCTACTAAAAATCAAATGTCTATGGCTATGGCCATTTAAATATTAGTCAGAGGCAGATTTTGCTTCTCATAGATAACTAATGAATTTCAGTGCACATTTATGACTGGCCTGAAGGTATCTTAAGGTGTTGTTTGGATTCTGTCAGTAATGATCAAAGATAGTGATCACAGGTTCAACTCAATTTTCAAGCAAGTGCCTATAATTTCTTTTTTGTACAAGGGAAGAAATAACTAACTCTCTTCAGAAACATGTTTTTATTATATTCAGGTAATCCTGTCTCCTCTAAATCTTATAATCCTCATAATTCTCATCTTTTCAATTACTGTGTTTTATATTTCTACAAAAATAATTTCTCCAACCTTAATCTCAATAAATATAGCAATAGCAGAAAAAATTGTATTTTGTCAGTCCAAAGAAAAATCAACAATGAGCTCAGTTGTATTATGATTAAAAGTCCCATGTACACATATGTATTTTATGGCTACATAGTGCTTCCAAATGCTATATTCCATGTCCCCATATTTTAACTACTGCCAACATAAATATTTTTTTAAATACTGCTAAAGAAATATCATTATCAACCTTACAAAAATAAAAAATTCTTATAAAGGAATGACATAAATATATCGCAACAAACTAGATAACATAGGTGTAATGGACAGATTCCTATCAAGACACAAATATACCAAACAAAAACAAGTCAAATAGAAAATCTGAATAGACCTATAGCAAGTAAAGAAATTGTGTTCAGAGTTTTAAAAACTGCCAACAAAGAAAAGTTCAGGTAGATGGCCTGAACTAATGAATTATACCAAAAATTTAAAGAATTGATGCCAACTTTTCAGAAACTCCACAAAAAAATGGAAGAAAAGGAAATAAATTCCTATTCATTCTATAAGGTCAGTATTATAATACTAGAGCCAGAAAAACAAATCACAAGAAAATTATAGGCTGATATTTCTTTTGAATATAGTCTCAAAAATCAATACAACACTAGCAAACTAAAAATATCAACATATAAAAGGGATTACCCACTCTGACCAAGTGGAATTTATCCCAGTCTTGTAAAGTTGGCTTAACATCCAAAAATGAGGAGCACCTGGGTGGTGCAGTCATTTGAGCACCTGACCCTTGATTTCAGCTCAGGTCATGATCTCAGGATCATTGAATCAAGTCCATTGTAGGGCTCTGTGCTGAGTGTGGAGCCTTCTTAAGATTCTCT
Source organism: Lynx canadensis (assembly GCF_007474595.2). Classification (NCBI taxonomy): domain Eukaryota; kingdom Metazoa; phylum Chordata; class Mammalia; order Carnivora; family Felidae; genus Lynx; species Lynx canadensis. Next base: position 62,093,230 of record NC_044307.1, read on the forward strand.
CTTCTCTCAAGAAACAACAGATGTTGACAAGAATGCAGAGAAAGGGGAACCCTTTTGCACTGTTGGTAGGAATGCAAACTGGTGCAGCCATTCTAGAAAACAGTATGGAGATTCCTCAAAAAATTAAAAAGAGAACTACCCTATGACCCAGTAATTGCAATTTATCCAAAGGATACAAAATTCTTATTTGAGGGGGCACAGGTACCCCAATATTTATAGCAGCACTATCAACAATAGCTAAATTATGGAAAGGGTCCAAATGTCCATCAACTGATGAATGGATAAAGAAGATGTGGTGTATATATATATATATATATATATATATGCAATGAAATACTACTCCGTGATGGAAAAGAATGAAATCTTGCCATTTGCAACAATGTGGATGTAACAAGAGTGTATTATGCTAAGTGAAATAATTCAGTCAGAGAAAAACAAATATGATTTCACTCATATGTGGAATTTGAAAAGCACAACAGATGAACATAGGGTAAGGGAAAGAAAAATATAAACATAGAAGGATGCAAACCATAAGAGACTCTTAAATACAGAGAACAAACAGGGTTGCTGGAGGAGAGGTGGGGGGGATGGTTAAATGGCTGATGGGCATTAAGGAGGTAATTTTTGGGGATGAGCACTGGGTGCCATATGTAAGAGACGAATCACTGGTTTCTACTCCTGAAGCCAAGACTGCACTGTATGTTAACTAAGTTGAATTTAAATAAAACAAAATTCCTATGAAAATCTCAGTGTAATTGCATAAATTGACAAGCTGATCCTAGAGTTCATATGGAAATATGAGGCACCCAAAATGGCCAAAATTATCTTGAAAAGGGAAGACATAGTTTGGGGGGGTGCACATACTTCATGATATCAGAATTTATAAAGCTGTAGTAATAAAGACAATACAATAAACATAAATCAATGGAATATACTTGTAATTCCAGATATAAATACTTACATCTATGGTAAATTAATTTGAATAAGGTGCTTAAAATGAAATGGAAAATAGTCTTTAAAAAATGGTGCAGGACAACAAAATATTCACATTCAAAGGAAAGAAGTTCAAACCCTTCCTCACACCATACACAAAAAATTAACTCAAAATGGACTATAGATTTAAATGTAAGTACTAAAGCTTAAAGCTCTTAGAAGAAAATTTAAGTCTGCCTATTGGATTAGCAAAGCTGTTGTAGATATAACAACAAAAGCACAAGATAAATTGAGCATAAAAATTAGTTTACGTACTTCAAAGTCACATTTAAGATACTTCCAAGTGAAAAGACAACTCAAATGGAGACAATACTTTCAAATCATGTCTGATAAGAAATTAACATCTATAATATATAAAGAACTCTTAAAAGTCAATAATAAAAAGATTCTTGTTTTATTATTAGGAGTAAAAAATAAGTGAAAAAGCAGGAGGAGTCAAATGTTTAAATTTGGATTTTAAACTCATTACAATCAATGAAAAGATACAGGGTATATCTAGGAAGTGGGTGGGTGAAAATGTAGGATAGAGGGAAAGGTGGTTAATGCTCAGAAGGTAAAGAAGCAAAAGACCAAAGCAGTCATCCATATGGGTGGTCAAGACACAGGGATATGAATAGAGAGAAGTGCAGTGAACCAGAAACCCAAGTTGTTCAGTGCATAAGTGGAAGCAACAAACAGAATTTTAAGAGAATTCCAGAAAGATGAGGTAGTAGTTCTAACTATCAATATTACATAAATAATTAAGCACTTGGATTTAAATCATTGCTTTGTCATTATTTGATTGTGTAGTCTATGACAAATTATTCAAAATCCCTATTCCTCTTTTTATTTCTTTATTTGTAAAACTGGTAATTATAGCACTTATTTCATAAAGTTATTAGGAGAATTAAATGAAATAATGAATATGAAGTACTTGGCACATACTGCATTCTTAAGACGTGTTAGCTACTTATTGATTAATATGTGATTAATGTATTGATCTAAATATTTTTGCAATAGAAATTCCTGAACATCGCTTAAGTAGGAAAGGAAAACTAATTGAAAGACTAAGTATTGGACATTTATTTTGTCTGCTAGCCTCTGAACTTTTTATTGTTGGGCATCTGCCATTGTGTGACTTGTGGTGAGAGGTAGGATTTACCTCTGAAATTAAAAAAAAAATCCCCTCCTCAAGTCTTGGTACCAGCATGCATATGCAGGCCCTATATTAGGAAATCAGATATTAATCAAATAATCTCACTTGGGGCTTTAATCTGGGTAAGAAAGACAGATTGACAGTTGAGAAACCATTCTAGTGGGTACAGCAACAACATTAGGTGATAGAAGTGTTAGAGGTGGCATCTAGTGTCCACATGCATCTTTTTCAGACTCTTTTGTGTGGTTTGGTTGGGCTTATCTTGACAATCTCCCAATTTCACTTCCCAATATTACTTTACTCTCTTGGCTTTATTTACTCACACTGTCTCTATATAAATGGCAGAAAATATAACCATTGCTCCTTATATCTCCACATTTGTCAATGGGGGCAGTTTAATACTTCCTTCTTTGGTTACAAGACCAAAATTGGGGAAAGACTGTAATTTTCCTAGGTTGTGACAAGGTCCATCCTTTGATTAATTAACTGTAACCATAGTGATGAAGAAAACCAATTGACTTAGATCAGACCAGATATTAAACTCCAGACCAATGAGCACAAAGCCAAGGATGGTGACTGTCTCTAAAAAATACACAGAATGTGCTATAAGAAAGATGGTTAGAATCGGAGGTCAGGGAGAACACAGGGAATAAAAAGAAAAGTGTTAGGAGAGTTAGAAACATCCACTATTATTTAGGTATGTACAAAGAAGCAAGACAATAACATATCTGAGATAGGACTTTGGAAGAGATCTATTAAATAGTTTTTATCACAACTTACGTATCTACACAATGTTTGGGAACACCATATGATCACAGGGTATCAAATAAGTGATGAGAGAGAATGAGGAAGGATGTTAGGAAGGAAGATATTTTATAGTTTATCTGAGGGCCTAAACTAAGGGAAAATCAATAGAATATAAAGGAAGGGCTAAATTAAAGGCTATTTTTAAAACCATAAGTAAAACTTGATGGATAATTGATTCAAATTGGTAAGGTGATTTCAAAGCTGATAACAAATACATTTATAATATTTATCAGAAACTTGTAACATAAATAGAGAATCTGATATTGTATATGTTGGTTTGGGAGGTTCATCTAATGGAGTTTGGGGGAGCAAATGCATAATATTTTTAATAAATTTCTCAGAATTTCTACGAATACAAAGATTTTACTTTATTATCTCCTGTTTTCATTTCTACCTCTTCAAAAGTATGTAAGTGGAAATATCAATACATGAATTAATATATAAATATATGGCAACATTTCTATTTTACTGACTTTCCTCTGATACATCAGGTAAGTATAACCTATAATTTGGGGGAATTCTTACCTAATGCAAAAAAAAATATATTTGAAATAGAACACACTCATTTTTCCAGTGAGCAAGCTGCTACCTGCAGGCAAATTATGCACTTTTAGACATTGCATCAAACAATAAGGCCATGGGAGTAAAGTAATGCTTCTGATACTAAATGTATTCTCATATTCTGTAAAATTGATTTGCCTTTCCAAAGCAGCTGACAACTTGGCAATAGTTTATTTACTGTAAATATCAGGTACTGAGTATATCTCCATGCTACTGACCTTCTATTCAAGATGCCTAGCTTCTTGGGGCACCGGGATGGCTCAGTTGGTAAGTGTCCCACTTCAGCTCAGGTCATGATCTCACAGTTGGTGAGTTCGAGCCCCGCATCGGGCTCTGTACTGACAGCTCGGAGACTGGAGCCTGCATCAGATTCTGTGTCTCCCCCTCTGCTCCTCCCCCCACTCACACTCTGTCTCTCTCTCAAAATAAACATTAAAAAAAATTTTTTAAAAGTTGCCTAGCTTCTTAAGATTCTTACTAGCACTGATAAGAAATCAGAGATATGTGGAGAAATTTTTTAGCTTTTTCTATTGAAATACATAGATATAGAAACTACTTAATGCATTTGTTCCCTTTAGGGAAATATATCTAAAATGATTGCAAACAAGGGTTCAAATAGATTAAAAGATTTTTAATATAATTTGTTGTCAAGTTAGCTAACATACAATGTATACAGTGTGCTCTTGGCTTCAGGAGTAGATTCCCATGATCCATCACAGATACAACACCCAGTGTTCATCCCAACATGTGCCCTCATCAATGCCCATCACCCATTTTCCCCCCCCCCCCCGCTCCTCTCCCGTCAACCCTGTTTGTTCTCTGTATTTAATAGTCTCTTATGGCTTTGCCTCCCTCTAAGTTTGAAACTATTTTTCCCCTTCCTTCCCCCATGGTCTTCTGTTAAGTTTCTCAAGTTACACCATATGGGTGAAATAATATGGTATCTGTCTTTCTCTGACTTATTTTGCTTAGCATAATACCCTCCAGTCCCATCTATGGTGGAGATGGCAAGATTTCATTCTCTCACATTGCAAGTAGTATTCCACTGTATATATAACATCCATTCATCAGTTGATGGACATTTGGGCTCTTTCCATGAATGGGCTATCGTTGATAGTGCTGCTATAAACATAGGGGTACATGTGCCCCTCTGAACCAGCACTCCTTTGGATATATTCCTAGTAGTGCTATTGCTGGATCGAAGGGTAATTCTATTTTAATTATTTGAGGAACCTCCATTCTGTTTTCCAGAGTGGCACCAGGTTGCATTCCACCAACAGTATAAGAGACTTCCCATTTTTCCACATCCTTGCCAACATCTATTGTTTCCTGAGTTGTTGATTTTAGCTACTCTGACTGGTGTGAGGTGATATGTCATTGTGGTTTTTATTTGTATTTCCCTGATGATGAGGTATTTTGAGCATCTTTCCATGTGTCTATTGGCCATCTGGATGTCTTTGGAGAAATGTCTATTCATGTCTTCTGCCCATTTCTTCACTGGATTATTTGTTTTTTGAGTGTTGAGTTTGTAAATTCTTGATAGGTTTTGGATACTAACCCTTTATTCCAATATGTCATTACAGATAACTTCTCCCATTCTGTTGGTTGCCTTTTAGTTTTGTTGATTGTTTCCTTTGCCATGCAGAAGATTTTTATCTTGATAAGGTCCCAGTAGTTCATTTTTGCTTTTATTTCCCTTGCCTTTGGGGATGTGTCAAGAAGATTTTGACTTAATAAATAAAGGTTTTGTAATCATGTTTTTAGAATCACTTAAGATATGTCTGTCATATTAGTTTGTAGGGTATGCAGTGATCTGGACTCAGTGACTTGCTTCTAAGGAATATAGTATAGAAAGGGAAAAGTAATAACTATACAGTGAAGAAACCTGAAAAACACTACCTTATCCTAGTTGAATTATGAAAACAACATGATACCCAAATAGAAGTACATTGTATAAGATCCTATAAAATACTTGATTAGTACCTTCAGAAGTGCAAAGTTCTGAGAAACACGGAAAAACTAAAAAAACAAAACAAAACAACCAAACAAACTGAAGAAACAATGAGAAGGATGATAAAAATACACCAGTCTAGATTGGAGCCTGGAACATGAAAGAAAATATTAATGAAAAAGTTATGAAATATAAATAAAATGTATAGTTAATTAATAGTATTTTCCCTATGTTAATTTCTTAGTTTTGATAAATATAAAACATATATGATGATAGCTTTGGCAAATTTGGATGAAAAACATACAGGAACCCTTCATTATCTTTATATTTTCTATAAATCTAAAATTATTTAAATATTTATTAAATATCAAAAACTTTAAATTATTTTTCATATCCTATTTATGTCAGAAAGTGAATGGATAAATAACTGTGTGTGTAACCTCTTCTAGTCCAATTTCAAGTATCAATAATTCCTTTGGGGCAGAAATTCATATAATTAATATAATACACATATGGATTTTAATGACATACAGTTTGTCATGTGCAGAACAGTTTCTTTTACATTCTTGCTTATTTTAATATGAGATCCAAATGACAATTCACAAAGACTCAATATGTTTTGTATCTGGAAGAGACCGTGGAGACTGATGTTACACCATGGTATTATGAAGCTCTGGGAAAGATCTTGAGATCTTTTCAATATCACAGTTATCAGGAGTGATAGACAAGAACCCAAATTTCCTGGCTCATGGTGTGTCATTCTTTCCTTTTATGCACTCTAATAAATGTTTGCATAGCTTAGTATTACCCTGTGTTTTTGTGTTTGTTTGTACTTGGTCTGATTTTTTAAAGACCCACACACTTAAATTTTGACTTATATACAGTGTTTCTCAAGTGTGGTACATGGACCCCTAGTGAATACAAACATAGTATAGCATCCTCCAAGTATTTGAGTTTGAAACACTAGATTTTATAATAAATTTTATTAATCAGTAATTATTATTAATTTTTTTAACATTCGACTTACCATTATGAGCTACAGCATATATCCATCATCTTGGGTAATAAATTTGCTAATGAATAAAGTTTATATGCATCTGGGATTCTGATGGATCTCTGGCTGATTGAACCTTACCTACCCATGCATAATGATGAGTTTATATTGTACTCCTATCAAATATTTTCTAAAAATACTTTCTAGAAATAAAAATGAATAAAAGAAGTGTTGATGATAAATACTAAGTAGTCATTAAGAATAATTTAATATAATTTGAGTATTTAAGGACTTTTATAACCTATAAAAATTATGTTTATTTTAATTCCAGTATAATTAACATATATTATTAGTTTCAGGTGTACAATATCATGATTCAACAACACCATGCTAAGAGCTCATCATGATAGGTACACCCTTAATCCTCTTCACCTATTTTACCCAGCTCCCACCTATCTCTCCTCTGGTAACCATCAATTCTCTATCACTAAGAATCCAGGGTTTTTTAGGAGATTTTCTTTCTTTTTTTTTTTTTTGTAGATTTTTGTGTTTTTTATTTAAGTTCCAGTTAGCATACAGTGTGATATTAGTTTCAAGTGTGCAATTCAGTGATTCATCACTCATATATAATACCTGGTGCTCATCACAAGTGTACTCCTTAATCCCCATCACCTATTTAACCTATACCCCCACCCACCTCCCATCTGGTATCATCAGTTTGTTCTATATAGTTAAGAGTCTCCTGTTTGGTTTGCTTCTCTCTCTCTCCTTCCCTCTCTCTTTTCCCCCTCCATGCTCATTTTGTTTCTTAAATTGCACATATGAGTGAAATCATATGGTATTTGTCTTTCTCTGGTTGTCTTATTTGACTTTATATTATACTCTCCAGATCTATCCACGTTGTTGAAAATGGCAAGATTTCATTCTTTTTTATGGCTGAATAACAACTCATTGTGTGTGTGTGTGTGTGTGTGTGTGTGTGTGTATACACACACACACACACACACACACACACACACCATCTTCTTTATCCATTCATCTATCAGTGGATACTTGAGTTGTTTCAGTAATTTGGCTAAGGTAAATAATGCTGCAATAAACATATAGCTGCATGTATCTTTTCAAATTAGTGTTTTCATATTCTGTGGGTAAATAGCCAGTAGTGGAATTATTGGATCATATGGTGATTCTGTTTTTAATTTTTTTGAGAAACCTCCATACTGTTTTTCACAGTGGCTGCACCAGTTTGCATTCCCACCAATAGTGTACAAGTGTTTCTGTTTCTCCACATCCTTGCCTACACTTATTTCTTGTATTGTTGACTTTAGCTATTCTAAAGGGTGTGAGATAATATCTCATTGTGATTTTGACTTGGTCTTCCTTGATAATAAGTGATGTTGATCTCTTTTCATGTATCTTTTGGCCATCTATATATCTTCACTGGAGAAATATCTGTTCATGTTTTCTGCCTATTTTTTCAATTGAATTATTTGAGGATTTTTTTGGTGTTGAGTTATATAAGTTCTTTATGTATCTGGAATACTAACCCTTTCTCACATATGTAATTTGTAAATATCTTCTCCCATTCAATAGGTTGTCTTTTAGTTGTGTTGTTTGTTTCCTTTGTTGTGCAGAAGCTTCTTATTCTGGTGTGGTCCCAAAAATTTATTTTTGCTTTTGTTTTTCTTGCCTCAGGAGGCATATCCAGAAAAAGTATTGTTATGGCCATTATCAGAGAAATTACTGCCTGTGCGTTCCTCTAAGATTTTTATGGTTTTAGGTCTCACTTTTAGGTCCCTAATCCATTTGGAGTTTATTTTTGTGTGGTGTAAGAAAGAGGTCTAGTTTCATTCCTTTGCATGTAGCTATCCAGTTTTCCCAGCACCATTTGTTGAAGAGACGGTCTTTCCCATAGTATATTCCTTCCTTTTTGTTAAAGATTAATTGAGCATATAGTCATGGGTTTATTTCTGCGTTCTCCATTCTGTTCTATTGATCTATGTATCAATTTTTGTGCCAGTACCATATTATCTTCATTACTACAGCTTTGTAGTATATCTTGAAATCTGGAATTGTGATACCTCCAGCTTTGTTGTTTCTCAACATTGCTTTGGCTATTTAGGATTCTTATGTGTTTCCATACAAATTTTAGTAGTATTTGTTCTAGTTGTGTGAAAAGTGTTGTTGGTATTTTGATACAGATTGCACTAAATCTGTAGATTGTTCTGCATAGTATGGACGTTTTAACAGTATTGGTTCTTCCACCTCATTAGCATGGAATATATTCCATTTCCTTGTTTTTCTTCAATTTCTCTCATCAATGTTTTATAGTTTTTAAATACAGGTCCTTCACCTCCTTGGTTAATTTATTCTTATGTATTTTCTTTTTGTGAAATTGTAGATGAGACTGCTTCTTAATTTATCTTTCTGCTACTGTATTATTAGTGTAAAAATATAACAGGTTATTGTATCCTGTGTCTTTACTGAATTCAGTGTTAAATTCTGGTAGGTTTTTAGTGGGATGTTTAGGGCTTTCTATATATAGTATATCATCTGCAAGTAGTAAAAGTTTTATTTCTTGACTACTAATATGGATATCTATTATTTCTTTTTCTTGTCTGATTGCTGTGACTAGGACTTCCAACACTGTTTAATAGAAGGGGTGAGAGTGAACACCCTTCTCTTGTTCCTGATCTTAGAGGAAAATCTTTCATTTTTTTTTACCAGTTAGTATGATGTTAGCTGTGGGTTTTTTTAATTATATTGAGGTATGTTCCCTCCAAACCTCCTATGTTGAGTGGTTTTATTATGAATGAATGTTGTACTTTGTCAAATACTTTTTTCTTTTTCTGCAACTATTGAGATGATATGGTTTTTGTCCTTTCTTATTAATGTGATATATATCATGTTGGTTAGAGTAGCATTTTTTATTTTTTTAAACATTTATTTATTTTCGAAGAGAGAGACAGAGCACTAGTGAAGGAGGGGCAGAGAAACAGAGAGAGACACAGAATCCAAAGCAGGCTCCAGGGTCTGAGTCGTCAGCACACAGTCCGAAGTGGGGCTCGAACCCACAAACCATGAGATCATGACCTGAGCCAAAGTGTGACACTTAACTGACTGAGAAACCCAGGCCCCCCTACAGTAGTATTTTAAAGGCAAATTTTTCTGCAACATATCTACAAACTACAGAATCATATTCAATTAAAAGTTCAAATATTTGCCTGCAGGTCTGTAGTATCTATTTTTTCATTGTTACTGTTGCTGTTTTTTCTTATCATGGATAGAATTTTTTTATTATATGGCTTTCTATATATAATGTATTTCTTGGCTGAATCACACATTGTCAAATTTTAAATAGGGAAACTTTTTTTTTTAATTTTTTTTAGCGTCTATTTATGTTTGAGACAGAGAGAGACAGAGCATGAATGGGGGAGGATCAGAGAGAGAGGGAGACACAGAATCTGAAACAGGCTCCAGGCTCTGAACTGTCAGCACAGAGCCAGACCTGGGGCTCGAACTCACGGACTGTGAGATCATGACCTGAACTGAAGTCAGATGTTTAACCGACTGAGCCACCCAGGCACCCTAAAAAGGGCAACTTCAATAATTATAGGTCATCAGGTTAGTATAAAATCCATGAAAGCAAATCAATGCATGCTATGAAACAAAACTGAAGTTTTGGTATCTGATAACCTGAATGACCTCAAGAGATACTTCATTCTGTTTCAAAGATTCACATCTTTTAGTTCTATTTTGCAGGCGTTTATAATCTAGTTCACCATGTAACATAAAAAGATATTCAAAAATAGTAAACTACTGCCTAACATCCTGTACATAAATTTTGTTACCTACAGAGAAATACAGAATTGAGAAATTCTAAACATACTCATATTTTCTACAGAGAAAGGGCAATGTGAAAGTCTGCATCCATTTACTAAGAAATATGCAGAAATTGAAGCTTCCTTTCCAATTTTCATATGATTTGTGTATAAAAGGAGATGATCTCGATGAAAAAGATAAGGCTAACCTATATTTTACATAAATATGTTCACATTCTCCTAAGGTTTCCCCTCTGAGATTTAATTTAAAAAGAAATATCTATATAGACACTTGTTAAATGTATTCCAATTTGTATGTAAGCATTTTCTCCATGCATACAACAACAATGCAGACAAAAGGATATTTTTAAAAAATCTGAACTATAAAAACAAATACTTTAATAGCAAATACACACAGTCAATAAATGGAATTAATAGGTTAAGTGTAAGAATACAAACTTATAAGTTACTTTTATACCATTAAGAAAATAATAGTCAGGAAATTATACTTATTCTGCAATATATTTGAGATGCTAAAAAAAGAAACTTCTTATAGCGAAAGGTTTAGACATTTTCAACAGTTTAATGGTTTAATAATTATCTACATTTCCTATCAGTAATCTTTTAGAAATAATTCCAAAAACTTCTAAGCAATGAAATTCATCCAAAAACTAAATAGGAATAGATAATTGTATTATACTGTCAATAAAATGATTATTTTAATAAAACATTGTAAGCAAAAACTTAATAATAGAGGGATTTTTTAGCAGTGAAAATAATCTTTTATATACATGAAGGCATTAGATATAAACTGACACTGTAATTTCTTAGCAATTAAATGCCACCCAAGGAAATAAAAAGCTATTGGGCAATTGCCTAAATATACCAATTGACTAGGCTGACATACTTAGATGCCTTATGCCTGTTTGCATGAGGCAAAGTAAATGCTACACCAGTAAAATAAGGAATAATTGCATTACTCACACTGCCATATTGCTCATTTAATGTGCAAAGATACTGGTTACAGAACAACAGCATGTTGGAAGAGGCAATCCAGAAAGTTAATTGGGCATGTATGAGGTAGAGAAAATGACATTTGAGGGAAAGTTACAGGATATTTAAGTAACATGTACTCTGAAAATTATAAAACATTGATGGCAGAATTTGAAGTTGACACAAATGAAAAGATATTTCATGTTCATGGATTCATGCTCATGATGCTGGAAAAACTGGACAGCTACATACAAAAGAATGAAACTGGACTACTTTCTTACATCATACAAAAAAAAATAAATGCAAAATGAATTAAAGACCTTAATGTGAGACCTGATACAATAAAACTTCTAGAAGAAAACATAGGCAGTATTTGTTTTTATATCAGCCCTAGCCGCACTTTCCTAGATGTGTTTCTTCGGGCAATGGAAACCAAAGCAAAATTAAACTATTTGGACTACATCAAAATAGAAAGCTTTTGCAAAGAAACTATCAATAAAAGGATAAGGCAACCTAATAAATTGGAAAAGATATTTGCAAAGGAGATATCCAATAATGGATTAATATCTAAATATATAAAGAGTATATACAATTCAACATTAATAAAATCCCATTTAAAAATTATCAGAGGACCTGAATAGACATTTCTCCAAAGAAGATATACAGATGGCCAACAGACACATGAAAAGATGCTAAATGTCAGTAAACATGAGGAAAATGCAAATCAAAACCACAATAAGACATTACCTCATAGTTGCCAGAATGGCTAGTATTAAAAAGAAGAAATAACAAATGTTGGCAAGGAGGTAGAAAAAGAAACCCTCATGCACTATTGGTATAAATGCAAATGAGTGCAGCAATTGTGGAAAACTGTATGGAGGTTTCTCAAAAAATTAAAAACTAGAATTTCCATATGATCCAGTATTTCCACTACTAGGTATTTACTCAAAGAATACAAAAATACTAATTCATTTGGCTATTATTTACAATAGCCAAATTACAGAAGCAACCCATGTCCATTGATAGATGAATGGATTAAGACAACATAGTATGCACATACAATGGAATAATCATAAAAAAATGAAATCCTGACATCTGTAACAACATGAATAGATCTAGAGGATATAGTGCTAAATGAAATAAGTTAAAGATAAATACCATATGATTTCACTCATATATAGAATTTAAGAAACAAAATAAATGAACAAAGAAAAAGGTAAAAAAACAACAACAACAACAGACTCTTAAATATAGAAACAAAATAGTGGTTGCCAGAAAAGAGTGTCTCAGGGACCAGTGAAATAGATAAAGGGGATTAAGCATACACTTATCATAATAAACACTGCGTAATATATAAAATTGTTGAATCTTTATATTGTACCCTTGAAAAATATAATACTTTGTTAATTATATAAAAAATAGCTCTAAGCAGTAAAAGTATTATGTTAGTAGAGATAAAGATTTTCATTTCAGATCTATCCCAGTGGGCTTCTAGCTTAACAAAGGTGACCTACATTGGAAATCAATCTGTCAACACACAATAAATAAGACATTTAAGATAAATACAAGCAAGTTTAAATTAACTTGATTTTCAAAAAAAATTTATTGGCCCTAAAAATTCAATATATTTCCAATATGAATTTAATAAATTCAGTACTTGTATAAATGTCCAAATATTTTATTTTATTATAAAAGTATAATTATGAATATGGTTTAGCTGTTATTTCACTAAATATAGGAAATATTGGTTTTCAAGGCTAATCACATACAAGATGATATTAAATGATGATACAGATTATAAGATACAAGATACTGATTACAGATACAAGATACTAAAATGATACAAGATTTTGAGAATAAAATGGATAACCAAGGACCTGCATTTTCTGATTCTTCTTCCCATAATCTCATTAAAATAAAAAAAGATACTAAGAAGAATAACTTTATAGCCATTTCATCCCCCAAATTATGAACCTTAAAATTATGAATAATTTTAGAAGATATAAAGTGTATGGAATCATAGTGAGGGCAAATTGAAATAGAACTAAAGAATTTACAAACCTATTTATCAAAATACAGAATCTTCAAAATGTTCTTATAATGTTACAGGTATTACTGGATGGTAGAAGGAGAAAGCATAAGTCAGGTGGCTCGGTAATTAGAATATTACTTAAAGGGATATAGAAATTGGTATTTGCCTCCAGGATAAAATAGCAAATAGAGCTTTTAAACCATAGTTAAATAACGTTACACTACACAGAGTTGAAAGCATCGTGCACTGATAAAAGGAGAGGTAAGTGTGTAAATGTCTAGGTTTCTCTCCCCATCAATGTACTCATTCAGAGTGCTTGAAATTAGAAGTGTTATCATCAGAAGACACTTCAACAGTGACTTCAGGAAGGTAAAATTAAAGTCCAGGAAAAATGAAGAACAAATCTGCATTACAATCATCACATAGATAAATTACATTGGTGGGGAGAAACCTTGAAATATAAACTATGATAAAACAAATTAAATTTACACCAGAATTTAAAAACAAATCATGACCATCATGAAATTATTTGGAACCAGAGAGACTGAATTGCATCCCCCTCCTTATCCCTGCTTAGGAGAAAATGAAGGGGTGCTCTGTGGAGAGATGATGCCTGCTATTTAAAATAAAGACCTCCTCCTTTTTAAATATTTGGCACATATGTACCATTGCTGTCATTGCTGGTGCTCTGCTCTCATTTGTTTACCTAACTAGTACACAGATCTCCCCGTTGCTCTGTCGGCTGTTGGTAGCTCGTAGCTTAACCTAGTCTCCTGCTTCCTCACTCTGTTTGAGAACATTCCTTTAATAAATCTGGTTTTAGGAAACCTGACCTAAGACAGTATCTATGTGTACCAATTATTTCCTTACATTTGTATGTGGTCTTGTTTTAGAGATGAGGAATCAAGTGATCCCTGTGAACTTGGTATAAAATTATGTATTTGAAGGCAATATTTTGAGTAATTACTCAATATTTGAGTAATAATTTTAATATTCAATCACACACCCTAAGTGTTAGAACTAATATATAGTAAAAAGTCCAATGAGGGTTTAGCTAGAGAAGGAAATTATTCTCCTAATTTTACCCAGATACCCAAGTCTTTTTTATTCATCTCTAAGTTCAAACATAGTGTCCCATATTTTGTAAAGTAATATTTTCTGAAAATGATAACTAAAACCTACAACACTACCCTGCGTGGGGTTCAAAATAGATAAGGCAGTGCCTGTCATGACAACATTACTTCCATTTCTTGTTATTCTAGTCCTAATATCATGCCCCATAGTAAACCATTTCTATTAAAAATTTAGAATTATGTGAGTTTATGTAGGAGTAGAATCTCTATTATAAAAAGGGAAAGTGAGTTATTTTTCATTTGCATTCATGAAAAAATAATACTATGTTCCCTGCACTGCAGCCTATGTCAGAATATTTTGAGACATCTCTGCTAAAATAGAATATGATATTTTTGCTTGAATCTACCTTGATATACACAGTATAAACGTGTGTCTCCCTGCTCTAAGTCTTTCAAGAATCCATTAAAGAAATAAAAGTCCATTAAAGAAAAGGAAAGTGTTTAAGTCATTCAAATACATGATAAAACAGATAAAAGGAGATTAAGTCTAAAGGTGTGATGGTCCGACAATAGATAAAGTAGGGAAAGAGCCCAAATGTCCATTGACTGATGAATGGATAAAGAAGAGGTAGCGTGGGGCGCCTGGGTGGCACAGTCGGTTAAGCGTCCGACTTCAGCCAGGTCACGATCTCGCGGTCTGTGAGTTCGAGCCCCGCGTCGGGCTCTGTGCTGACGGCTCAGAGCCTGGAGCCTGTTTCCGATTCTGTGTCTCCCTCTCTCTCTGCCCCTCCCCCATTCATGCTCTGTCTCTCTCTGTCCCAAAAATAAATAAACGTTGAAAAAAAAATTTAAAAAATAAATAAATAAATAAATAAAATAAAAAAAGAAGAGGTAGCGTATATACAATGAAATATTACTTGGCAATCAAAAACAATGAAATCTTGCCATTTGCAACAATGTGGACGGAACTAGAGTGTATTATTCTAAGAAAAATTAGAGAATGACAAATATAATAAGACTTCACTCATATAGGAATTTAAGATACAAAACAGATGAAGATGTGGGAAGGGAAGCAAAGTAATATAAAAACAGGGAGGGGGCAAAATAGACTCCTAAACACAGGGAACAAACTGAGGGTTACTGGAGGGGTGTTGGATGGGGATATGGGCTAAGTGGGCAAAGGGCATTAAGGAAGACACTTGTTGGGATGAGCACTGGGTGTTATATGTAGGGGATGAATCACTGGATTGTATACTTGAAATCATTGCACTATATGCTAACTAACTTAGATGTATATTTAAAAATAAATAAAAAAATACACACATACATACAAAATAAATGTGTGATGGTCTTTGGCTATTTTTAAAATAAAATTTGTAGTGGGCATGCAAAGGCAAATATATAGTTTTTAAATATGGAAAACTTAGTAAAAAGAGAAAACTTAGATTCTAGGTATAAAGGGACTATGGTGCAAAGGCATGAATGTAAGGCTGACCAAAGGAAATAGACACAGCAAATAAGCATGTATTGCAGATAAAAGACAAGAGACACATAGGCGTCAAATAGATAATAATCAGAGAATATTGACAAGAGCCAATGGAAAATAGGAGATGACTTTGGAAGATTATATAAGAGATTTTAAGTAATACATTAGTAATTTTAGGCTAGGCAGAGAGGTACAGTGTCTATGTTTAATTATTCCAGATCTTTGTTACTATTTCTGACTTTAAAATGGTAGTATTTTAAATTAAACAAAATGTAGTTTTTTTAAGTTTAAATAAAATGTACCCTATTATACCTTTATTTTTTTAATAAGAATGTTTTGTGCCTTATGAAACACTGATTTGAAGATACACTTGAGTAATTATTTTAAGTCAAGGGCTTTTATTTATTTTATTTTTTTAAATGTAGAAATATTTAATTTGAAGATGAAATTAGAAAAAAAAGATTACCAACAGAATAAAAAATACTTAGAAGAAAAGTAACCTTATCTTGGAACATATACCTATTAAAAATTTCTTTTTTTTTAATATATGAAATTTATTGTCAAATTGGTTTCCGTACAACACCCAGTGCTCATCCCAAAAGATGCCCTCCTCAATGCCCGTCACCCACCTTCCCCTCCCTCCCACCCCCCATCAACCCTCAGTTAGTCAAGGACTTTTAAACATACATAAAATTATTCTAATGATTTATGATCTCAAAAGTACTTAATAATGGCTTCCTCCCCTTCTGAGCAGGAATATTAATTTTGTTAAAGAATAGCTTTGCTATGTGTGCACTTACTGGTTTAGTAATCTTAGGGAACAGTTTAGCAAAGTTACTATTAGTTATACTGTTTTTGAAATCAATGATTGTTTTGTAAGAGCCCATATTTTTTTAGAGGAATTACTGAAGATTTTACAAGTCCAAGAAATAACAACCATGAAAAAAACGAGAAAATATGACTGAATAGAGGATATAAATAGCATTAAAAAATCAGATTGGGCAAGTAAGTTGTCTGTTATTAACATTAGAAAATGAAAAGATGGAACTGGAAAGGTAGGAGAAATACTGAATTGAAGGACAAAACACTATGCTCTTCAACTTGAAAAAATCTGATATTAATTGTAATGTCTAATCATAGAAGGATAAAATATCAATACAAATGGCCATTGCCCCACAGCTTTGCAGTGATGAGTTCTGTAAAGTGACAGCAACAGTCAAAGTAAAAAAAAACATTTTACCAGTATGACTTAAATAAACAAACAAAAGACTTTAAGGCCATCATTTTGAGAGTGAATCAGCGAATGAAATTATGACGGTGAAACATGGTGAATAGGATGTGAGTGGAATAGAAGAAAGAGCATTAAATTAAAATGACTTTTAAAATTGTGCAGGATAAAAATAGTGACAAATACTTGTACTGATAAGCTAAAGCATTTCTGCTTATAGTCTTCTTAGATTGTGTCATTGAAGAGAAGACAAAAAGTGTATTTTTTAGTTAATATTTTTATCAGGAAAAACTGTGTTTTTTTGGCCAAGCTGCAATTTTTCCCTGTGTAGCATAAGATGAACACAATTTGATATGACTTTTCTAAAACATTTAAATTATTATTAAAATGTACAGGACTTGACATTTTATATATGTTTTTGTCTTCTAGGATAATTTTAATTTGTCTCAAGTAGAAGGAAATTAATTCTAAAATGTAATTAAACTAAATGATAGAAATCTACTTCTTTTATTTTTCTCAAAGCATATTCCCTTTAAGTGAACCCAAGTATTTATGTAATTACCCACTCCCATTATGTTACTATTTATATACCTAGTCTCTACATTGAAAAGTATGTGTTTCTGAATGAAAGAAAAAGCATAGTAACATGAATCTGTTAGCTCAAAATAGATTTTTCTACTGAAGTGCAATTGGCATATAATATCGTATTAAGTTCAGGTGTACATCACAGTGATTTAACATTACCTTACATTACAAAATGATTCCTATAAGTCTAGTTAACATCTCCCACCATAAAAAGTTATTATTTCAATATTAATGACTGTGTTCTCTATGCTGTACATTAGATCCCTGTGATTTACTATTTTTTATAATGAAGTTCATAACTCTTAATCACCTTTAACTATTTCACCTCCCCCCAAACACTCCCCACTCAGGTAATCAACAGTGTGTTTCCTATATCTATGAGTCTGTTTCTGTTTTGGTTGGTTTTTTAGATTTTAGACATCAGTGAAATTAACTGGTGTTTGACTTATTTCACCTAGCATAATACCTCCTAGGTCCATTCATGTTGTTACAAATGACAAGATTTCATTTTTTTATGTCTAGTAATATTATATATATATATTATATATATATATATGGGTGTGTGTGTGTGTGTGTATGATGTATACATATACATATATATAACATATATAATACATTACATATACTTATATATCTTCTTTATCCATTAATCCGATGATGTACAACTAGATTGTTTCATCTTGACTGTTGTAAATACTGCAACGAACACAGAGTCATATATATCTCTTCAGATTGGTGTTTTTGTTTACTTCAGATAAATATCAAGTAGAATTGTTTTATTGTATGGCATATCTGTTTTTAATTTTTTAAGGAACCTCTACAATGTCTTTGGAACTGGCTGCACCAATTTATATCCCCATTCTTTTCTTCACATCCTAGCCAATTCTTTTTTTTTTCTTTTTGATAATTGCTAGTATGACAGTTGTGAGATGATACGTCTTTGTGATTTTTATTTGCATTTAGAACATAGTTTAATTTCAGGGAGTACAATACCTCCAGCTTTATTTTTTTTCTCAAGATTCTTTAGCTATTTGGGATCTTTTGTGCATACATATTATAGGATTATTTGTTCTAGTTTTGTGAAAAATCCCATTGGAATTTTGATAGGAATTGCATGGAATTTGTAGATACTTTGAGTAGTATGAAAATTTTAACAATATTAATTCTTCCAACCCATGAGCATGATATACTTTTCCATTTATTTGTGTCTTCTTCAATTTCTCTTATCAGTGTCTTATAGTTTTCAGAGCACAGGTTTTTCACCTCCTTGATTAAATGTATTCCATAGGTATTTTTATGCAATTGTAAATGGGACTGTTGTCTTAATTTCTCTTTCTGATAGCTCATTATTAGTATATAGGAACAACCAATTTATGTTAACTTGTGTCCTGCTTTTACTGAATTTATTTATTCTAATAGTTTTTTAGCGGGTTTTTAAGGGAGATTATATATAGTATCGTGTCTTCTGCAGATAGTGACAGTTTTACTTCTTCCTTTCCAGTGTGGATGTCTTTTACTTTACTAATTGCTATGGATAGAACTTCCAATACTAGGTTGAATGAAAGTGACAAGAGTGTACATTCCGTTTTGTTCCTGATCTTACAGGCAAAGCTTTCAGCTTTTTATCACTGAGTACAATGTTGGCTATGGGTTTGTCATGTATGGCCTTTTTATGTCAAGGCACATTCCTTCTAAACCTACTTTGTTGAGAGTTTTATTATAAATGAATGTTGAATTTTGTCAAATGCTTTTTCTGCATCTTTTGAGGTAATCATATGATTTTTATCTTTCATTTTATTAATGTGGTTTATCACATTGACTTTCTGTTGAGACATCTTGGAATCTCTGGAATAAATCCCACTTGCTAAGTGTATGATTCTTTTATTTTATTCTTGAATTTTGTTCGCCAATATTCAGGAGTTTTGTTTATTATTTGTATATTATTTATCTATGTTTATTGAGGATAGTCGCCTCTAAATTTCTTTCTTTCTTTCTTTCTTTTTTTTTTTGTCATATCTTTGTCTGGTTTCAGTATTAGAGCTTTGCTGTCTTAGTAAAATGGATTTAAAAGCCTTTCTTCCTCTTAACTTTTGGAGTAATTTGAGGATAGGTACTAAATCTTCCCTAAATGTGTGGTAGAATTCATCTGTGAAACCATCCAGTCCTGGACTTTGTTTAGGGCGAGTTTTTAAATCACTGTTTCTATTTCATTAATTATAATTGGTATATTCAGATTTCCTATTTCTTCATGATTTAGGCAAAGAAGTTTGTGTGTTTATAGGAATTTACATTTTTCTTTCTTTCTCGTCCATTTTGTTGGTATAATTTCTCGCCCAATTTGTTGGTATAATTCTTTGTAGTAATATCTTATGATTCTTTGTATTTCTATGGTGTCAGTTACAAATTCTCTCTCATTTTGGATTTTATTATTTGGTCACTCTCACTCACACATGTGCTTTCTCTCTTACTTAATAAGTCTATCTAGAGGTTTAATTTTGTTTATCTTGCTTTGAAAAAAACAGGTTTTGTTTTCATAGATTTTTTTCGATTGTATTTTAAATCTTTATTTCATTTATTTCTGCTCTGATCCTTTTTAGTTCCTTTTTTCTACTACATTTGAACTTTGTTTATTCTTTTATTTTTATTTTTTTAATTTTTTATTCTTTTAAATTACTTTAGGTATAATGTTGGGTTGTTTATTTGGTATTTTTCCTTGTTTCTTGTGGTAGGTCTGTATTGTTATGAACTTCCCTCTTAGAACTGCTTTTGCTGCATCACGTAGATTTTGGACCATTGTGTTTCAATTTTCACTTGTCTCAAGGTATTATTTAATTTCCTTTTATTTCTTCATTGACCCATAGTTGTTTATTTCAGTTTAGTCTTAACATGTTTAGTTTCCATATTTGTGTTTTTTCTAGATTTCTTCTTGTAATAGATTTCTAGTTTCACACAATTGTGGTTGTTAAAGGTATCTGTTATAATTTCAATTTTCTAGAATTTATTGAGACTTATTTTGTTGCCTAATATGTGATCCATCCTGGAGAATGTTCTATGTGTACTTGAAAACGATGTCTATTCTGTTGCTTTTTGATGGAATGTTCTGTATATATTTATCCATCTGGTGTAATGTATCACATAAGGCCAATGTTTCCTTATTGATTTTCTGGATTGACCAGTTTATCATTACATAATGTCTTTATTTGGATTTTTGTGCTTTTTTTTACAGTCTTTGTTTTAAAATTTTTTTAAAACGTTTTATTTATTTTTGAGATAGAGAGAGACAAAGCATGAACGGGGGAGGGTCAGAGAGGGGGAGACAAAGAATCTGAAACCAGAGCCCGACGCGGGGCTCGAACTCACGGACCGCGAGATCATGACCTGAGCCGAAGTCGGCCGCTTAACCGACTGAGCCACGCAGGCGCCCCCAGTCTTTGTTTTAAAGACTATTTTGTGTGATATAATATTGTTACTCCACCTTTCTTTTTGTTCCCATATGCATGCAATATTTATTTTCAGTCTGTGTGTGTTTTGGATCTGAGGTGAGTCACTTACTTGTAGGGAGCATATCCATCCAGGCTCCATATGTCTTTGATTGGAGCATTTAGTCCATTCATATTTAAAGTAATTATTGATAAATATGCACTTATTGCTATTTTGTTCACTGTTTTATGGTTGTTTTGTAGATCTCTATTCTTTTATCTTTTCTTGATCTCTTCCCTCATGGTTTGACGGTTGTATTTAGTGTTATTTTTGGGTTCTTTTCTTTTTGTCTATCTACTGTATGTCTTTGCTATTTGGGTGTCATTTAGTTCATCTGTATGGATCTCTATATATACCAGTCTATTTTAAGCTTATAGTTGTTTAAGTTGGAACACATCCTAAAAGCACTACAACTTTTTTTCTCTGCTCACATTTTATGTTTTAGGTGTGTTAGTGGCATCTTTTAATTTTGTGTATGCCTTAACTATTTATCATAGTTGTAGTTGATATTACTATTTTGTCTTTTAATCTCATTCTAAATTTTAAGTGGGTAATTTACTGTCTTTCCTATGTATTTTCCTCTACTAGTTATATTTTTTCTTTCATTAATTTTATTATTTCTAGTTATGGCATTTTCTTTTCCACTTAAAGAAGACTAACATTTCTTTTAAAGCTAGTTTAGTAGTGATAAAATCTGGCTTTTACTTATCTGAGAAACTATCTCACTTTTAATTCTAAATTATAAACTTGCTATGTAGATTACTTTTGGTTGTAAGATTTCCATCTTTAGCATTTTAAATCTATTTTTCTATTCCCTTCTGACATGAAAAGTTTCTACTGAAAAATCAGCCAGGAGTCATAGGGTTTCCCTTTTATGCAACTCTCTTTCTCCTGTTGCCTTTAAGATTTTCCTTCATCCTTAACTCTTGCCATTTTAAGTATATAACATGGCTTGGAGTTGGATCTTTTAGGGTACATCTTGCCTCTATCAGTGCTTCTTAGACCGGGATGTTTGTTTCTTTCCCCATGTTAATAAAGTTTTCTGTTATTTTTTCAAACAAATTTTCTGCCACTTTCTATCTACTCTTTGTGGAATCCCTGTAATGCAAATGTTAGTATGCTTGGTGTTGTCCCAGAGAACCCTTAACCTTTCCTTATTTTTTTAAATTCTTTTTTTTTTTTTCCCTGTTCATCTTAGGTGTTTTCCAGTAGCCTGTCTTTCAGATTGATGATTCATCTGCATTTTCTAAGGTGCTGCTGATTCCCTCTAGTGTGTTTTTTTTTCAGTTATTGTATTCTTCAACTCTGATTGGTTCTTTTTATATTTTCAATGTCTTTGTTGAAGTTCTGTCTGAGTTCATTCATTCTCTCAAGTCCAGTGAGTACTTTATGATCATTATTTTGAACGTTTTTTTCTTTTTCTGAATGTTCTTTATTTTATTTTTTAATTTACATCCAAGTTAGCATATAGTACAAAGATTATTTCAGGAGTAGATTCCTTAATGTCCCTTGCCCTCTTAGCCCATCCTGCCCCACAACCCCTCCAGTAACCCTCTGTTCTCCATATTTAAAAGTCTCACATTTTGTCTCCCTCCCTTTTTTTATATTATATTTGCTTCCCTTCCCTTAGGTTCATCTGTTTCTATTTTAAAGTCCTCATATGAGTGAAGTCATATGATATGTGACCTTCTCTAATTTCGCTTAGCATAATACCCTCTAGTCCCATCCATGTAGTTGCAAATGACAAGATTTTATACTTTTTGATTCCTGAGTAATACTCCTGTTTGTGTGTGTGTGTATGTGTGTATGTATGTATATATATATATATATATATATATATATATATCTCACATCATCTTTATCCATTCATCCATCAATGGACATTTGGGCTCTTTCTATACTTTGGCTATTGTTGATAGTGCCGCTATCAACATTGGGGTGCATGTGTCTCTTCGAAACAGCATACCTGTATCCCTTGGATAAATACCTAGTAGTGCAATTGCTGGGTCATAGGGTAGTTCTATTTTGAATTTTTTGAGGAGCCTCTATACTGTTTTCCAAGGTGGCTGAACTAGCTTGCATTCCCACCAGCAATGCAAAAGAGATCTTCTCTCTCCACATCCTCGCCAACATCTGTTGTTGCCTGAGTTGTTAATGCTAGCCATTCTGACAGCAGTGAGGTGGTATCTCATTGTGGTTTTGATTTGTATTTCACTGATGATGAGTGATGTTGAGCATTTTTTCATGTGTCAGTTGGCCATCTGGATGTCTTTAGAGAAGTGTCTATTCATGTCTTTTGCCCATTTCTTCACTGGATTGTTTTTTGGCTGTTGAGTTTGATAAATTCTTTATACATTTTAGATACTAATCCTTTATCTGATATGTCGTTTGCAAACATTTTATCCCACTCTGTCAGTTGCCTTTTAGTTTTTCTGATTGTTTCCTTTCCTGTGCACAAGTTTTTATTTTGATGAGGTACCAATAGTTCATTTTTGCTTTTGTTTCCCTTGCTTCCAGAGACATGTTGAGTAAGAAGTTGCCATGGCCAAGGTCAAAGAGGTTTTTGCCTGCTTTCTCCACTAGGATTTTGATGGCCTCCTCTCTTTCATTTAGATCTTTAATGCATTTGGGGTTTATTTTTCTGTATGGTGTAAGAAAGTGGTCCAGGTTCATTCTTCTGCATTTCTCTGCCCAGTTTTCCCAGCACCACTTGCTAAAGAGACTGTCTTTATTCCATTGGATATTCTTTCCTGCTTTGTCAAAGATTAGTTGGCAATACATTTGTGGGTCCATTTCTGGGTTCTCTATTCTATTCCATTGATCTGAGTGTCTGTTTCTGTGCCAGTACCATACTGTATTAATGATTACAGCTTTGTAGTATAGCTTGAAGTCTGGGATTGTGATGCCTCCTGCTTTGGTTTTCTTTTTCAAAATTGCTTTGGCTATTCGGGGTCTTTTCTGCTTGCATACAAATTTTAGGATTATTTGTTTGAGCTCTGTGAAGAATGCTGGTGTTATTTTGATAAGGATTGCATTGAATATGTAGATTGCTTTGGGTAGTTTTGACATTTTAGCAATATTTGTTCTTCCTATCCAGGATCATGGAATCTTTTTCCATTTTTTTTTTTTGTGTGTCTTCTTCCATTTCTTTCATAAGCTTTCTATAGTTTTCAGTGTATAGATTTTTCACCTCTTTGGTTAGATTTATTCCTAGCTATTTTATGGTTTTTGGTGCAATTGTAAATGGGATTGATTCCTTGATTTTTCTTTCTGTTGCTTCATTGTTGGTGTATAGGAATGCAACTGATTTCTTTGCATTGATTTTATATCCTGCAATTTTGTTGAATTCATGAATCAGTGCTAGCAGTTTTATGGTGGAAGCTTTTGGGTTTTCCATATAAAGTATCATGTCATCTGCAAAGAGTGAAAGTTTGACCACCTTCTGGCCAATTTGGATGCCTTTTATTTCTTTGTGTTGTCTGACAGCTGAGGCTAAGACTTCCAGTATTACGTTGAATAACAGTGGCGAGAGTGGACATCGCTGTCATGTTCCTGACCTTAGGGGGAAAGCTGTCAGTTTTCCCCATTGAGGAGGTTATTAGTATTGGGTCTTTTGTATATGGATTTTATGATCTTGAGGTATGATGTTTCTATCCCTACTTTCTTGAGGGTTTTTATCAAGAAAGGATGCTGTATTTTGTCAAATGATTTCTCTGCATCTATTGAGAGTATCATATGGTTCATGGTCTTTCTTTTATTGATGTGATGAATCACATTGATGTTTTGCAGATATTGAGCCAGCCCTGCATCCCAGGTATAAATTCCACTTGGTCGTGGTGAAAAATTTTTTAATGTCTTGTTGGATCCACTTGGCTAATATGTTATTGAGGACTTTTGCATCCATGTTCATTAGGGGAATTGGTATATAGTTCTCCTTTTTAGTGGGGTCTTTGTCTGTTTTGGAATCAATGTAATTCTGGCTTCATAGAAAGAGTTTGGAAGTTTTCCTTCCATTTCTATTTTTTGGAACAGCTTCAAGAGAATAGGGTTAACTCTTCCTTAAATGTTTGGTAGAATTCTTCTGGAAAGTTATCTGGCCCTGGACTCTTGTGTTTTGGGAGATTTTTGATTACTCATTCTATTTCTGTACTGGTTATGGGTCTGTTCAAATTTTCTATTTCTTCCTGTTTCAGTTTTGGTAGTTTATATGTATCTAGGAATTTGTCCATTTCTTCCAGATTTCCCATTTTATTGGCATATAATTGCTCAAAATATTCTCTTATTATTGTTTTTATTTCTGCTGTGTTGGTTGTGATTCTCCTCTTTCATTCTTGATTTTATTAATTTTGGTCCTTTCCTTTTTTCTTTTTTATTAAAGTGGCTAGTGGTTTATCAATTTTGTGAATTCTTTCAAAGAACCAGCTTCTGGTTTCATTGATCTGTTCAACTGGTTGCTTCGGTTTTGTTAGCATTTATTTCTGCTCTAATCATTCTTATTTCCTGTCTTCGGCTGGTTTTGGTTTTATTTGGTGTTTTTTTCCAGCTCTTTAAGGTGTATTGTTAGGTTGTGTATCTGAGACCTTTTCCTTCTGTAGGAAGGCCTGGATTCCTATACTTTCCTTCTATGAATGCCTTTGCTGCATCCCAGAGGTTTTGGGTTGTGGTGTTATCATTTTCATTGGCTTCTGTGCACTTTTTAATTTCTCTTTAACTTCTTGGTTAGCCCATTCATTCTTTAGTAGGATGTTCTTTAGTCTCCAAGTATTTGTTATCTTTCCAAATTTTTTCTCGTGGTTGATTTTGAGTTTCATAGTGTTGTGGTCTGAAAATATGCACACTATGATCTTGTTCTTTCTGTACTTGTTGAAGGCTAATTTGTGTCCCAGTATATGGTCTATTCTGAAGAACATTCCATGTGCACTGAAGAAGAATGTATATTCTGCTGCTTTAGGATGAAATGTTCTGAATATATCTGTTAAGTCCATCTGGGCCAGTGTGTCATTCAAAGCCATTGTTTCCTTGTTGATTTTCTGTTTTTATGATCTGTCCATTGCTGCAAGTGGGGTGTTGAAGTCCCCTACTATTATGGTATTATTATCAATGAGTTTCTTTATGCTTGTGATTAATTGATTTATATATTTGTGTGCTTCCACATTTGGAGGAAAAATGTGTACAATTGTTAGGTCTTCTTGGTGGATAGATCCCTGAATTATGATATAATGCCCTTCTTCTTCTCTTGATACAATCTTTATTTAAAGTCTAGATTGTCTGATAGAAGTATGGCCACTCCAGCTTTCTTTTGTCGACAATTAGCATGATATATGATTCTCCATCCCCTTAAATTCAATCTGAAGGTGTCTTTAGGTCTAAAGTGGGTCTCTTGTAAATAGCACATATGAATCTTGTTTTCTTATCTACTCTGTTACCCTATGTCTTTTGATTAGGGCATTTAGTCCATTGACGCTTAGAGTGAGTACTGAAAGATATAAATTTATGAATCAGTACTAGCAGTTTCTTGGTGGAGTTTTTTGGGTTTTCCATATAAAGTGTCATGTCATCTGTAAAGAGTGAAAGTTTGATCTTTTCCTGGCCGATTTGGATGCATTTAATTTCTTTGTGTTGTCTGATGGCTGAGGCTAAGACTTCCAGTATTATGTTGAATAACAGTGGTGAGAGTGGACACCCCTGTCTTGTCCAAACTCTCTCTATGAAGCCAGAATTACATTGATTCCAAAACCAAAGACCCCACTAAAAAGGAGAACTATCTACCAATTCCCCTGATGAACATGGATGCAAAAATCCTCAACAAGATATTAGCCAAGTGGATCCAACAATACATTAAAAAAATTTTCACCACAACCGAGTGGGATTTATACCTGGGATGCAGGGCTTGTTCAATATCTGCAAAACATTAATGTGATTCATCATATCAATGAAAGAAAAGCCACAAACCGTATGATCCTCTCAATAGATGCAGAGAAAGCATTTGACAAAATACAGCATCCTTTCTTGATAAAAAACACTCAAGAAAGTAGATAGAAGGATCATATCTCAAGATCATAAAAGCCATATATGAAAGACCCAATGCTAATATTATCCTCAATGGGAAAAAACTGAGAGCTTTCCCCCTAAGGTCAGGAACTTTCAACTCTTAATGACTTTGATTGCTTATCTCTGTTAATTTATTTTCCCCCTGAGATTTTGTTTTATTATTTTATTTAAAGCACTTTCCTCTATCTCCTCATTTTCTTTGACTTTCTGTGTTTGTTCATATGAATTTGATGGAACAATGACCTCTCCCAAAGTTGAAGGAGTGGTTTAGTCTAAGAAAATCACCTGTGTTTATGGTAGTGCCTAGAATCTTTGGCTGTCTGATGCTGTGTGGGCTTCAGCCATGTAGTCCCAGGACATTCTGCTCTGGGACCACCCTTACTGGATGGCTGAGGATGGAACAGGTGTGGCTGGGGGTCCTAGGGCACTCTGTGCCAAAGCCCCCTGATGGAATAGCTGGAGCTACAGCAGTCACAGGTATGGAACTCTGAGCAGAGGAATCCTGGTAGGACAGGTGGAGCTAGAGTGAGCACGAACCAGGGGTTCCCATGGTGCTTTGTGCTGGAATTGCCCTGGAGCTGCAGTGGACTTGGGCTGGGTGGGTGCTCTTCATTGGTACCACCTTGACAGGACAGCCAGGGCTCAAGCAAACATTTTCCAGAGTGCCTTGGGTGGTCCTCACCAGCTCTGCCTTGGCACAACTGCTAGAACCAGAATGGGCTCATTCTGGGAGTTCTCAGGCACTCTATGCCTGGGTTACCCTATCTAGATGGGCTGGAACTGGAGCAAGAGCTAGTACATACCAGCCCTCCTAGGGCATTTTATATTACAGCTGTCATACTTAGGCCACCTTGATGAAATGACTGGCTTCAGTGAGCGTGGGCTGGGGGTGTCCCAGGTCACACTGTGCTGGCACCACGTTTGTGGGACAGCTAGAACTGGAGCAGTAATGGGGAGTGGGCTGCCTTTGGGGATGGCTAGAGCTGGTGGTGGCTAGGGGCCTAGGGCTTGCTGAAGTGGCCCTGGCAGGCCACCTAGAGAGCCTGGATCCTGCTCTCATCTGTACAATCTAGGTGGAAAGGGAACATAAACATTTGCTTGCCAATGCGTCTGACTCCAGAGAGAGTTGCAGCAGTTCTCCCACAGTTTTGTAGATGCTCTGAGGTTGTAAATGAATGAATTTCCTTTACTTATAATCTAGTGACCCTTTAAACTGCTGGAATTTCTCTGTTTTTTTTTCTGGGGGTGGGGGTGTTCTTTGCTGTACCCCAGGGCTGCATACCCCTCATTAATATCCATCCCTACTGCAGGCCCTAGCATTGGAGGGTGTGGCTCCCATCTTTATCATATGTCCATCTCCCATACACTTCTCTGTTTGATCTTTCTATTTTTATTGTACAGAAGCTATTTAATTAGCCCTTAGTTATTCTTCATGAAGAATCGCTCTGTCTGTAAGTGTAGATGCAGTGGGTCCACAGGAGGAGGTGAGTTAGGGTCTTTCTATACCACCATCTTTGACCACCTCCTCTGTCAAAGCAGAAGATTTCTTTTCCAGTAATCTAGTATCCAAAATCTATAAAGAGCTCACCAAACTCCACACCCGAAAAACAAATAACCCAGTGAAGAAATGGGCAGAAAACATGAATAGACACTTCTCTAAAGAAGACATCCAGATGGCCAACAGGCACATGAAAAGATGTTCAGCGTCGCTCCTTATCAGGGAAATACAAATCAAAACCACACTCAGGTATCACCTCACGCCAGTCAGAGTGGCCAAAATGAACAAATCAGGAGACTATAGATGCTGGAGAGGATGTGGAGAAACGGGAACCCTCTTGCACTGTTGGTGGGAATGCAAATTGGTGCAGCCGCTCTGGAAAGCAGTGTGGAGGTTCCTCAGAAAATTAAAAATAGACCTACCCTATGACCCAGCAATAGCACTGCTAGGAATCTACCCAAGGGATACAGGAGTACTGATGCATAGGGGCACTTGTACCCCAATGTTCATAGCAGCACTCTCAACAATAGCCAAATTATGGAAAGAGCCTAAATGTCCATCAACTGATGAATGGATAAAGAAATTGTGGTTTATATACACAATGGAATACTACATGGCAATGAGAAAGAATGAAATATGGCCT
Source organism: Lynx canadensis (assembly GCF_007474595.2). Taxonomy (NCBI): domain Eukaryota; kingdom Metazoa; phylum Chordata; class Mammalia; order Carnivora; family Felidae; genus Lynx; species Lynx canadensis. The sequence goes on from NC_044307.1 coordinate 62,122,561, forward strand.
TTTGTAGCAACGTGGATGGAACTGGAGAGTGTGATGCTAAGTGAAATAAGCCATACAGAGAAAGACAGATACCATATGGTTTCACTCTTATGTGGATCCTGAGAAACTTAACAGGAACCCATGGGGGAGGGGAAGGTAAAAAAAAAAAAAAAAAAAAAGGACGTTAGAGTGGGAGAGAGCCAAAGCATAAGAGACTGTTAAAAACTGAGAACAAACTGAGGGTTGATGGGGGGGGGGGGGGGGGGGGGGGTGGGTGATGGGTATTGAGGAGGGCACCTTTTGGGATGAGCACTGGGTGTTGTAGGGAAACCAATTTGTCAATAAACTTCATAAAAAAAAAAAAAAAAAAAAAAAAAAAAAAAAGCAGAAGATTTCTGTCAGCACAAAGAAAAGGCTGTCTGTAATTTTGCAGTCTTGCCATAAAATGACCACAAAATTTATATTTTGCATAAACTTCATATTATTGTTTAAACTTTATAAACATTTAGAAGGTTCAGAAATAAGGTTCACAAGGAAACTTCATCAAGAATTAAAAACCTGTTTTTCAACAAAGAGGACCATATACATGTGAATAACTCTGTGTGGTCTGCATACCACTGAGGAAAAGTATCATTGAAACTTCCTTTATCACCTCAACTTTAACAGTTATTTTTTTTCTAATTTGACAGTTTCAATAAATGTAAAGATGGTCACTGTACATATCCTAAATATGCAACTATAAAGCAGGAATTATGTATGGATTATAAATAATTGAACATTAAAACTTGGGTAAGAAGTCTATCTTGTAGGGACCATCTGATAATATGACCAATAATTTTGTGCATTTGCTCTCATCATTAAAGTCTCTCCACCTTCTCTTTAGGTTCCCAGGGAAGGCAAAAAATGATCACTGGAGAGGAACATAGACTCTTTATAAGAACTTAAAAATTGACTTAAAATTTGAAATTTGGTAGCCTGTAAGTTCCAGTCAGATTGTTCATTACATAGTTGGAATAGTTTAGTGTTTTTATATACAATTTTAATATACTTAAGTAAATTAAGTCATTTAACAAAACACTTATTGACTACTTAATTGGATCCAACTTTCTTATAGACATTAGAAGTATTGTGGGGATGAAGATATCTACTGTTACAGAACCTAATAGTCTAGAAGAGAGCAGTCAATTTTAACAAATAATTCATCGTATGATTTCAGAGAGTAATGAGTAATGAAGAAAATTTAAAAGAATAAGTTACATGGAGAGAAGTATATTAGAAGCTAATTTCAATTGGCTCATCGGTAGTCTTTTCTGAGGAGATATTTCTAAAACAAGGCCTGGAGAGGCTAGCCATGTGAAGCAACATGGCACTACAGGCCAAGAGAGGGTCAAGGGCAAAGACCCAAATGCATGAATGAACTCATTGTGTTCTTTTAATGAAAAGAAAGACAATAGATTTACAGTATGCTGAGCTAATGGCACAGTGTTACCAAAGAAAGAGAGAAAAGTCGAGAGGGGAACATGTTTGTTTGTTGTGTTTTGCTAAAAATCATCTTTAAATGCCTATGAAGTATAGTAGATCTTGTACAAGAATTATTTCATCAGCATATGATTTTTAATCTAGATGTTTGTGACTGTCATCACAGCTTAAATCTTGGACCCACTAAGTCATTTATAAGACTCTTTCCTTCGATTCTTCTTCTCATAAAACAAAAACATCATGTTCAGTCCAGGGATTTTCAGTACTCCAGAAGCTCCATGTGGCCTAAGAACATGATGCCACATGTTAAGGCAGGGTGAAGAGAAAGCAGCATTACCAAAAGATCACAACACAAGGATGATAACATTATTAAAGTAAATAATATTTACAATTATCATTTTTGAAAACAGCTTCCAAGGTTTGTCACCCTATCTCACTTAGAACATATGGAGTATTTTTCATTGTAAATCTAGTTTATATAGACTCAACAGATAAAAATAACCACATTAAAATTGTAGTGCATATAGACATATATTTCCCACTTGTGCAAACATTTATAACATTTTCTATCCACTGAGGAGATACATTTAAATCCTTAAACTTAAGTCCAAATATATGTATCAACCTATAAATTACATGTTTGTATGTGCCTTTAAATTCTTTAATACATTGAAGAAGTTAAAATTATTATAAATCCTGTACTTAATGTTTTAGATTTAATTTTGTTTGTGCAAATTAAATAATATAAATTAACATATACCACAAAGAATTGACAATAAGTGCCATGTTCTTTTATTTAAGCTTATTTATTTGAGAGAGAGAGAGAGAGAGAGAGAGAGAGAGAGAGAGAAGGAGAAAGCATGCGCAGGGGAGGGGCAGAGAGAGAGGGAGAGAGAATCCCAAGTAGGCTTCATGCTGTCAGCACAGAGCCTCACACAGGGCTCAAAATCACAAACCATGAGATCATGACCTGAGCCAAAATCAAGAGTCAGATGCTCAACTGACTGAGCCACCCAGGCACCCCTAAGTGCTATGTTCTTAAACACAGGCACAGTCCTTGACATTGTGGAATTTCTAGTAAATTCTTACTAAATCATTCAGCTGGGGAAAAAAAAAACTAAAAAAAAAAAGATCAAGTGAAACTACAATGTCCATATGATATTGAGGCAAATCCCTGGTGACTTGTAGGGGGAACCTTAGTATTTTACATTCTTCTGTGAGAAAACAGTAAGAAGTGGTTTAAAATCATTGGGAATCCTGCCTAGTGGCCTAGCATCCTGGAAATTCACTGGAATTATTTTACTGAACTAGATAAACCCTAAAAAGGCATTTGGAATGGCAAGTCCAGATCCAAAAGCTCATCACAAAGCAACTAAACATGCGCTATTAGAACACACAGTCTACAGAATCAAATGCTTAGGTAGGGCACTCTAACATAGCATTTGTAGATATATGAATTAATTTCATTTTCAAATTATTTAAAATTTTGTTCCATTGGATAATTAATTGAATTTATAAATACATATATTTAGTATGAATAGACATATTAATCAAAAGCAGAATTACTAAGAAACAGCATTTTATAAGCAGATAAGAGTAAATGCTAGTCATGGTTTCAATTTATAATACACAGACATCTTTGCTCTAATTCTAGAAGGACCATTCAGAATGCCATTTGGGGAGCATTAGTGTGAAATACAAAACAGATGAAGAAAACAAAACATCCCAGATATTATATATTAGAATATGCCTAATGTTACACCTAATTTAATTTAGAAAACAAAAGTTATGGAGAACTTATACACAAAGGAAAGAGTAATTTGTTGCACAAATCATGTTAAGGCAAAGGTTATCTGTAGGAGTATGTGGGTATTCTGTGAGATGCCATATTTTCCAGAAAATGTACACATTATAATTTATTTAACAACTTTATAGGCAATCCAGTATTATTACATAGGCATTTTTTAAGAAATATTTATATACTACTCTTCTTTCAAAATGAACAGAAAAGCAATTAATAATTCGTGCTTAATATCTGCACATATTTCTTTTCCAAGAATGCATTGTTTAGTGAAAAAACAATATGAAAAAAGCATGTTCTTGTATCATTAAAACAAATTACATAGAATGCCTGGGCATGACTTTCAGTGACTTTTTTATTTCTAGAAGCCCTAGTGGAATATTTTTTTCCTTCTCATTTATTACTATAATTAATAATATTTGAGTGTTTATAAAGTATTTCTCCAGGGGAATACAAAACATGTTAGTATTTTTCATATCTACTCCTTGAAGCAGAAACATTCCTTAATAATTTAAAAAATTAATCATATACAACATATACTTTATTCAAGGTCACTAGGGTGAATTAGTGTTAAAAAAACCAGGATTAGAACCAAGCTTTTCCATGAAGTGTCTCTTCATAATACAACCATATGACATTTTCCTCTCATTGAACTCTGTAAAGGAATGTAGCAAATCTTGATGAATGAAAGAATTGGCACTATAATATTGTGACCTTGAAAACATTATTTTACTATCAGAAAAGTAAAAGTCAAATCAAACTCTTGTCACATATCAGAGGTTCACTATGAAATATAGAAGTAAAATGAATTGAAAACACTAAATATATTGAAAATGTTTTATCTTAGTTTCTATACCTAGTGCAATGAGCAGTTCAGGCTTTGAATTGGAATCATGTCTAGCAAGAGGGACTACAGGCAGACACAAAACCACCACTCTCTTTTCCATGTGTTTCAATTTCCAGTTAAATCAGAATTTCTGGTAACACCGAAGGAACAAGAACAATTAATGCAGAAATCAGTCTCTGTTACCTGTATTACTAGTATGAACACTGAAACTGAATTTGTGGGTAAGCAAAGGGAATTAATACTGATTCTTAACTTAATTGTCCCCAGATAAAAGCAACTAGAGGCTAGATACTAACCTTTTAGTTGATAAATCGAGGCTGAGAAACATGAACAATTGTTCATAAATTGCCGATCATGATCATCAGTATAATTCACAACTGATATATTCAAATAATTTATGTCTGTTTTTGCCTGTAGCAATTGTAAATGGCCCATGGAAATTCTTCTCAAATTATTTGATTGTGCAACCTAAATAATTTAAAAAAAACAGGCATGTATGGTTAATTTATTATAGTGTTTAACAGCATTAAAGAATTTAAAGTGCTAGTGAAGGGTGAAACATTTTTAATTAGAATGACTTTATATCAATTTACATGGAAACAACATATAAGTAACAGAGTAAGTTAAAAAATACAGAATTCTATTGAATCAAAGGAGCTACTCCCATCACAAGTGCTGGTAAAGATATAGTTCTCAGAAGTAAATTTCACAATTAAAAACTCAAGGGAATAATTATATTTTTATATCTACCCTAATCTGCAGGATTTTAGACAAATAAGTATAGTAAGAGAATGGCTTGTGAAAAAATTAAGTGCAATTAAAGAGTGAAATACATTGCTCTAAACAATTTAGACAACAAAAAAGTAAATTTGGCTCCTCTGGTGATCACAAAGTTTCAAAGCACCATAATTTTCAAAGTGCTTTTGTCAGCTGAATCACATGCTTGTCCTTTTCATTGTTGAATGAAAAATCCATGTCCCCACCAGTTCTCTCTTATCCCATTATTATGATTTTAGAAATTAGAATCAGTTGGATTTCAGATTATAATAGCATAATGGAATAGGCATTTGCATTTCTAAATTTGCACTCTCAAAGTTGAAGCAGGCTGATCACCATTGACAAAGCATGCAGACCATCCCTGATTATTCACCATAAATCTAATGCCAGGCAAACAGATGTATGAGGCTATTTTGTTGCATAACCAGAAACATACGTTGTTATAACAGATGACCCACATACACAGTTGTTTTATATGTAGGACATTGCCCTAACCACAGCATTTGCAAATTTTCTATGCACTTACATCAACAAAAGAAATGTTTAAAAAGAAGTTTTACTCATAGCATGGAAAAGGGAAAAGAGCTATTGACCTTATAAAATTGCAGTGTCTAGACAATGTCATATTTTTGAGAATGAATTCCTATATTACAAATTTTAACCTAATATTTAAAGAACGTTATATGATACATTGATAGCAAAAATATGTTGTTTGAAATCTCTTCCTATACACACACAGCGCGCGCGCGCGTGTGTGGTATTTGGGTTGCATAATGAAGTAATTTGAGAAGTTCCCATGAAAAATTCTATGGGGCCACTTATAAATAAATAAAACAAAAAACAGTACTTAAATTCTTATTTTTAAGTAATTTTGAGACAGACAGTAAAAGCATAGGAGGGGCAGAGAGAGAGAAGAGAGAATCCCAAGCAAACCAGCTCTGTCAGTGAGAATCAGACTTGAGCTTAATCTCATATGATCATGAACTGAGCCAAAATAGAGTCAAGATTTAACCAATTGTGCCAGCTGGCCATAGCCTAACATTATTTAATTCTTATGATACTTCAAAGATTTTTAAAAATAAGACCACCTGTAAATATCGCTTTTATACAATTTCAAAAGGAAGGTGCACACAATCTTTCAGTGGTGTGTGTGTGTGTAGTGACAAATAATATTTATTTCTGTATCTTTGTGTTTTAGTTTCCATTTCCTTTTTGTTTCTTTTTTTTCATATAATTTATTATCAACTTGGCTAACATACGGTGTGTAAGGTGTGCTCCTAGTTTTGGGAGTAAATTCCCATTATTCATCACCTACTTAGAACACCCAGTGCTCATCCCAACAAATGCTCTCCTCAATGTCCATCACCCATTTTCCCATTCCCTCACCCCCCATCCACCCTCAGTTTGTTCTCTGTATTTAAGAGTCTCTTATGGTTTCCCTCCCTCCCTCCCTCTCTGTTTGTAACCATTTTTCCCTTTCCTTCACCCATGTTCTCCTGCTGTTTCTCAAGTTCCACACATGAGTGAAAATATATATCTGTCTTTCTCTGACTTTTTTCACTCAGTGTAATACCCACCAGTTCCATTCACATTGCTGCAAATGGAATGATTTCATTCTTTCTCATTGCCAAGTAGTATTCCATTGTATATATAAACCACACCTTTTTTTATCCATTCATCAGTTGATGGATATTTGGGCTCTTTCCATAATTTGGCTATTGTTGATAGTGCTGCTATTAACATTGGGGTGTTTCATGGGAGTGCCCCTATGAATCAGCACTCCTGTATCCTATGGATAAAGTCCGAGTAGTGCTATTGCTGGGTCCTATGGTAGTTCTATTTTTAATTGTTTGAGGAACCTCCACACATTTTCCAGAGCGGCTGCACCAGTTTGCATTCCCACCAACAGTGCAAGAGGGTACCTGTTTCTCCACATCCACGCCAGCATCTGTTGTTTCCTGGGTTGTTACTTTTAGCCACACTGGCCAGTATGATGTGGTATCTCAGTGTGGTTTCGATTTGTATTTCCTCATAATGAGTGACACTGAACATCTTTTCATGTGTCTGTTGGCCATCTGGATGACTTCTTTGGAAAAGTATCTATTCATGTCTTCTGCCATTTCTTCAAAGGATTATTTGTTTTTGGGTGTTGAGTTTGGTAAGTTCATTATAGATTTTGGTTACTAACCCTTTGTCTGATGTCATTTGCAAATATCTTTCCCATTCCATTGGTTGCCTTTTAGTTTTTTTATTGCTTGCTTTGCAGTGCAGAAGCTTTTTATCTTATGTAGGTCCCAAAAGTTCATTTTTGCTTTTAATTCCCTTGCCTTGGAGATGTGTTGAGCAAAAATTGCCTGTGGCTGAGGTCAAAAAGGTTTTTGCCTCCTTTCTCCTCTAGGATTTGGATGGTTCCTGTCTCACATGGAGGTCTTTCATTCATTTTCAGTTTATTTTTGTGTATGGTGTAAGAAAGGGTCTAGTTGCATTCTTCCACATGTTGCTGTCTAGCTCTCACCAGCACCCATTTGCTAAAGAGACTGTCTTCTTTCCACTGGATACTTTTTCCTGCTTTGTCAAAGATTAGTTGGCCATATATTTGTGGGTCTAATTCTGGGTTCTCTATTCTCTTCTATTCCATTGGTCTATGTGTCTACAGCTTTGTAGTAGAGGCTAAGGTCTGGGATTGTGATCCTTCCCACTTTGGTTTTCTTTTTCAACATTACTTTGTCTATTCAGGGTCTTTTGTGGTTCCATACAAATTTTAAGATTGTTCTAGCTTTGGGAAGAATGTTGGTGCAATTTTAATTAGGATTGCATTGAATGTGTAGATTGCTTTGGATATTATTGACATTTTAATGATATTTATCCTTCCAATCCATGAGCATGGAATGTTTTCCATTCTTTGTCTCTTCTTCAATTTCTTTCACAAGTTTGTTACAGTTTTCAGCATATAGAGCTTTTATATCTTGGTTAGGTTTATTCCTACGTATTTATGGTTCTTGGTGCAATTGGAAATGGGATCAATTTCTGTTTCTTTTCTGTTGCTTCATTATTGGTGTATAGAAATGTAACTGATTTCTGTACATTGATTTGTATCCTGTGACTTTGCTGAATTCATGTATCAGTTCTAGCAGCCTTTAAGTTGAGACTTTAGGGTTTTCCATGTAGCGTATCATGTCTTCTGCAAAAAGTGAAAGTTTCAGCTTTTCTTTGCCAATTTTCATGCCTTTTATTTCATTTTGTTGTCTTATTACTGATTCTAGGACTTCCAACTTCAAGTCAAACAACACTGTGAGAGTGGACATCCCTGTGTGTTCCTGATCTCAGGGTGAAAGCTCTGTTTTTCCCCATTTAGGATGACATTGACTGTGGGCTTTTCATATATGCCTTTTATGATGTTTAGATATGTTCCTTCTATCCTGACTTTCTTGAGGGTTTTTATTTTTTTTTTTTAATTTTTTTTTTCAACGTTTATTTATTTTTTTGGGGACAGAGAGAGACAGAGCATGAACGGGGGAGGGGCAGAAAGAGAGGGAGACACAGAATCAGAAACAGGCTCCAGGCTCTGAGCCATCAGCCCAGAGCCTGACGCGGGGCTCGAACTCACGGACCGCGAGATCATGACCTGGCTGAAGTCAGACGCTTAACCGACTGCGCCACCCAGGCGCGTTGAGGGTTTTTATTATTAAAGGATGCTCTATAAGGGCACCTGGATCGCTCAGTTGGTTAAATGGCCAACCTCAGCTCAGGTCATGATCTTGTAGTCTGTGAGTTTGAGCCTCACGGCCCAGAGCCTGGAGCCTGCTTCAGATTCTGTGTCTCCCTCTCTCTGCCTTTCCCCCACTTGCAGTCTCTCTTTCTCTCTCTCTCTCTCAAAAACAAATAAACATTAAAATTAAAAAATAAAAAGATGCTGTATTTTGTCAAATGTTTTTTTCTGCATCTATTGACAGGATCATATGGTTATTATCCTTTCTTTTATTAAGTAATGTATCACATTGATAGATATGAAATATTGAACCAGCCCTGCAGCCCAGGAATGAGTCCCATTTGATCATGGTGAATAATTCTTTCAATATGCTGTTGAATTCAATTTGCTAGTATCTTATTGATAATTTTTGCATCCTTGTTCATCAGGGATATTGGCCTGTAGTTCTTTTTGTGCTGTCTCCATCTGGTTTGGGAATCAAGGTAATGCTGGCTTCATAGAATGAGTCTGGAAGTTTTCCTTCCACTTGTATTTTTTGGACAAACTTGAGAGGATAGGAATTAATTCTGTTTTAAATATCTGGTAGAATTCCCTGAGAAGGCATCTGGCCCAGGACTCTTATTTGTTGGGTGATTTTGATAACTGATTCAATTTCTTCATTAGTTATGCATCTGTTCAAATTTTCTATTTTTTCCTCTTTGAGTTTTGGTAGTCTGTGGGTGTCTAGGAATTTTTCCATTTCATCCAGATTGCCCAGTTTGTTGGCATATAATTTTTCATAGTATTCTCTGATAATTGCTTCTATTTCTGAGGGATTGGTTGTGATAAATCCATTTTCATTTGTGAGATTATCTATTTACTTCCTTTCTCTTTTTTTTTTTTTTTTGAGAAGTCTGGGTAGGGGGTTATCCATTTTGCACACTTTTTCAAAAATCCAGCTCTTAGTTTCATTGATCTCTCCTACTGTTTTTTTTTTTTTTTTTGGATTCTATATTGTTGATGTCTGCTCTGATCATTATTATTTCTCTTCTGCTAGCATTGGGGTTTCTTTGTTGTTCTGCTTCTAGTTCTTTAGGTGTGCTGTTTGATTTTGTATTTCTTGAGATAGGCCTTGCAATATGTTTTCCTCTTAGGACTGTCTTTGCTGAATCCTGAAGGGTTTGGACAGCCGTGTTTTCATTTTCATTTGTTTCTGTATATTTTTTAATTTTTTTTCTTTAATTGCCTGGTTGACCCATTCATTCTTTAGTAGGATGTTTTTTAACCTCCATGCACTTGGAGGTTTTCCAAAAATTTCCTGTGGTTGATTTCATGTCTCATAACATTGTGATCTGAAAATGTGCACGGTAGGATCTCAATTCTTTTATATTTATAGAGGTGTTTTGTGACCCAGTATATGATCTTCTTGGAGAATGTTCCATGCGCACTCAAGAAGAATGTGTATTCTGTTGCTTTAGAATTAAAAGTTCTGAGTATACCTTCAAGTCCATCTCGTCCAGTGTATCATTCATGGCCATTGTTTCTTTATTGATTTTCTGTTTTGATTATCTGTCCATTACTGTAGGTGGAGTATTAAAGTTCCCTGCAATTACAACCTTCTTATCAATAGATTGTTTATGTTTGCGATAATTGTTTTATATATTTGGGTGTCTCCAAATTGGTGCATAAACATTTATTAACCTTAGCTCTTCTTGATGGACAGACCCATAAGTTATGACATAATGCCCTTCTTCATCTCTTTTACAGACTTTCGTTTAAAAATCTAGTTTATCTGCTATAATAAGACTACTTCAGGTTTCTTTGACTTCCAGTAGCATGATAGATGATTTTCCATCCCCTCACTTTCAATCTGAAGGTGTCCTCAGGTCTAAAATGGGTCTCTTGTGAATAGCAAATAGGTGGGTCTTGTTTTTATCCATTCTGACGCCCTATGTCTTTTGATTGGAGCAGTTAGTCCATCTACATTGTGATATTATTTAAACACATGGATTTAGAGTCACTGTATTATCTGTAGGTTCATACTTGTAGTGATGTCTCTGGTCCTTTGTGGTCTTTGCAACATTCCACTCACAGAATACCACTTAGGATCTCTTGTAGGGCTGGTTTAGTTTTATTTGTCTGGGAATACCTTTATTGCTCCTTCTATTCTGAATGATAGCCTTGCTGGATAACGGATTCTTGGCTGCATATTTTTCCTATTCAGCGCATTGAATATTTCCTGCCACTCCTGGCTTGCCAAGTTTCAGTAGATAGGTCTGCTACCACCCTCATGTGTCCACCCTTGCAGGTTAGGCCTGTTTGTCCCTAGATGCTTTCAGAATTGTCTCTTTATGTTTGTATTTTTCCAGTTTCACTATGATATATCATGCAGAGGATTGATTCAAGTTACGTCTGAAGGGAGTTCTCTGTGACTCCTGGATTTCAATGTCTGTTTCCTTCCCCAGATTGGGGAAGTTCTCAGCTATGATTTGTTCAAGTACACCTTCCACCCCTTTCTCTCTCGTCTTCTTCTGGAACTCCTATGACACATATTATTGCGTTTCATTGAATCACTTAGTTCTCTAATTCTCCCCTCATGGTGCAGATTTTTTCATCTTTTTTCTCAGCTTCATCTTTTCCATAATTTTATGTTCTATTTCACTTATTTCCCCCTCTGCCCTCTTCAATCCTTGTTGTCACCACCTCTAGTTTATTTTGTGCCTCCTTTATAGCATTTTTTAATTCATCATGACTATTTTTTAGTTCCTTCATCTCTGCAGCAATAGATTCTCTGCTGTCTTCTATGCTTTTTTTAAGACCAGCAATCAATCTTATGATCATTATACTAAATTATTCTTCATTTATATTGTTTATATATGTTTTGATCAATTCTTTAGCTGTCATTTTTCCTGTAATTTCTTTTGAGGAGAATTCTTCTGTTTCATCATTTTGGCTAGTTTTCTGTCCCTGTGTTTAAAAGCTTGTCATGTGCCCTGCACTTGAGAGCACAACTATATTAAAGAGGGGTCAACACGGTCCAGGGCCTGGCCCTTCAGGAGGTGTTTCTGGAGTGTGTTACTTGCTCTCTGTTGTTGTGACTTTGGTTGCTTCATCTCCCTACTTGTAATGATGTTTGGACCCTCCACCAGGTGTGCTTTTATTTACTCATTGAAGTACCCCTGGAAAAGAAAAAAAAAAACCAACTGACCGGAAAAAAAAAATAAAACAACCCACTACAGCAAACAATCGGGTTTGGCATTGCTGACGGAATAGTTCTTATCCCATACAAAGAGAAATGTGACAGGGGTTGGGAAAAAAAGAAAGGGAGGGGAAGGGAAGGGAAGGGAAGGGAAAGGGAGGGGAAGGGAAGGGAATGGAAGGAAGGGAAGGGAAGGAACGGGAAGGAAGGGAAAGGAGGGGAAGGGAAGGGAATTGACAAGACATACTCTATGGTTTATTCGGGGGGGGGGATAAACAAGGATATACAGAACAGGTATAAGGAGAGTAGATTAAATATGTCTGCTTAAACAAACCAACAACCAGAATAACTAGGCTAGAGGAGGGAAGAAATAAGAAGGAAAAAAGGAAGAGAAAAAAAAATGACATACATACATACATACATATATATGTGCGCGCGTGTGTGTGTGTGTATGTGGGTGTGTGTGTGTATGTGTATATATATATATATATATATATATATATATATATATATATATATAAAATAAGAATTGTTCAACAATGAAATCAGCTCATGCAAAACCACTGGGTGCCTTGGAACCAGGGTGGAAGCACTGGTCTGGAGGAGGGGCTGTCTGGTTCTTCAATGTCAATCCCACTCCAGTAGATAGGCAGTTACCAGGCACGGAGGCATGTGGTTTGGTGTAGGGCGGGTCCCACCTCCACTGTGGGCCTGCTGTCCCTTCCCTGAGGCCTCACCTTGTTGGTGATGGGGAGAAAAATGGCAACACCCCAGGTCTCCTCCACAGACCAGGTGTCCCAAAACACTCTGTTTCCGCCCGTCCTCACAGTGCTGCAGGCACGAATGAGGCAGTTTTTTCCCCACTCCACAAAATCCCACACCTCCCTGGTGCTTGGCTGGAATTTAAACCCCAATTTCTTAAAGGGTCCCGCTCTGGTTGCCCCCGGTTCCAGAAGAGCCACCCTTCTTCACAGTGCATGTTGGCTGTTTGTCTTGCTCCACTGACTTTTCCACTCCCTAGCACTCAGATGGGATTTAAGCCGAATGTCTTGAAAGGTCTCGCTCCATGTGCCCCAGTACCAGGGGGAGTGCTGTTCCCTGCCACTGATTATCCCTGCCTCTGGCTGGCAGATGCAGGCAGTCTTTGTCCTTGAAAGGTTATATACCTTCCTCCCACAGCCCTCCAGGGAAGGGATTGCTTTCTCCCACTGCAGACTGCACCTCTTAACAAGTTACCAGCCCAGGACTGGCTCCCCTCCTTCCCAGGAGCACAAACTAGGCAGCCGACCCCAGTCTGGAGGAAGCCCTGCTGTTAGAGACTGGATCTTTGTCCATCCCCGTTGGTCCATGGTTTTTCTCTTGTCCTGATAAAGTCCTATGCTTGCCCAGCCTCTCTTTCTCTTCCTCTTGTCTCTCCGCAGAAGATGATCCCTCCCCTCCATGCCTACATGGCCCATTTTATCTATCCCAGTTTGCAATCACGTACCTATGGCCTGTAGGTTGTCCCTGTGGGTCCCTAGAGATGTCTTTGTCACTCTGTTGCCTGGACTCTTGGAATTCAAAGTCCTTTAGCCTCAACACTGCTGTGTTTGAGGGACAAGGGAACTTCGGGTCTTCTCGAGCATGTTGGATTTCCGATATTTACAATTTTTATATTCTCTTGTTGTGATGATCCTTTTTCCTTAAATAATACCATTTTTTCTCTACAATTTTTCTTTTAATATCTATCATTTCTGATAGAAGTGTTGCTACCCCAGCTTTTTTCACTTCTATTTGCATGGGATATCTTTTCCCATCCCTTCTCTATTAGTCTGTATAAGTTGTTAGTTCTGAAGTGAGTCTCCAGTAGGCAACATATAGATCTTTTTTTTTTAACCCAGTCACCAGTGTCTTTTTTACTAGACCACTTAGTCCATTTACATTTAAGTAATTATTGATAAGTATGTACTTATTTTCTTAATTGTTTTCTGGATATTTTTATACTTGTCCTCTGTTCCTCTATTATCTTGATCTTTCCTTGTGATTAATGACTTGTGTAATGTTACATTGAATTCTTTTATTTTTTGTATATATTTTTTAAATATAATTTATTGTCAAATTGGCTAACATACAGTGTATACAGTGTGCTCTTGGTTTTGGGCATAGTTTCCCGTGGTTCATCATTTACATACAACATCCAGTGCTCATCCCAACAAGTGCCCAACTCAATGCCCATCACCCATTTTCCCCTCTCCCCTGCCCCCCTATCAACCCTCAGTTTGTTCTCTGTGTTTAAGACTCTCTTATGGTTTGCCTCCCTCCCTCCCTCTGTAATTACTTTTTTCCCCCTTCCCTTCCCCCCATGGTCTTCCATTGTTTCTCAAGTTCCACATATGAGTGAAAATACAGGATATCTATATTTCTCTGACTGACTTATTTCACTCAGCATAATACCCTCCAGATCCATCCCCGTTGCTGCAAATGGCATGGTTTCATTCTTTTTCATTGCCAAGTAGTATTCCATTGTATATATAAACCACATCTTAATCCAATCATCAGTTGATGGACATTTAGGCTCTTTCCATAATTTGGCTTTTGTTGAAAATGCTTCTATAAGCATTGGGGCACATGTGCCTCTATGAGTCAGCACTCCTGTATCCTTTGGATAAATTTCTAGTAATGCTGTTGCTGGGTCATAGGGTAGATCTATTTTTCATTTTGTGAGGAACCTCCACAGTTTTCCAGAGTGGCTGTACCAGTTTGCATTCCCACCAGCAGTGCAAGACAGTTCCCATTTCTTCGTTTCTGGTTACCTTGATTTCATCAATAATATCCTATGTTCATCATAGTGTATATTAAGTTTATGATCATTTATTTATTTTTTTATATATATATGAAATTTATTGACAAATTGGTTTCCATACAACACCCAGTGCTCATCCCAAAAGGTGCCATCCTCAATACCCATCACCCACCCTCCCCTCCCTCCCACCCCCCATCAACCCTCAGTTGTTCTCAGTTTCTAACAGTCCTCTTATGCTTTGGCTCTCTCCCACTCTAACCTCTTTTTTTTTTTTTTTCCTTCCCCTCCCCCATGGGTTCCTGTAAGTTTCTCACGATCCACATAAGAGTGAAACCATATGGTATCTGTCTTTCTCTGTATGGTTTATTTCACTTAGCATCACACTCTCCAGTTCCATCCACGTTGCTACAAAAGGCCATATTTCATTTTTCTCATTGCCACGTAGTATTCCATTGTGTATATAACCACATCTTCTTTATCCATTCATCAGTTGATGGACATTTAGGCTCTTTCCATAATTTGGCTATTGTTGAGAGTGCTGCTATAAACATTGGGGTACAAGTGCCCTATGCATCAGTACTCCTGTATCCCTTGGATAAATTCCTAGCAGTGCTATTGCTGGGTCATAGGGTAGGTCTATTTTTAATTTTCTGAGGAACCTCCACACTGCTTTCCAGAGCGGCTGCACCAATTTGCATTCCCACCAACAGTGCAAGAGGGTTCCCATTTCTCCACATCCTCTCCAGCATCTATAGTCTCCTGATTTGTTCATTTTGGCCACTCTGACTGGCGTGAGGTGATACCTGAGTGTGGTTTTGATTTGTATTTCCCTGATAAGGAGCGAACGCTGAACATCTTTCATGTGCCTGTTGACCATCTGGATGTCTTCTTTAGAGAAGTGTCTATTCATGTTTTCTGCCCATTTCTTCACTGGGTTATTTGTTTTCGGGTGTGGAGTTTGGTGAGCTCTTTATAGATTTTAGATACTAGCCCTTTGTCCGAGATGTCATTTGCAAATATCTTTTCCCATTCCGTTGGTTGCCTTTTAGTTGTGTTGGTTGTTTCCTTTGCTGTGCAGAAGCTTTTTATCTTCATAAGGTCCCAGTAATTCACTTTTGCTTTAATTCCCTTGCCTTTGGGGATGTGTCGAGTAAGAGATTGCTACGGCTGAGGTCAGAGAGGTCTTTTCCTGCTTTCCTTCCTCCTAAGGTTCTGATGGTTTCCTGTCTCACATTTAGGTCCTTTATTCCATTTCGAGTTTATTTTTGTAAATGGTGTGAGAAAGTGCTCTAGTTTCAACCTTCTGCATGTTGCTGTCCAGTTCTCCCAGCACCATTTGTTACAAAGGCTGTCTTTTTTCCATTGGATGTTCTTTCCTGCTTTGTCAAAGATGAGTTGGCCATACGTTTGTGGGTCTAGTTCTGGGGTTTCTATTCTATTCCATTGGTCTGTGTGTCTGTTTTGTGCCAATACCATGCTGTCTTGATGATGACAGCTTTGTAGTAGAGGCTAAAGTCGGGATTGTAGATGCCTCCTGCTTTGGTCTTCTTCTTTCAAAATTCCTTTGGCTATTCGGGGCCTTTTGTGGTTCCATATGAATTTTAGGATTGCTTGTTCTAATTTCGAGAAGAATGCTGGTTGCAATTTTGATTGGGGATTGCATTGAATGTGTAGATAGCTTTGGGTAGTATTGACATTTTGACAATATTTATTTTCCAATCCATGAGCAGGGAATGTCTTTCCATTTCTTTAAATCTTCTTCAATTACCTTCATAAGCTTTCTATAGTTTTCAGCATACAGATCCTTTACATCTTTGGTTAGATTTATTCCTAGGTATTTTATGCTTCTTGGTGCAATTGTGAAGGGATCAGTTTCTTTATTTGTCTTTCTGTTGCTTCGTTGTTAGTGTATAAGAATGCAACTGATTTCTGGACATTGATTTTGTATCCTGCAACTTTGCTGAATTCATGTATCAGTTCTAGCAGACTTTTGGGTGAGTCTACCGGATTTTCCATGTATAATATCATGTCATCTGCAAAAGCGAAAGCTTGACTTCATCTTTGTCAATTTGGGATGCCTTGATTTCCCTTTGTTGTCTGATTGCTGATGCTAGAACTTCCAGCACTATGTTAAACACAGCGGTGAGAGTGGGCATCCCTGTCGTGTTCCTGATCTCAGGGAAAAAGCTCTCAGTTTTTCCCCGTTGAGGATGATGTTAGCTGTGGGCTTTTCATAAATGGCTTTTATGATCTTTAAGTATGTTCCTTCTATCCCGACTTTCTCAAGGGTTTTTATTAAGAAAGGGTGCTGGATTTTGTCAAAGGCCTTTTCTGCATCGATTGACAGGATCATATGGTTCTTCTCTTTTTTTTTTGTTAATGTGATGTATCACGTTGATTGATTTGCGAATGTTGAACCAGCCCTGCATCCCAGGAATGAATCCCACTTGATCATGGTGAATAATTCTTTTATATGCTGCTGAATTCGATTTGCTAGTATCTTACTGAGAATTTTGCATCCATATTCATCAGGGATATTGGCCTGTAGTTCTCTTTTTTTACTGGGTCTCTGTCTGGTTTAGGAATCAAAGTAATACTGGCTTCATAGAATGAGTCTGGAAGTTTTCCTTCCCTTTCTATTTCTTGGAATAGCTTGAGAAGGATAGGTATTATCTCTGCTTTAAATGTCTGGTAGAACTTCCCTGGGAAGCCATCTGGTCCTGGACTCTTAGTTTGTTGGGGAGATTTTTGATAACCGATTCAATTTCTTCGCTGGTTATGGGTCTGTTCAAGCTTTCTATTTCCTCCTGATTGAGTTTTGGAAGAGTGTGGGTGTTCAGGAATTTGTCCATTTCTCCCAGGTTGTCCAATTTGTTGGCATATAATTTTTCATAGTATTCCCTGATAATTGTTTGTATCTCTGAGGATTGGTTGTAATAATTCCCTTTTCATTCATGATTTTATCTATTTGGGTCATCTCCCTTTTCTTTTTGAGAAGCCTGGCTAGAGGTTTGTCATTATGTTTATTTTTTCAAAAAACCAACATCTTGGTTGCGTTGATCTGCTCTACAGTTTTTTTAGATTCTATATTGTTTATTTCTGCTCTGATCTTTATTATTTCTCTTCTTCTGCTGGGTTTAGCTGCCTTGCTGTTCTGCTTCTAGTTCCTTTAGGTGGGCTGTTAGATTTTGTATTTGGGATTTTTCTTGTGTGCTTGAGATAGGCCTGGATTGCAATGTATTTTCCTCTCAGGACTGCCTTCGCTGCGTCCCAAAGCGTTTGGATTGTTGTATTTTCATTTTCGGTTTGTTTCCATATATTTGTTGATTTCTCTCTAATTGCCTGGTTGAACCCACTCATTCGTTAGTAGGGTGTTCTTTAACCTCCACGCTTTTGGAGGTTTTCCAGACTTTTCCTGTGGTTGATTTCAAGCTTCATAGCATTGTGGTCTGAAAGTATGCATGGTATAATTTCAATTCTTGTAAACTTATGAAGGGCTGTTTTTGTGACCCAGTATATGATCTATCTTGGAGAATGTTCCATGTGCACTCGAGAAGAAAGTATATTCTGTTGCTTTGGATGCAGAGTTCTAAATATATCTGTCAAGTCCATCTGATCCAATGTCTCATTCAGGGCCCTTGTTTCTTTATTGACCGTGTGTCTAGATGATCTATCCATTTCTGTAAGTGGGGTGTTAAAGTCCCCAGCAATTACCACATTCTTATCAATAAGGTTGCTTCTGTTTATGAGTAATTGTTTTATATATTTGGGGGCTCTGGTATTTGGCGCATAGACATTTATAATTGTTAGCTCTTCCTGATGGATAGACCCTGTAACTATTATATAATGTCCTTCTTCATCTCTTGTTACAGCCTTTAATTTAAAGTCTAGTTTGTCTGACATAAGTATGGCTACTCCAGCTTTCTTTTGGCTTCCAGTAGCATGATAAATAGTTCTCCATCCCCTCACTCTCAATCTAAAGGTGTCCTCAGGTCTAAAATGAGTCTCTTGTAGACAGCAAATAGATGGGTCTTGTTTTTTTATCCATTCTGATACCCTATGTCTTTTGGTTGGCGCATTTAATCCATTTACATTCAGTGTTATTATAGAAAGATACGGGTTTAGAGTCATTGTGATGTCTGTATGTTTTATGCTTGTAGTGATGTCTCTGGTACTTTGTCTCACAGGGTCCCCCTTAGGATCTCTTGTAGGGCTGGTTTAGTGGTGACAAATTCCTTCAGTTTTTGTTTGTTGGGAAGACCTTTATCTCTCCTTCTATTCTAAATGACAGACTTGCTGGATAAAGGATTCTCGGCTGCATATTTTTTCTGTCTAGCACACTGAAAATCTCGTGCCAATTCTTTCTGGCCTGCCAAGTTTCAAAGAGAGATCAGTCACGAGTCTTATAGGTCTCCCTTTATATGTGAGGGCACGTTTACCCCTTGCTGCTTTCAGAATTTTCTCTTTATCCTTGTATTTTGCCAGTTTCACTATGATATGTCGTGCAGAAGATCGATTCAAGTACGTCTGAAGGGAGTTCTCTGTGCCTCTTGGATTTCAATGCCTTTTTCCTTCCCCAGTTCAGGGAAGTTCTCAGCTATTCTTTCTTCAAGTACCCCTTCAGCACCTTTCCCTCTCTCTTCCTCCTCTGGGATACCAATTATGCGTATATTATTTCTTTTTAGTGTATCACTTAGTTCTCTAATTTTCCCCTCATACTCCTGGATTTTTTATCTCTCTTTTTCTCAGCTTCCTCTTTTTCCATAACTTTATCTTCTAGTTCACCTATTCTCTCCTCTGCCTCTTCCATCCGAGCCGTGGTGGTTGCATTTTGTTTTGCATTTCATTTAAAGCGTTTTTCAGCTCCTCGTGACTGTTCCTTAGTCCCTTTATCTCTGTAGCAAGAGATTCTCTGCTGTCCTGTATACTGTTTTCCAGCCCAGCGATTAATTTTATGACTATTATTCTAAATTCACTTTCTGTTATATTATTAAATCCTTTTTGATCAGTTCATTAGCTGTTGTTATTTCCTGGAGATTCTTCTGAGGGGAATTCTTCCGCTTGGTCATTTGGATAGTCCCTGGCGTGGTGAGGACCTGCAGGGCACTTCCCCTGTGCTGTGGTGTATAACTGGAGTTGGTGGGCGGGGCCGCAGTCAGTCCTGATGTCTGCCCCCAGCCCACCGCTGGGGCCACAGTCAGACTGGTGTGTGCCTTCTCTTCCCCTCTCCTAGGGGTGGGATTCACTGTGGGGTGGCGTGGCCAGTCTGGGCTACTTGCACACTGCCAGGCTTGTGATGCTGGGGATCTGGCGTATTAGCTGGGGTGGGTAGGCAAGGTGCACGGCGGCAGGGGGGGCAGGCTTAGCTCGCTTCTCCTTAGGTGATCCACTTCAGGAGGGGCCCTGTGGCAGCCGGAGGGAGTCAGATCCACTGCCGGAGGTTGGCTCAGCAGAAGTACAGAGTTGGGTGTTTGCGCGGAGCGAGCAATTTCCCTGGCCGGAACGGGTTCCCTTTGGGATTTTGGCTGGGGGATGGGCGGGGGAGATGGCGCTGGCGAGCGCCTTTGTTCCCCGCCAAACTGAGCTCTGTCGTCCGGGGGCTCCGCAGCTCACCCTCCCTTTGTCCTCCAGCCTTCCCGCTTTCTGAGCAGAGCTGTTAACTTATGACCTCCCAGACGCGAAGTCGCGCTTGCTGTCGGAACACAGTCCGTCAGGCCCCTCCGCTTTTGCAAGCCGGACTCGGGGACTCTGCTTGGCCGGCGAGCCGCCCCTCCGCCCTGGCTCCCTCCCGCCAGTCCGTGGAGCGCGCACCGCCTCGCCGCCCTTCCTGCCCTCTTCCGTGGGCCTCTCATTGCACTTGGGTCCGGTGACTCCGTTCTGCTAATCCTCTGGCGGTTTTCTGGGTTATATAGGCAGGTGTAGGTGGAAACTAAGTGTTCAGCAGGACGCGCAGTGAGCCCAGCGTCCTCCTACGCCGCCATCTTCCTGTCGAGCTCTGATGAGTTTATGATCATTTATGTTGAAAATATTCTAAAAGCACTACATTTGTATTCCTCTCATGTCATAGTTTACATATTTTTATTTGCATATTCTTTGATAATTTTGTAGACATAATTAATTTTACTACTTTTTTCTCTTAAACCTCATACTGGCTTTGTAAGTCTTTATAAGTGACTGAGCTACTACCTTTACTGTATATTTGCTTTCACCAGTGAAATTTTTCTTTTAATAATATTCTTCTAATTATGGGCCTTTACTTTTCCACTTGAAGTCCCCTTAACATTTCTTATAAGGCCTGTTTAGTGGTGATGAACTCTTAGCTTTAGTTTGGGAAACTTTTTATCTCTTCAATTCTAAATGATAACTTGCCATGCAGAATATTCTTATTGTAAGGTTTTTTGTTTTCCTTTTAGCATTTAGAATATATCATGTCAGTCCCCTCTATTCTGCAAAGTTTCTGTTGAAATATCAGCTGATAATGGGAACTTGGGTGGCTCAGTTAAGCAGCTGACTTTGGCTCAGGTCATGATCTCGCAGTTTGTGGGTTTGAGCCCCGCGTCAGGCTCTATACTGACAGCTCAGAGCAGAGAGCCTGCCTCAGATTCTGTGTCTCCTCTCTCTGCCACTCCCTGTTCACACTCTCTTTCTCTCTCAAAAATAAACATATTTTTTTTTTGTAAAAAGAAGTATCAACTGATAGCCTTATGGGATTTCCTTGTATGTAACCATTTGCTTTTCTCCTGCTGCTTTTAATACTCTCCTTTTATCTTTTTTTTTTATTTTTTCAATGTTTTTTTTTTTTTATTTTTGAGAGAGAGAGAGAGAACAAGTGGGGATCACCAAAGAGAGAGGGAAACACAGAATCTGAAGAAGGTTCCAGGCTCTGAGCTGTCAGCACAGAGACAGATGCAGGCCTTAATTCACAAGCTGGAAGATAATGACCAGAGCCAAAGTCAGACACTCAACTAAGCCACCCAGGCAGCTCAACCCTTTATCTTCAATTTTTGTCATTTTAATCATGTGTCTTGCTGTGGCCCACCTTGGATTCATCTTGTTTGGGACTCTCTGTTCATTTCAAACCTATGTCTGTTTCCTTCTCCATGTTAGGAAAGTTTTCAGCTATTATTTCTTTAAATGTGTTTTCCTCCCCTTTTTCTTCTCCTTCTGGGACCCCTATAATGTAAATGTTATTACCATTAATGTTGTTGCAGAGATCCCTTAACCTAACCTTTTTTTTTTTCTTTTTTGCCATTCAGCTTGGTTGCCTTCCACTACCTTTACAGATTGCTGATACATTCTTCTTTTTCCTCTAATCTGCTTTTGATTCTCTCTAGTGTATTTTTATTTCATTTATTTTATTCTTCATCTGTGACTGGGTGTTTTTTATATTTTCTATTTCTTTGTTGAATTTCTCAGATCATCCACTCTTCTCTCAAGTCCTGTAAGTATCTTTATGACCATTACTTTGAACTCTTTATCAGGTAGATGGTTTGTCTCAATTTAAGTTAGCTTCTTCTGGGGGTTTAATTGTTGTTGTTGTTTTAATGTATTCTTCTATCTCTTCTTTTTGTTTAAGTCTTTGTATTTCATATATTAGATAGGTCAGCTATGTCTCATTGTGTCAAAAGTAGTGGCCTTATGAAGTAGGTATTCTGTGGTGCTCAGTAGTGCAACTCCCATCCCCCACTATATGTTACCAGAACTAGGTGTTCCAGTGGTGTCCTCTTTATGGGCTGCATGTGCCCTCCTTTTGTGGATGGGCCAAAACTGTTGTAGTTGCATCAATAGGCAGAGCCTTCCCTCAGCCTGGCTGTCTGCAATGACTATCCATGACTTTTGTTGTACTGGCTGAGACGTCCAGTTGCAGCCACTGCAAGCATGCTGGTGAGTGGGGTTATCTCCCCACTCTTTGGGGTAAAATTCACTCTGAAGAATTAGTGGTCCTGACTAAGGGTGTCTGCCATGTGTGGAAGAGTGGGAGCTGCTTTGGAAGGGAACCTACTTAGTAGAATGGATTGGGTGGGGCCAGTCTACAAAAGAATGCCAGTGTAGGGCAACATGCTAGCAAAGTAGACCGAGGATGTCAGACCTGGCTTCTGCTAGTTTCTGGCCAGCCAGGGCAAGAAAAATGGCTCTTTCCAGCACTTCTATTCCCAGAGAAATCTCCTGTAGATCCTATCCTACAATTAGTCAACAAATCTTCATATGCAATTCTGATGCTTTTCAAACTATAGCTTCTGTGCTAAGTCTCAGATTGAGGAATATAGCATGTTGGCCTTTAAAAGGAGATTTCATTCCCTCTGTGTCCCTGAAGTTAAGTATCAAAGATTTTCAAAGCCAGTTGTTATGGGGGCTCATCTGTCTGGTATATGTTCTTAGGGTTAGTGATGGCTTGGGACACAGTTTGATCCCCTTGTTTTCCATTCCTGTGATATCCCTCCCGGCTGTGTGGTCACTGCCCAAGATTTTGGTGCCTGAGTGCATTTCTGACCCCCCTACCCTTCTTGATGTTGGTTTCTCTTTACATCTTTACCTGTGAAAGATTTGTTCTCTTAGTCTTCAGGTTGTTTTCAGAGTGAGTTGCAATACATTGTAGTTGTTACCTCTGTATCTTTGAGAAGAGGTAAGCTCAGGATCCTCTTACTCTGCCAGTTTTCTGTCTCCCCCTAGCCTTTTGTGTGTGTGAGTTTGTGTATATTGAAACTTGTGACTGATTCTTCTTTACTCAACCTAAAAATTTAAATGTTAATCTCATTCAGAAACACCTTTACAGAAGCATCCAGAATAATATTTGGCTGAATATCTGGTCCTGCCATCACCCAACCGAATTTACACATAAAATTAACCATTACAATATGTTTACATAATGTGCTATAAATATTGAAAATATGAGACAATGGTTTCTATTTGTACACAAGAATGTAATGGCAGGTTGTGGATATGATTGTAAGCTAAGATGACTTTCTAACTCTGGGACTACCTCCTCTCCCGTCAGTCCTTTCTGTGGACAAAAGCACCACCTTTAATTCTGCAGGTATTTTGTTTTGTCAACATCTATATGATGCACTAACTCTTCAGTTACCTGTATGTTTGTGGATATGCTGCCCAAATTTTCTGGCCTGAATGGCTTCATTTGTAGGGAGATCATTCCATAAACCCCAAATTCTGCGCTCTTTATAATCTCTAAAGGAAGATGCAGATGCCACCTTTTATTATTATGAGAGCTATTATGGATAGAATATAAAAACCACACTAAAAAGATAATGAATTTTTACTCTACCTTTACTAATTTATTGCTCATGAGAATAATACTTGGCCAAGTTACTTAATATCTCTATTTCCCATGTACAAAGAGTAGAAGAAAAGAACCTACTTTACATTGTTAGCATAGAGATTAATTAATGTATATAACAGTTCTAGCACAGGGCCTGACATTTAGTAAAAGGATTGATTATGTAAATATATTTTAATAGGAGACTCTAGGAAGACTGTCTTTTTAACTATAGGTTCCTATCTCCAGAACTTTCTCATTTTAATACACACACACACACACACACACACGTATGAAAATATAGACCCCATAATAATATAAATTGTTTCCTAATGAAACCAAATGAGGAAAAAAAAACCAATATTTTTATTTCATTTTCTTTTTAGATGCATGTGAGCTCTCACATAATGTTCCCATTCAATACCACCAATTGTTTTCAAACTTAGAAGATGATGACTAAAGTTTCAGGTTATAATAATATCTCAGCTCTCACGGAATAGTACAGGCTTTGCACATATTTCAAATGTCTTGGTTTCTTGAGCAAACAGATACTAAATCTGTCACTAGACTCAAAATCAAGTCGTCAGCTGTTGGCCCCACTCCAGTATATAATGGAACAAATTCCAGACCTCTCCCAGAGTAATTCTTATTTGCAGTCCAGAGACATAAGGCTGCTGTAGTTAGATGTTAATAAAAGATCTCAATGCAGTAGAGCAAAGTACAGTAGGAGCAAATCTTTTATAAGCCAAATGGGCCAGTGATCTGTCGTCTGGCAGCAGCTATAAGGAGAAAAGGAGAGAATAGAATTATAAAGCGTAGTTATACTTACATATTACAGAAAATATTTTCATATTTTCAGAGGATTTTAGGCAAACTGTAGTTAGATACAATTATAAAGTATACAATATATAAAAATGAAAAAATTGAATTCAAGAATACGGTGAAAACTCTGTTCTCTCAATCCAATTAAGCCAATTTTTCTCTTCTGTAATGAACTTACAACTTCCATCATTTATTATTTCCATTAAAAGAGGAGTCTGATCTCATTAGGTCAACATATAATTTAGAATTTAAGTCTTCTAAATTGAATCCTTATATTACATGTTTACTTAAGCCAGGTGTATGTTGATGTGAGCAATAGCATGTAGAAGATAATAGTCATCATTACTTGAACTAATTCCCCCAGGGTAATTGTACTGGTGACCACATGGTTGAGGTAGTGTTTATGGTTGGCAGTGGCCAGTTAAATTAACTAAATATAATTCTTTTCTAACTTGAACAATTTCACTCAGGATTAAAGTTAATTTTTTTCTATATTAAACTGTTGTATCAGGAAAATACAGATAAAATATCAACCTTCATTAAATTAAAAAAGCTGCTAAGAAGACAGCCCAAATCTATGTGCATTATCTTAGAAAATGTTTACATATTTTATTTTCACAGTTGTATAGATATGCATAGTCCCAATTTTCTATCTACAAAACTGACTTTTGTTTAAATTAATATATATACATATGTATATATGTATATATATTATACTTGGAGTATATATATATATACTTGGAGTCCTAATGGGCACAAGGTTGTATCACTGTCATTCTCCATAGTGCTTGAATATTTATGGATGGCTCAAATTGTTATTACCCATTCAAAAAGTGCAGATCATTGTTGAAATGATTGATATCTAGGGGGTCTATACCAGGATATTAAACCTATTATCAATGAAAAAATAAGCAGTTAATTATGGAAAGCATGAACAATATGAAGGAATTTGATGTTAAAAAATAATACTTCATAAATGGAAAACACAAACATTAATGTAAAAAAAGAAATATAATCAGGACTGAATTTCTCTTTAAGATCTAGAGCTCAATATACGTTGGTTAACATTAACATGTAAACAATAAAGAAATGTAGAGATAAAAATATTTTCTACAGAAATGATATCATGAACTATGGCAGACTAGGGCATTCAAGGAACCAGTCTCTCCACTGAAACAATTAAAAGTGACAAAGACTGACATTTAATTTTTTGGAACTCTATAATATAATCCAAAACTTTCATCAACCAAAGGATTGCTTAATGAAGTAAAGGACAGCTGATTTTTGAAAGGGATTGTTGTCACATTTTGCTCATCTGCCTACCATCTCCCATAGCCCAGCATGGTCATGCATGGTAGTCAGTGTTTCTGATGCAGCTTGCTGGTTCCAGAGGGCTAATATGGACCTTGTTGTTAAATACTATCATTGTTCATTTTGATATGCTTGTAGTTCCCTCAGGAACTAGCACAGAGACTGGCGTTTTTTGCCTTCTCCTCCCACCCATTCCAGATTGGAGTGACTTTCCTGGGAGCCACATATGTTGTAACATTTAAAGATACATACTATCCATGCCCACATGGAACAGGAGACAGCAAACAGTAAATGTGGAAGAAAACCTCAAACATAACTGAACATATATTTAACATGCATGGTTTTATTTACATAAAAAGTTCTTATGAGGTAGGGACTATCTTACATCAAAATCACCTCCATTTGAAGGATGAGGAAATCAAGGTAAAGAGATTCAATAAATTGCCTAGAGAACTGGAATTTGACCTCATTGACTTTGACCCCAAAACATGTGTTCGTATAAATATTGACATAAACAGTGCACTTCAATGGTTGTTGAGAAAACATTTGTAGGCCAAAAAATAAATGCCAAGCAGGTTGATTCAGAAAAAAACCCAAATTTCGAAAAAGGGATCTCAAAGTATTGTACAATGATCAAAAACAAAAGCCTCACAAGAGAAGCAAAATTTCACCAATATTCAAATAAGAAATTAAGGAAATAATATCTTAATAGCACTTATTTTCTAACATTTTCTATTTATAATTTATAAATTTATAATTTATAAATTTATAAAGTGTTGTTTTAATCAATATAAACACCAGGAGGGCATAGACTATTCTGTTTTGTTCCCTGATATTTCCAAGTGTAAAGAATGCTGATGCCTGGCATATGGTAGACATTACAGTGTAGTCTGGATTGGGTTTAAATTATTGTCTTTGTGCCTGTACAAGGGCTAATATGAAATGTAAAATTATAACCAGGGAAAAAGTGTTTCATATAACAAATGTTAGCACAAGTAAGAAATTTCAAGCAAAATATGAAGTCATCTCTGATTAGAAAGGGCACTCTTAGTTTTTGCCTTGTATTATAAGCTTGAGAAACTGTGAAAATTATTTTGAATAAAGTGACCAAGTTTAAAGGTTGAGTTTACTCTGCAATATTCAGTTTTTATATGAATCTGAACATCTGGTGTTATATAAATATATACTATATAGATCATATATAGAATATCAGATAAGACTCTGTTAAATAAAATTATTACCAAAATTAAAGATAGGTCAACTTAGCAAATTTTATAAGATAAATATTAAAGAAAGTTACTAAACATCTGTGATTATAGATGATAATAGAATAACTATTCTGAACAATTACATGCAAGCATATAGGCTAACATAGAAAAAATGGATACACTCCTAGAAACATACAGTCTTCCAAGACTCAATCAAAAAGAAAGACAATCTGAACAGACCAATTATTAGAAAGGAGATTGTATCAGTAATCAAAAACTTTCTAATAAACAAAAATGCAAGACCAGATGGCTTCATTGGTAAAAATACCAAACATTCAAAGAATATCAATTCTATTCAAACTTTTCCAAAAAAATAGGTGACAACACCTTCAAACTCACTTTGCAAGGCCAGCCTTACTCTAATAGTTAAGACAACAATACCCAAAAGAAATTATAGGCCAATATCCTTGAGGAACATAAATGCAAAAATATTCACAAAATATTAACAAACTGAGTTCAATACATTAAAAGGCTCACACATCGTGAAGTAGGATTTATTCCAGTGTTGTAAGGATGGTTCAACATCCATCTATCAATGTGTGTCACCACAGTAATAAAATGAAGAATAAAAATCTTATGATCATCTCAATAGATGCAGAAAAAGCATAGACAAAATTTAACATCCATTTATAATATTTTAAAAAATCCTCCAAAGTGGGTATAAAATGTATCTCAAAATAAAAAGGCCATATATGATAAACTCACAGCTAATATCACACTCAACAGTACAAAGCTGAAAGCTTTTCCTCTAAGATTAAGAACAGGACAGGTACCTATTCTCATCACTTTTATTCAACATTGTCTTGGAAGTCCCAACCAGAAAATTAGGCAAGAAAAAGAAAGAAAAGTCATAAAAAAATCATAACTGAAGACATAAAACTTTCACTATTTGCATATGATGTATTATATATAAAAAGCTAATTCTAACAACTTTTTTGGTAGCATCTTTAAGCAAATTTAGTAAACTTTCAGGATACAAGATTAATATACAAAAATCTGTTGCATTTCTATATACCAGTAATCACAGAAACTAAGAAAATAATTCCATTTATAATTTCATCAAAAATAAAATAATAAACTTAAGGAAGTGAAAAACCTGTTCACTGAAAACTAAGATATTAACAAAAGAAATTTAAAAAAATAAAAAAATACCCCATGTTCATAGACTGGAAGTAATGTTGTTAAAATGTCCATACAACACAAAGTAACCTACCACTTCAGTGCAATCACTGTCCAAACTCCAAAGGCATTCATCAAAGAAAAAGACAAACAATCTTAAATTTGCATGGAACCATACCAGACCCCAAATAGTCAAACAATCTTGAGAAGGAAGAAAAGCTAGAGGCATCACGCTCTCTGATTTCAAAATATATTACAAAGTTACATTAATCGAAACAGTATGGGATTGGCCTAAAAACAGATAAAGAGATTAATGGAACAGAATAGAGAACCCAGAAATAAATCCATGCATATATGGTCAATTGATTTCTGACAAAGGAACAAAGGATATACAGTGGAGAAAAGACAGGCTCTCTTTATTTTTTTTTTAAGTTTTAATTTTAAAGAACATGAGCAGGGGAGAGGGGCAGAGGGGGAGAGAGAGAAACAAGGAGACTCTTAAAGAGTTTCTATGCTCAGTGCAGAGCCTGATGTGGGGTTCAATCCCACAACCCTAGGATCCTGTCTTGAGCCAAAATCCAGACTCAGATGCTCAACTGACTGAGCCACCCAGGCACCCCTTTCCTAAATTAACTTTTTTTTAATTTTATTTTAGAGACTTCACCAGCAGGGGTGAGAAGCACAGGAGAGAGAATGAGAATAAGACAGTCTCTTTAATAAATAATGTTGGGAAAACCAGAGAGTCATATTCAAAAGAGTGACACTGGACCACTATCTTACACCACACAAAAAAATTAACTGAAAATTAATTTAAAACCTGAACATAAGACCTGAAACCCTAAAACTGCTAGGAAAAAAAAAAAAAAAACAGGTGATAATCTCCTTGACATTGGTCTTGGCAATTATTTTTAGATTTGATACCAAAATCAAAGGCAACAAAAGTAAAAATAAATAAGTGGGATTATATCCCACAAAAACTTCTTTACAGCAAAGTAAACCATCCTCAAAATGAAAAGGCAACATGCTGAATAGCAGAAAACATGCAAATCACATATCAGGTAAGGGCTTAATATCCAAAATATATAAGGAATTTCTACAATAACATAACAAAATAAAAGAACAAAATAATCTGATTAAAATATGGACAGAAGATCTGAATAGACATCTTCCAAAGAAAACAAATAGATAACCAACAAATAAAGAATATTCAAATGTCTAGTCATCATGGAAATGCAAACCAAAACCACAATGAGATATTACCCACACCTGTTTATGGCTACTATCAAAGAGACAAGAAATAACAAGTGTTTGTAAGGATATGGAGAAAAGGACCTCTGGTGACCTATTTGTGGGAATATAGATAGTTCCAGCCACTATGGAAAACAGTATGGAGTTCCTCAGAGGATTGAAAATAGAACCACCATATGATTCATCAATTCTACTTATGGATTTTTATACAAATAAATAAATACTAAAGCAAAAGATACTGCACACCCATATTCATTGCACCATTGTTTACAGTAGCCAAGGCATGGAAACAACATAAGTGTCTATAGATGGAGGAATGATAAAGAAATTCTGTGTGTGTGTGTGTGTGTGCAATATTATTCAACCATGAAAAAGAAGGTAATCTTGTCATTTGTCATAAAATAGATGAACCTTGAGGGCATTATGCTAAGTGAAATAAAGAAATAGCATATGATCTCACTTATATGTAGAATCTTAAAACTGAGCTTTTAGATACAGAAAACAGATTATTGATTCTCAGAGGTGGTAAGCAAGGGGGGACAAAATGTGTGAAAGGGGTTAAAAGTTACAAAATTCCAGTTACAAAATGAATAAGTCATGGGGATGTGACATACAACATGGTGACTATAGATAATAATATTGTACTACATATTTGAAAATCATAAAAGTTGCTAAGAGAGTAAATCTTAAAAGTTCTCATCACAGAAAAAAATGTTTTATCTATGTATGATAACAAATGTTAACTGGAGTTATTGTGGTTATTTTACAGTATATACAGCTACAAATAATATAATGTATGTTAATTCACCTCAATTTGAGAAAAAGCCCCCTAACACAGTTGTCATATATATATATATATATATATATATATATATACACATACACACACACACACACATATATATATATATATATATATATATATACATACACACATATATGTAGATATGTCTGTATGTAAGTATATATTTGCTTTGGGTGTATTATACACATACATATACACATACGCCAGGCACCCCTGAAGTATATTTTTCTTGATGGAATAATACAAATAGAATTTCAAATGGAGAGAACATAGGAATTGATGCTAAGCAGATGTGATAATGTATGGTATATTCAATAAAAGAAAAGTTTTATTATCCAAATTAGCAATATTTAATTCATCCTTTCACCCAATATTTATAGACACCCAAGGAGGTGTGACAGGTCATACCGTAGTGACACAATTAAGACAATGCTTCTCCATTTATATCTACTAGTGACTGCTATATATTCCTATGAGTAGAAATGAATTTATTTTCCTAATGTTGATAACCTGTTTTTATTATATATGAAAATACAATTAATAGCTTTATATATTCAAACATTCCACTCTGGAAAAATAATAGTCTGCATAGGCATTCATTTAATTATTCCATTAAAGTGAAAGCATTAAGCATTTAGATACACAGTATGGTCGAAATACAAGCGATCTAAAAAAGAAAAAATATGACTCTTCCTCTCAGAATAAGTTGTTAGTCTCTATGTTGAAGTATTTTTCCAACTGTAAAAACTAATGAACATTCATATTCTACATCATTTGGTTCCTTCTAATTCATCAGGAGCAAAATGGTGGCATTACACAATTTTGCTTTTAACCATACTCTCAAAAGGACCTTTCAAATATAATTGAAAATGTATTCAAAACCTGAAGGCTTAATTTTTGTAAAAAAAAAATGGATATACTTAGAGATTTTAACTGAATTAATTTGGTAATAGGAATGAGGTCCATGGCTCTGATATTTAGTAGTTGTGTGAATTTAGGCAAGTTATTAAGCCTCTCTAAGCTCAATTTACCCATTTTAAACAAGGGAAATAATTCCTAACACTCAGGACTGTGGTAAGATTCAGTATGGTGATCATGTACAATCCTCAGACTGAAGCATAACTGCTGGTCTCCACAAATGCCAACTATTATTATTAGTATTTTCTTAGTCTGTTTTTAGCGGAAGATATCTTTCAAATGGTAGTAGTAAGACCTCAATTATTGAAATGGTAATTATATGTCATACTTACAAAACATACTTGCTTTCAAAAATTGACTCTCCAAAACATTATTAAAAGCAAAACAATTACTCCATGTACCCACAACCAAGCAAACATGGAGGTTTAAGGAAAATTTAAAAAAAAAAATTAAGGGGCAGTTGTCACCAAGATGGTGAAGTAAGAGACCCATCCTTGGTGTCCCTGGGTGGCTCCATTGGTTAAGTGTCCAACTCTTGATTTCAGCTCAGGTCATGACCTTAAGGTTCATGAGTTCAAGCCCCGTGGCAGGCTCTATGCTGACAGAATGGAGCCTGCTGGAAATTCTTTTTCCCTCTCTGGCCCTCCCCTGCTCATGCTATCTCTCTCAAAACAAATAAATATTAAAAAAAGAGAGAGAGACCTATCCTTCATTTCCCCACAAACATCAATTGTTCCCACGAACATCAATAGTTAGCAATCCATAAACCAAAACAGCTCTGGGAGACATGAGAAATCTACTTCAAAATCTTCAACACAGTGGAACAAAAACCCTAAGAATAACTGCATAAAAAAGTAAGAACTCCTTTATTTTGCCTGAATCATCTCACCCTGAGGCCAGCATAGCTGAGTATAAAGACAGGATTCTTAGGTTTCAAAGAGTGTCTCTCACCTAGAAAGGGAGAATGGGGTTTCCTCAGCCTTTTAGGGTACCACATTTCATGTAAATCTCAGTAAAGCTGAGATTCAGAGATATAGGAACAAGGAAAAAGAAGGTGGGGATACCAGTATCAGCCATGCAGTGGGAGTGACTGTAATTCTCAATGACCTGTTATGCAAAGAACCCCAAAGCTGTCAACACTAAAGGCACC
The DNA here is from genome assembly GCF_007474595.2 of Lynx canadensis. NCBI lineage: Eukaryota > Metazoa > Chordata > Mammalia > Carnivora > Felidae > Lynx > Lynx canadensis. Next base: position 62,155,025 of record NC_044307.1, read on the forward strand.
AATGGTTACCATAACTGGTCCAACACCCCCATACAGAGTTCATGGGGTTTTACCCCACAGGTATTCACATTCCAGACATTAGCCACCTGCATCCCTCCTCCTGCCGGTGATCTACACTTAAAGCCAGCCAAAGCCTCTGTAGCTCTATGAGAGCAAGACTGCAGCCTATACCCCCACAGCTTCCCCCATCACTGTGCTTGGAGCTAGCCTTTCCAGCTGTGTACTTGCATGCCCCTAACCTCATTCATCATTAGCTACTACTGCCGTGTGCATGCTGCTGACAAGATGTTATAGCCATGGAAGTGCATGCTGACAGCCAAATCCCCACAGCCGCTTGTGAGCCTGGATTTGGCCCTTTCCCTAGCTTGCACCTCTGGGCTTGTATACAACTAGCACTCCCAACCATGCACCTGCCCAACTGTAGCCCAAACCCCAACAGTAGCTTTCAGTGCTGTGTGCTCAGGGCCAGATCATGGAGTCACAATAGTAGATGCCAACAGCCAGAGCACCCACAGCTGCTTGTAGGCCAGGCCCTGGTCCTGACTCCTATCCTAGGCCTTTTCCACTGAGTTTCCCTGCAGCTAGTCCCTCCAGCTGTGCATATCCCTGGTCCTTTTACTAGTCTCCACTGGTGTGCATGCACCCATGGGGAGACCTTGTAGCAATAACAGAACATGCCATTAGCCAGCATCCCTGCAGCTGCTTGTGGTCCTTGCTCTGGTCCAGTCACCTGTCTGTGGTCTGTACTGCTGGGCTTTCAATTAGCCCCTCTTAGCTGTCCAGGTACACCCCACTGGCCTTATTCCTATCAGTGGCTTCCACTGCTATGTGCACCTAGGATGAGACCCTGCAGCCACAAGAATGCATACAACATCCTGGGCCCCTGCATCTGACCGTGCATTTTTAGTTGGCTCTGGCCCTTGCTGCTGGCTTCAGCCCACACCACTGTGTGTGCATCCACAACTGGCCCCTACCACTATACAGATACCTTCCACTGACCTGTGCAGTTGAGTGTTGTATACACCACCCACTCTGACACTACGACTGCCTACTGTGCTCTCTAGCCATTAGACCTAGAAGTGCCACCCAGGATCCCAACAGCTCTAGCAGCCACTGAAGATCCCTTACAGTTCTCGCCAAAGACCATGAGGTTGTTGATGTTGTAGACTTCAATGGTCTGAACTAATGATATATCAAGCTCCTCTGGACCTGGAGCCACCACACACCCCTGTACTTGGCATTCTGTACCACTAGGCCTGCTTTCAAAACATGCTCCAGTGTTTCCCTACTATATATGAAGGTATTTCCTTACCAAACTCAGTCCACACTGTCTGGAAGAGGGGACTCCTTCATATGTGCATAAATCTATGCAAGGCTGTATGGATCACAAAGAATCAGAAAAACATGATACCATCAAATCAATGCACACTTCCAGTAAATAACCCCAATGAAATGGAGATACAGGAATTATCTGATGAAGAATTCAAATTGTTCTAAAGATACTCAGAAAGTTACAAGAGAACATAGGTAAATTAATGAAATCAGGAAAACAATACAAAAATTTTTTAATAAAGAGGAAAAAAAAACCCACAAACTGGACCTGAAGAATACAGTGACTGAATTGAAGAATTCAACAGAAAACTTCAACATCATACTGGACCAAGTAGAAATATCTATCAGTGGGTTCAAACACAAATCATTTGAAATTAGCCAGCACTAGAGCAAAAAGAAAATGAATGACAGGAAAAGAAGGAAGTCTATGGGACTTACACCATTAAAAGAAGCAATCTAAAAAAGGAAGCAATCTGTATATTTTTAGAGTCCTAGAAAGAGAAGAAAGGGAGAAAGTAGCAAAAAACCTATTTAAAGTAAATAACAGATGAGAGCTTATCAAACTCCTGGAGAGATTTGGATATCCAAGTTCATGAAGCTAGTAACTCCATGATTTCAATCCAAAATGCTCTCCATAAACATCATAATAAAAATCAAAGACATTGGGGAGCCTTGGTGGCTCAGTCAGTTAAGCATCTGACTCTGTTTCAGCTCAGGTCAGTATCTCATGGTTTCGTGAGTTTGAGCCCAGCATCAGGCTCTGTGCTGACAGTGCAGAGCCTGCTTGGGATTCTCTCTCTACCTCCCTCCCTCTCTCTGCCCCTCCCCTGCTCACACTTTCTCTGTCTCTCTCAAAATAAACTTAATTTTTTTTTTGAAAAACAAGAGTTTTAAAAACATCAAGAAAAAAACCACTCTCTCACTTAAGGAAACCCCTAGAAAGCTATCAGCAGTTTTCTCAGCACTGACTTTGCCAGCCAACTGAGAATGGGTTGATATATTCAAGTGCTGAAAGAATACTGTCAACCAAGAATATTTTACCCAGGAAAGATGTCCTCCAGATGAGGGCAGATAGACTTTCAAAACTACCATTGAAGGAGTTCAGCAATATATCTACCTCACAAGAAGTGCTGAAAGAAGTCCTTCAAGCTGAAACAAAAGGGCACTAAATAGTAACATGAAAACACATGAAAATATACAACCCATAAGTAAAAATAACTATCTGTGTAGTCAGATATAGAATACTCTAATATCATAATGTGGTGTGTTAACCACTTAAATATAGCTACAATTATTCATCAATAGATACACAGTATAAAAATATGTAAATTGTGATATCAAAACCATTTTTGTATGCAAAGTTAAGTAGATATGAGCTTAATGTTGACTGTTCTATCAAGAAGCTTTAGGTTAACCACAAAACAAAAACCCTTAGTAAATACAAACATGATAAAAAAAGAACAAAACACAGCTACAGAAAAGCATCAATTTACAAAGAAAGATTGTAACAAATGAACTACAAAATAGCCAAAAAATAATTACAAGATGGAATTAGTAAGTCCTTACCTATTGATAATTACCTTAAATGGTTTAATCCTCTAATCAAAAGACAAAAAGTGTCTGGATTAAACAAAAAAAAAAAAAAAAACAAGAACCACTTTATGCTGTCTAAAAGAGACTCATTTCATCTTCAATGACACAGGCTCCAAGTAAAGAAATGGAAAAGTATACTCCATACAAATTGATATCAAAAGAGCAGGGGATACTATATTAATATTAGAAAAGATAGACTGTAATCTAAAATTTGTAATGAGACACAAGGTCATTATATAATGACAAAGAAGTCAGTTCATCAAAAGGATACAACAACTGTATATGCACCCTACATTGGAACACCTAAATATATTGAGCAAATATTAACAGGTCTGAAGGGAGTAATGGAAAACAGGATGCATCAGTAGGGGACTTCGGTATCCCACTTTCAACAATGGATAGATTGGACAGAAATAAAACATTGGACTTGAACTATAATTTAGGTCAAATGGGCTTAACAGAAATGTACAACACATGCCATCCAACAGCAGAATACATGATCCTTTGTGAACATGAAACATTCTCTAGGTTTGATCATGTTAGGCCACAAAATAAGTGTTCTCAAATATCAAAGATTGAATCCTATAGCAGATATCTTTTTTTCTCTGATCACCATAATACAAAAGTAAATATCAATAGCAGGGGAAGGCTGGGAAGTTCACAAATACATGAAATTAAGCAACACATTCCTGAACAACCAAAGAATCAAGGATATTCAAAAGAGAAAGTTTTTTAAAAATCTAGAAAGAGGAATGCCTGGGTGCCTCAGTTAGTTAAGTGCCCAACTCTTGATTTCAGCTCAGGTCATGATCTCGCCATTTGTGAGATAGAGCCCCATGTCAGCTACTGACAGCACAGAGGGGATTCTCTCCTGCCCCCTCTCTCTCAAAATAAACATTTGAAAAAATCTAGAAAGAAAAAAGATGGACAACGTACCAAAATGCAGCAAGCAGTGCTGAGAGGGAAGTCTATAAAGGCCTTCACTAAGAAAGAAACATCTCAAATAACAACCAAATTTTACAACCCAAGGAATTAGAAAAACAAGACCAGGCTAAGCTCAAAGTTAGCAGAAGAGTTGAACAGACATTTCTGTAAAGAAGACAGACATACAAATGGCCAACAAGTACATTAAAAAATACTCAACATTGCTAATCACTTTATTACTGTTAGCATAGCCATTATCAAAAAGATAAGAGATAATAATTGCTGATGTGGAGAAAAAGGAATCCTTGTGCACTCCTAGTAGGAATGTAAATTGATACAGCCACTATGGAATACAGTATAGAGATTCCTAAAAGATTTTTTTTTAAATAAAAAAAAAAACAACTAAAAATAGAACTACCATGATAAAACAATCCTACTTTTAGGTATATATCCAAAGAAGATAAAATGATTTCTTGAAGCCATCTGTGTATTCCCATATACATTGCCACATTATTCACCATAGCCAAGGCGTGGAAATTAAAATAAAATAAATTAATTAAAATAAATTAAGCCACTAAAATAAAATATAAAATCATGAAAAATCTCATTTAGTTGATTTGGTTCAAACAATTTTAAAGACTTTAAAAAAGTAATTAGAGCTTGAATTCCCCCACTAAAACATATCATGTAATTTTAAAATAAGATATGCAAGAACTATCAGCACTATTATTTAATAATATCACTTACATTCTCATCATATTCTATAACATTATGTATGCTTTTATATTAAGAGAGGAAAACTAAAATTTATCATTGTTGGTGGTCTACTCTAAACTATTCTTTTACAGTTCTTGCAACAGAGGTTAAAAAATCAATGTGACATGAAGAACTTAAACATTTGTCTCCTACTGGGCTGTGAAAGAAAGACCTTTGCTATATGTTTATATTTATTTTTATCTCACCCTTTTGAAACTTCTGCTTTTATTTGTTTTATATTGTGAAACTTTTTAAAACAGAGTACATTGATGTAATTCATAAATATGCATACATTTAGAAAGATGAATACTGAAAAAAAATTAACTGATAGAAATGCATGCTTTAAAATTTAGAACTCTGGACTAAATAATTGTACATTTATTTCTAGAAAAAAAAATTTTTTAAAGTGGATGGTTATGTTTTGTTCCCTCTTTATCTCAGTTTTATTGCCATTTTTCTCTAGCTCCCAGCTAAGGTTTATATTCTATACCACAGAGGATTGAGAAAATCTCTTTAGTGGAGAGACGGAGCATTACTTTATTGAGCTATGGTCTACAGTTCAAACAGACTTGTCAAACTTTCGACGTCCCAATCTATAGTTTTAGTATACTTTTTGTTTAGAGACTTCATCCATTTTAGATTAGAAACTAACCTGCATATCTATGTTTTGGTTCAATAACTTACTCTTTGTAGGAAGCAAAGCTGTTTTCAACAAGAGGAGATTCTGCAGAATCAATGCCTTCATCTTTGTTTCTCCAATTTATGAAGAGATATTCAGCAGGTATGTTTAGGGAGAAGGAGGTACAGTGGCATGGAGGCACTCCTATTTCCTCCTAAAATTTTTAAACAAAGAAGATCCACTTTTATTTAGTATTAGGAACTCCATATAAGATTTTGTTTTTAAAAATGATGTCACCCTAGAAAATGATATAACACTTGCCCTAGTTTTATAAAATAGAGCTTTACCTCAATAGGCAACTCTAACTTGACTCTATATTTATTTTTTTTCTATTTCATATAAGTAATAGATTTTCTAAATTTATATATTATTCTTCATTTAACATTAAAATACTTTATTATACATTCTAAAAAGTGTATTCCCTGAGTTCAAAAATTGTTAATATGTACAAATCTAGCCCACATTTTGGATAGTTTATGTGGAACAAATCTAGCCAAATGTTTTACTTGTCTACAGTAAACCTAAACTATTTTCTTATATCCATGGCTGATAACCACAGAAGTAATAAATGCACATAATACATTTCTTCATACAAAAAAAATTAGTATATAATGCTAAATGTTTTTTGAGTGTCATAAATTTATTTTCAAAGTTCTCTAGAAAATGTTTTTTTTTTTTTCTTGAACATGATAGGTTTAAATTCAAGGCCAAACATATAGGGTAAATTCTAGAGACAAAAGACATACTTCTCAGTTTTTTTATATAATGAAAATATTAAAATATATCTAATTATCACAGAAATTATCCACCTTCAGAAACTGTTTTCAATATTTATATGTATTTTCTCTGCCTCTTCTTGCTGCTACTGAACATTGGCCACCTCTTCTAAGAGGGAAAACTACATAGCCTTGTGGGACTCCTCTTGTTATCCCCATTTTATACATTAGCAAACTCAGGAAACAAGAATGAGAAGAAGTTCACTAAGAATATAACAACCAGAAACTATAATAACTGATATGATGCAAAGCCAGACTGTCCAGTTCAATGATAAAAATTTTCTATTATAGCAAAATGACTCTTATATTGCTAGTTCAATAAAATGTTTGTATTCGTAAATATCTAGTAGGTATTTTCCTACCTTATACCTACAACTAAATAGTATTTTCAGACAGAAAATAATATTCAGTAAAAATATTACAATGTTTGAAAATATTAGTGGGAAAAAAATAAAATATTAGTGGGTGATATGTGTAATTCTGAAGTCTGAGTCACCAGAAAAGATGATAATATTTTATACAGTAAAGGTGTCAGGTTTCTGAAAAATTACACTGGACAATACCAGGCTTATGGATATATTCTACATTTCTCTATTCATTGTCTTTAAAAAATTAATTCTATGAAATATATCATACCTACAAAGAATATACAAAATAAAGATATAATTACAAGAATATCAAGTAAAAAAGACTCAGGCATCTATCATAGAGATTAAGAAATCAAACTATATCTATGAGATATAAATCTATAGATTTATAGATATCTATAAATATCTATATTTATGTTCCATCCTATGAAAATTCTATTTCTCTCCACATAGTTTATTGTTATTCTAAAGATTCTTATTTCTTTGAATTTCTTTTAGGTTTGCCAACTATGTATGTACTCCTAAATAATGGTTTTTATTTATGTATAACTTGGCACTTCTATAAACTGAATATTACTGTATATTTTTTCTAATTCCTTTATTAATTCAACATGACTTTTCTGAGATTAAGACCTGTTCATGTATTGCTGTACTTCACATTGTATTCTATTATGCCTTTATTTAATGTTCCCCTCCTAGTAGACATTTACATTGCTTTCATTATATTTGTGATTTAAAACAATGCATTATTTATGTTTCTTAATATATATTTTTCAGAAGTACACCAGGAGATATCTTTAGGTGTACTTTTGAAAAATGTATATCTTTATAAATATATATCGATTATATATCTTTACTTGATATTCTAGAATTTCTAGGTGGTTGGTATGTACATCTCTAAATTTGTCAGTTTTCTAAAGGAATTGTGTCAGTTTATCCTCACATTAGTAGCAGTTGAGCATTCATGTTGTTCCAATATTCATTTAAATTTGGTAATATCAGACTTTTAAACTTTTGTTACTCTTGCAGGTTTATATATTATCTTATTATGACTTTAATTTGAATTTTCCTGACTATTAAAGGTATTTAACAGCTTTTCATATATTCACGGGTCATCAATGTTTTATCTACTGTGAAATACCTACTTATGTATGTTTTTTTCTTATTTTCCATTTGCTTCTTTATCCAGTTCTTAATGATTGATTTTTAAAGAAATTCTTATAATATTTTAGATAATAAGCTCTTACCAGACATAAGAGTTGAAAATATCTTCTCACAATCGTCTTATGGTATCCTTCAACAGAAATTCTTATTTCTTATGAACATGTTACTCTCTTTAGTTTTTTTTTTTTTCTTGAATTAAAGACTGTCCAGCTTATATGTTTGGTATAATAGTGTGTGATATAAATCTTCATATCCCTCCAAGTGCTCCAGCTTTGTCTAAAAGTTTTTTCACCTCTCTGAAGTTACAAATTAATAAATGTATAAAGTAGATGCCATAGTAATATATTCCTGAGTCATTCCTAATAAATAAATTTCTTACCCTCTTCTCACTAACCTCCTTCTCATAAACTACTGTCACCATTCTCCTTTTCTTCCTTGCTAATATCTTCATGGAATAGTTTATTCTCAGTTCCCTACCGGTCACCATGCTTTTTTTTTTTTTTAAAGCTTATTTATTTTGGTGGAGGAAGGTCAGAGAAGGAGAGACAGAGAATCCTAGGCAGGCTGTGCACCATGTGGGGCTTGAACTCATGAACCATGAAATCATGACTTGAGCAGAAACCAGGAGTTGCATGCTCAATTGACTGAGCCACCCAGGTGCTCCACCATGCTTTCTTTAAAATCTGAAAGTTTGCTTCAGCTCTCAGTACTTTACTAGGTTTGTAAAACTCACTAATCAACTACTAGAATTTAACAAATATATTAGCCTTTTCTTGGAACCCCAACTTTTTCAGGCACTATTAAGACCTTCCTCCATGGAGGAATCACAGCTTAAGGTGTCCATTATGGGGAGTCTTTCTTCATTGTTCCTGTTTTATCTCTATGTCTTTAAAACTGTCCTGTACCTATATCTCTGGTCCTTTTTCCTCTATTCAAATCTTAGATGTAGTTATTTTGCAGGGATCATTCTTTGTCCTTTTTTTCTCTCATTGAACATTGCAATTTCTTTGGAAATTTTCTTTACTTATTTGATTTCATCTGTCAACTTTTGTGGTTAGAGCATATGGGGAAGCTCTTGGCACATACCAAGCCATAAAAAAGTACTTAATAAATAAATGAATAAATATTGAATATATCTATCTCCAGCCCAGACTACCCTCTTTCACTAAAAGCAAACATCTCTATCTTCCCAGTTGAATTTCCAAAAAGATACTACACAAAACTATCAAACTAGTCAACAAACTGAATGTCATAACCCCCTACCTCCTTTTCTCATATCTTAGCTGCTGTAACAATTATTATATTTGGTCACATGAAATCAGAACTTAGAAATCAGTACTAGAATACACTAGTACTCATGGCAGCTATACATTAGACTATTTTATATTAAAATAAATTTATTTAATTCTCCAAAGAGCCCATTATTTAATTTCCTGAACTTCAAGAAAGCTGAAAAAGTAGCCAGCTTGAAAAGTTTTTAACATTCTTTATCAAGGATTAAACACTGGCGTATATGACTCTAGCATATAAATAATTACCATGAAATATTTACATGAATTTACAATTTAACCATTACATTATTTTAATACAATACACTTTATTGCACATATTTTTTACTAAAAGACCAAAACAGGATATAAATATTTTCAACTTTGAGGAGTTGCAACACTTACTCTATATTTTAATAACAGAAAAACATTTTCAAAGTAACCATTTTAAGAGTTTTGTTACAATTTCTCAGTTATTGTAGATGTATTTTTCTAATAGTCTGGAATCAAGAAAAGAGTACTAGAGATAAGCACTTAGTAAATATGTTTATTGAATTGTCTCCTACAAGAAGCATTCATTCACATTTTCTTTTTTCTTTACCTACTAAGAAACAATATGTATACAAGCAATTTTCATTAATATACAAAATTACCCCACACATTTAATTAAGATATTCTTTTCCAACAAAAATATTTTTGCAGAAACGAATTTCTTAACAATTATTTTTTGCAGAACTTGTTATTCATCAGCATGTGCAACAATTTATTTTAGAAGCATACTAGTTAGAATTTTTTATTTGGCCTAGAGACCTTCTCAAACATCTTTTATGTGATTAATTCCTATTAATGCAATAGGTCGTTGGATTATCTCTCAGATCAAACATGTTCCTAAATGAAAATTGTTATAAGGTTTTTATTCATCATTTCCACATCATATGATTAACATCCTAAATTTATTCTTATCTCTAGTCTGAACCTTCTTTGATTTCTCAGCTTTGAGTGTACTGTATAGCACATAATATGTTCCCAATAAAATTGTAATAATTTAAACTGAAACCACTAAATCTGGCTTTTCTCTTTTCTATGTTTCTAACCTTTCTGGCACAACATTAACAAAATGAAAGACACAAACATACAATCATCTCTTAGATTCTGAAAAATAATTGACAAAATTGAACACCTTTCATAATAAAAACTCTCAACAAAGTGACTAATATACCTAATAAAGGTCATATATGAAAACCCACAGCTAATATAATAAAAGTGAAAAACTGAACACTTTTCAGTATGTACACATTGTGACTTTTATTCAACATACTAGAAGTTTTAGCCAAAGCCATAAGGCAAAATAAATTAAAGAAAGAAAGAGAAAGAAAGAAAGAAAGAAAGAAGAAAGAAAGGAGAGGAGCTCAGATAGCAGAGTAGTAGGACGACCCTAGGCTTGTCTCATCCCTTTGACACAGCTAGATAAATGTCAAATCATTTGAATACCCAAGAAATCAACCTGAGGACTGACAGAACAAACTGCACAACTAGAGGGAGACAGAAGGCCACATCGTGGGAAGTAGGAGGTGTGGAGACGTGGTTTGCAGGAGGAACTGATTGTGGGTGCTTTGGAGGGGAGCGAGCTCTGGACATGGAGCACAGAGGGAATCACACAGGGAAAACACTTCCCCAATGCCACTGACTGGGAAAATGAGAGGGGCTGATTTCTGTGAGTTTTTATAACCAACAGAGCTGAAAAACTGGAGTTTTATAGGTCCACGACGTGGCCTTTATAGAGCCCTGAGGGCACTGGAGTGCTCCTGTAGAGAAGGTAGGCAGGTAACCTGAGGGCAGAAGGTGCCACCTGAGGAGCAGCTGAGAAGCGATGGGAGAGAGCTTTTGGAGCACATCTAAAAGAGGTAGCATTGCCTTTCTGGGGACAAAGGAGCTTGCAGGCACCATTTTCCTCCCCAGCCCTTCAGCATAGGTGAAAAGACACCTGGGCACTGGCTCTTTGGTGCACTTTGCTCTAACACCCACACTCCTGCACTGTGGAGTGACTTCCCTTCTGGGTCAAACCTGCATCAATCCCAGTACAGCAAAACCTTTACCCAGAAGACCAGCGGGTCCTTGCCATACTAGGTCCCTAAAGTTTGGAGGGACCAAACTGGCCTGGTTCCTCCAGGCCACACAGCTGGCCTGGTTTTTAAAACACAGCTGGCCTGGTTAGGTCAGAGCCTAAAGTCCACTGTGCTCCTCCAGCAGGAAAGCAACCTGGACACAGTGTGAAAATCAACAATCTGAAAAAAAAAAAAACAACAACAAAAAACAAAAAACTAGAGTGTTCAAGGGAAATTGCTCTTCTGGGAAGTCTTCTCTGACAGTAGCAAGAAGGAAATCCCCTCTCCAGGGACAAAGGAGCTGTCTAGCACCATTTCCCTCCCCTGCCCTCAGCAGAAACTAACTTTAGTAAACATCACAGCACCAAGACTGGCTGCCTAATCTGCTTTCACAAAGCCCTGCCCCTGTGCTCTCAACTGGAACTGCTTTTTGTAAGCAAGTGTGGTGGAGAGCAAGTGCAGTGGTCCCCTCCCCCAGAAGACCAGCACAAACTCCTGCACATACCATGTCTACTACCACAGAGATCTGCAAAGCTTCTGATTCAGTGGAAAAAGCATCAGACTCTTATCAAGCAGACCAGAGCACACCTAGTTAAAACTCACCACACTCTGGCCAAGGTCTCAACACTCCCCACTGCAGGCAAAGAGAAATTCTGCGGAGGACTGACCTGAGGGATAGAGCAGCATTAACACAGCAGCAGAGTCCATGCAGCACACACCAGAGACACTTCCCGAAGTGCCCAGCCTTGGACATTATATGTCCTTTTTTTCATAAAGCCATTACTCTTAGGAGCAGGAAACGTAACAAGCTTCTCTAACACACAGAAGAGACCTACATGAAATGCCAAGATGGAGGAATTCATCCCAAAAGAAAAAGACAAGAAAGGGTCATGGCCAGGGATCTAATCAAAACAAATATAAGTATTATGCCTGATCTAGAATTTAAAGCAACAATCATAAGGATACTAGCTGGGCTTGAGAAAAGCATAGATAACATCAGAGATACTCTTACTACAGGCAATAAAAGACTTGAAATCAATCAGACCAAAATAAAAGGGCAATAACTAAGATTCAAAACTGATTGATTGGAGTGACCACAAGAATGGAAGAATCAGAAGAACAAATATGGAATATAGAAGATAGAATTATGGAAAGAAATGAAGCTGGTCAAAAGAGGGGAAGAAAAATCTTGGATCGTGAAAGTAGACTTAGGGAACTCAGTGACTCCATAAAACATAATAACATTTGTATCATAGGAGTCCCAGAAGAGACCAAAAAGGGGGTGGAAGGTTTATTTGAGAACATTCTAGCTGAAATATTCCCTAATCTGGGGAAGGAAATAGCCTTCCAAATCCAAGAGACAGAGAGAACTCCCGTTAAAATCAGCAAAAACAGGCCAACACCAAGACACGCTGTATTTAAATTTGCAAAATAGAGTTAAAGAAAAAGTCTTAAAAGCAGCAAGACAACAGAAGTCCCTAACTTACCAGGAAAGACAAATAAGGTTAGCAGAAAGTCTCTCCAGAAAGGAGTGGCATGATATAATCAATGTACAGAATGGGAAAAATCTGCAGCCAAGAATACTCTATCCAACAAGGCTGTCATTCAGAACAGAAGGAGAGAAAAACAGTTTCTCAAACAAAACCTAAAGAAGTTTGTGACCACTAAACCCACGCTGCAAGAAATATTAAAGGTGACTCTTTGGGAAAGAAAGACAAGAAGTGACAACAATTGGAAAAGAACACAGAAAAAATGACAAGTAATAAAATGGCACTAAATTCATGACTATCAGTAATTATTCTGAATGTAAATGGACTAAATGCTCTAATCAAAAGATATAGGGTGTCAGGATGGATTAAATAAAAACACCCATCTGTATGCTGCCTACGAGAGGCTCATTTTAGACCTAAAGACACCGCAGATTGAAAGTGAGGAGACTGAAAAACATTTACCATGCAAATGGACATCAAAAGAAAGTCCAAGTAACAATACTTATATCAGACAAGCTACATTTTAACCAAAAACTGTCACAAAAGATGAAGAAGGGTACTATGTCATAATAAAGAATTCTATCCAACAAGATCTAACAACTATAAATATTATGCCACCGAATTGGGAGCATCCAAATATATAAAATAATAACAAACATATAGAAACTCATTTATTATGATAAAATAATAGTAGGGGACCTTAACACCCCACTTTTGGCAATGGACAGATCATCTAAGCATAAAATCAACAAGGAAACAGTGGCTTTGAGCAACACACTGGACCAGATAGACTTAACAGGTATATTCAAGCATTTCATCCTAAGGCAGCAGAATACACATTCTATTCAAGTGCACGTGGGACATTCTCCAGAACAGATCACATACTAGGTTGCAAATCAGGCCTCAACAAGTATAAAATGGTTGAGATAATACCATGAATATCTTTCTGACCACAACGTTATAAGACTTGAAGTCAATGACAAGAAAAAAATTAGATCACAAATACATGGAGGTTAAAGAACATCCTATTAAAGAATGAATGAGTCAACCAAGATATTAAAGAAGAAATCAAAATATACATGGAAACAAATGAAAACAAAAAATACAATGGTCCAAAACCTTTAGAAAGCTTCAAATGTGGTCATAAGAGGGAAGTATATAACACTACAGGCCTATACCAAGAAACAAAAAAAATCTCAAATACGTTGCATATTTGGGATAGAAAAAGAATAAAAAATGAAACTTAAACCCAGCGGAAGAAGGAGAATAATAAAGGTGAGAGAGCAAGGGTGCCTGGGTAGCTCAGTCAGTTAAGCATCTGACTCTTGATTTCGGCTCAGGTCATAATCTTGTGATCTTGAGATTGAGCCCCACGTTGGGCTCTGCGTTGAGCATGGAGCTTGCTTGGAATTCTCTCTCCCTCTGCCTCTTTCCTTCACTCGCTCTTGCACATTCTCTCTCTCTCTCTCTCTCAAAATAAATAAACATTTATTAAAAAAAGGTGAGAATATGGTGTAGAATAAAAAACATTAAAAAATAGATCAATGAAACCATGAGTTGACTCTGAAAAATTAACAATAATTACTTAATTAATAATTATGATAAACCTATAGCCAGACTTATAAAAAAAGAAGAGAAAGGAACCAAATAGACAAAATCATGAATGAAAGAGGAGAGATCATAACCAACACCACAAAAATACAAACAATTATAAGAGAATATTATGAAAAATTATATGCCAACAAATTGAGCAATATGGAATAAATGGATAAATTCCTAGAAACATATAAATTACCAAAACTGAAACAGGAAGAAATAGAAAACTTGAACAGACACATAACAAGCAAACAAATTGAATCAAAAATAAAAATTAAAAAATGTCCCAAAATACCAAAGTCCAGGGCCAGATGGCTTCTAGGGAATTCTGCCAAACATTTAAAGAAGAGTTAAAACCTATTCTTCTCAAGTTATTCCACAAAGTAGAAATGGAAGGAAAAGTTCCAAACTCACTCTATGAGGCTAGAATTACCCTGATACTAAAACCAAAGACTCCAACCAAAAAGAGAACTATGGGCCAATATCCCAGATAAACGTAGATGTGAAAATCCTCAACAAAATACATTCAAATTGATCCCACAGCACATTAAAAAAATGTTCACCACAATCAAGTTGGATTTATTCCTGGGTTGTAAGGGTGGTTCAATATTTGCAAATAAATCAACATGATACACTAAATTAAGAAAACAAAAGATAAGATTATATGATCATCTTAATAGATGCAGGAAAACATTTGACAAAGTACACCATTCATTCTTGATAAAAACTCTCAACAAAGTAGGGATAGAGGGAGCATACCTCACCATCATAAAGGCCATATATGAAAAAACCATAGCTAATATCATCCATAATGGGGGAAAACAGATCTTTTCTTCTATGGTCAGGAACAATACAGGGATTTCTACCCTCACCATTACTATTTAACACAGTACTAGAAGTCTTAGCCTCAGCTATCAGAAAACCAAAAGAAATAAGAGGAACTCAACTTGGCAAAGAAGAAGTCAAACTTTCACTATTTGCAGATGACATGATACTCTATGTAGAAAACCCAAAAGACTCCACCAAAAAATTGCCAGAACTAATACATGAATTTAGCAAAGCCACAGGATATAAAATCAAGGTACAGAAATCAGTTTTCAATTGTATACACTGATAATGAAGCTGCAGAAAGAGAAATCAAGAAATCAATCCCATTTACAGTTGCACCAAAAACCTTAAGGTACCTAGTAAACCTAACAAAAGAGGCAGAAAACCAATACTATGAAAGCTATAAAACACTAATGAAATTGAATACTACACAAAGAAATGGAAAGATATTTCACGTTCATATATTGGAAGAAATATTGTTAAAATATCTTTACTACCCAAAGCAATCTACACATTCAATGCAATCCCTATCAAAATACCACCAGCATTTTTCACAGAGTCAGAACAAAAAATTCTAACATTTATATGGAACCACACAAGACCCTGAATAACCAAAGAAATCTTTAAAAAGAAAAAAAACTGGAGATACAACAATTACAGACTTCAAGTTATATTACAAATTGTAGTAATCAAAACAGTATTATAGTAACACAAAAATAGATACAATGATCAATGGAACACACTAGAAAACCCAGAAATAAATCCACAATTATATGGTCAATTAATCTTCAACAAAGGAGGAAAGAAGCCAATGAGAAAAAGTCTCTTCAACAAACAGTGTTGGGAAAATTGGACAACTACATGTAAAGAATGAAACAGAACCACTTTCTTACACCATACACAAAAATAAACTCAAAATAGATTGCGGACTGACATGTGAGACTTGAAACCATAAAAATATTAGAAGAAAGCAAAAGCAGTAATTTCTCTGACATTGGCCATCACACTATCTTTCTAGATATGTCTTCTGAATCAAGGAAAACACAGCAAAAATAAACTATAGATGCTACATCCAAACAAAAAGTTTCTGCACAGCAAAGAAAACAACCAACAAAACTAAAATACAACCTACTGAATGGGAGAAGATATTTGCAAATATTATGTCCAATAAAGGGTTAGTATCCAAAATACATAAAGAATTCATAAAACTCAACACCAAAAAAAAAAAAAACACTCCACAAATAATCCAATTTACAAACTAGCAGAAGACATGAACACACATTTCTCTAAAGACTACAGATAACCAACAAGCACATGAAAAGATGCTCAACTTCATAGATCATCAGGGAAATGCAAATCAAAACCACAATGAGCTATCACCTCACTTCAGAATGGCTAAACTCAAGAAATAACTAATGTTGGAAGGATGTAAAGAAAAAAAAAAACTGCACTGTTTGTGGGAGTGCAAACTGATGCAGCCACTGTGGAAAACAGAATGGAGGTTTCTCAAAAAAATTAAAATAGAACTATCCTATTATCTAGTAGTCACATAGGGTACTTATCCAAAAAATACAAAAATGCTAATTTGAAAGGATACATGCAGCACTTTTTTTTATTGTATAATTATTTACAAAGTCTAATTATGGAAGCAACCTAAGTGTCCATCAATAGATGAATGGCTAAAGTAGAAGTGTTATATTTTTTCAGCCATAAAAAAAGAATGCAATCTTTCCACTTGCAATAACATGGATGAATCTGGAGAGTGTGATGCTAAGTGAAATAAGCCAGAGAAAGACAAATACCATATGATTTCACTTATATGTGGAATTTAAGAAACAAAGCAGATTAACCAGGAAAATAAAAAAAAAGAAAGAAAGACAAACCAAAAAGCAGACTCTTAACTGTAGAGAACAAACAGATGGTTGCCAGAGGGGAGGTGGGTGGAGGGATGGATGAAATAGGAGGAGGGGATTATGAGTACACTTATCTTGATGAGCACTGAGTGATGTACAGAATTTTTGAATCACGATATTGTACACCTAAAATATAATGCTATATGCTAACTACACTGGAATTCAAATTTTAAAAAATAAATAATAAAAAGATAGCACAGCATACTAGATTTTGTAGGATGCTGACAATAATATTAGGGTAATATTTATAATTTCTTCGTAAAAAACATATCTTAATTCAATTAGCTCAGTTTCTACCTTAAGAAACTTAAAAAAAAGAAGAGATAGTCAACTATACTAAACAGCAAAAATAATAATGATCAAAGAGAAAAAATTCTAAAAAATGAAAAATAATAGAAATAATATGGAAATCACAGTGTGCTTTTTTGTGGGAAGAACGAAAACTTAATGAACCTTGGTTCATATCTGAACCAAAAAATAAAAGATGAAACACAAATTATTTCAGGAATAGGAGAGGTGATATTACTACATATTCAATGGATAGTAAATGGAAGGTAAGTACAACTATGCCTATGAAATTAAATCACACAGATGAATGAACAAATGTCTTATAACACAAACATTCAAAGCTCATTCTAGAAAGCTAAACAAAGAAATGACAAAACACTGCTGAAAAAAAATTAAAGATGAACTAAATAAAAATATACACCTCAATGATGGATTAGAAGATTTATTAATATTAAGATATAAATTCTTTCCAAATTTAGCTATTGATTCAGTGCATTCCAGTGAAAATGCAAGTAAACTTATTGGTAAAATTTGATAACCTGTTTCTAAAATCCATATGAAATGAAAAGGATTTAGAATAGTCAAAAAAATTTTTGATAAAAAACAAGAAAGTTAAAGCACTAATAGTGATCAAGACAATGTATTGAATTAAAAATGACGAATAAAACAATGAAATATATAAAAGAGCCTCGAAAAAGACCTTCATATTTATACACAACTTATTTCTACAAAGATTCAGAGGTAATTCAGTGAAGGGCTGTCTTTTCAACAAACTTTCCTGAAACAAATACCCAAATCCAAGAATGAATAAATAAATCACCAAATAGTAAAAATAACTCAAAATGGAGCATCGGCCTAACTGTAAAACCTATAAAACTATAAAACTTTTAGAGGAAAACATAGGAGAAATTCTTTGCAAAATTGAGTAGGCAAAAATTTTTTAAATATTACACTGAAAACACCACAAAAGAACAAATTGGTAAATCTGAATTTCTCAAAATTAAAAATTTCTGTTCTTCAGAAGACTAATAAAAGAATGAAACGACGAGCCACATACTAAAAGAAAATATTTTAAAATCAGAAAAAGCACTCCCTGGAAAGTAGCTGGAGAGAAAGAGAAAGAGTGAAAACACTCACAAGGGAGTGAATAAGAAATCTATTTCCGAAAACCACTGACGGGGGGAAAAATCCTAATACCATTAGGATTCTATAAACAGTGGAGTTCAGAGTCAGAAACTCCAGAGCTCAGTACCTGGCGCTGCAATGGTGAGGGAAAAGGGTAAATTCCCATGTAGGCAGCACAGGCTGAGGGGTCCATGTGCCACATGGGGAGAAGTGGTTTCCCTGCTTGGAGAGCATTTGGTAGAGCCCATACAACCTCCCCACAGGCAAAAGTCCTAGCAGACCCTGGAGAAGTGCCAAATTTGCTGGTATTGGGACAAAGAGGCCAGAGTGTGGTGAAACCTGGCACCAACTGTGTGTTGTGATTTCCCATAATCTCTGAACCTTGGCTGCTGCATGATCGCATGAACGATTTCTGGGGCAAGCCAGTACCTGGCCACTGCTCAATGAGACCCCCGCCTAGAGAGTCAGCAAGGGTCCAAGCCACAGGCTTCTCTTAAGTCAGGGGTTTTGAAACACAGCCCCATCTGAGATAAAACTCTGGAGGGAGGTGCCACCTGGCAGGCTGATGGCTTGGACACGGACAGGGTAGAGGCAGGGAGTGGAATGAAGCCTGAAACAAGGGATGGGTGTTGATTGTGGGTTAGTAAGAGGGCAAAGTTCCTCTGCCAGAGAGCCTAGAAAGCTGGGTGAAGCCATTTCTGCCTCTCCCACACACAATCATACATACTCATGAGCAGTGTGCCACCTATCCACCTCAGTAAGCTAAGCGTTGCCACCTAGTGGAGAACGGAGCCATCACACAAAGTTCTGCCCAACTGTACCCTCCAAGCACATCCCCTAGAAGAGGAGCACAAGTCTCTCTGCCTGCTTAGTGTATGGACTATAGAGTGCTTCATAGTTTGAGTTCCAGGGGAACCTGGATATAAATTCACTTTGTTTGCCTTCTGTTAGCTGGTTCATCTATTCGGTTTTTGTTTTTGTTTTTGTTTGTTTAAGTTTTTGTTTTTTGTTTTTGGCTTCTGTCTTTGAATTTTTTTTTTCTTTTTGTTTTCCTTCTTTTCTTTTTCTCGGATATAGAAAGAAAAAAATTTATTTTACTTTTTTTAATTTAAAAAAATTACTATGTTTTTAATTAATTTGTAAAATTTTTATTCTATTTCACTTTCTTCATTTTATTCTATTATATACTTTTTTTTTATTTTTAAAATTTTTAGTACCTCTCTTTTCCTTCCCTTTTTGTTCTTTTCTTTCCCTGTTTTCTCTATTCTATCAAGTTTGTTTCAAGCAAGCATATCAAAAACACACCTAGGATCTAGCTTACTTTGATTTTGTTGTTTTTAATTCTTAATTTTTAATTTTTTTCTTCCTCCAAAATTACAAAACAAAGGAATTTATACCAAATGAAAGAATAGGAAGATATGACAGCCGCAGGAATAACCATAGGATCCTCTCAATAGATGCTGAAAAAGCATTTGACAAAATACAGAATCTTTTCCTGATAAAAACACTCAAGAAAGTAGAAATAAGGATCATACCTCAAGATCACAAAGGCCATATATGAAAGACTCACTGCTAATATCATCTTCAATGGAGAAAAATTCAGAGCTTTCCCTCTAAGGTCAGGAACACGATAAGGATGTCCACTCTCACCACTGTTACTCAACATAGTGTTGGAAGTCCTAGCCTCAACAATCAGACAACACAAAGAAATAAAGGCATCCAAATCAGCAAGGAGGAAGTTAAACTTTCACTCTTCTCAGATGACATAACACTCTATGTGGAAAACCCAAAAGACTCCACCAAAAAACTGCTAGAACTGATCAATGAATTCAGCAAAGTCGCACAATATAAAATCAATGCACAGAAATTGGTTGCATTTCTATACACCAATAATGAAGCAACAGAAAGAGAAATCAAGGAACCAATCCAATTTACAATTGCACCAAAAACCATTAAATACCTAGAAATAAACCTAACCAAAGGGGTGAAAAATCTACACACTGAAAACTATAGAAAGCTTATGAAAGAAATTGAAGAATACACAAAAAAATGGAAAAATAGTCTGTGCTCATGGATTGGAAGAACAAATTTTGTTAAAATGTTGATACTACCAAAACAAATCTACATATTCAATGCAATCCCTATCAAAACGACATCAGCATTCTTTTCAGAGCTAAAACCAACAATCCTTAAATTTGTATGGAACCATAAAAGATGCTGAATAGCCAAAGCAATCCTGAGGAAGAAAACCAAAGCTGGAGGCATTGCAATTCCGGACTTCAAGATGTATCATAAAGGGGTAATCACTAAGACAGTATGGTACTGGCACAAGAACAGATACATAGATCCATGGAACAGAATAGAGAACCCAGAAATGGAACCACAAACTTATAGCCAACTAACCTTTGGCAAAGAAGGAAAGAGTATCCAATGGAAAAAAAAGAAAGTCTCTTTAGCAAATGGTGCTGGGAGAAGTGGACAGAAACATACAGAAGAATGAACCTGGACCACTTTCTTACACCATACACAAAATAAACTCAAAATGGATGAAAGACCTAAATGTAAGATAGGAAGCCATCAAAATCCTAGAGGAGAAAACTGACAGCAACCTCTTTGACCTCAGCCACAGCAACTTGTTACTTGACATGTCTCCAGAAGCAAGGGAAACAAAAGCAAGAATAAACTATTGGGACCTCAACAAGATAAAGACCTTTCTGCACTGCAAACAATCAACAAAACTAAAAGGCAAATGACAGAATATGAGAAGATATTTGCAAATGACATATTAAAGTGTTAGTATCCAAAATCTGTAAAGAACTTATTAAACTCGACACCCAAAAAACAAATAATCTAGTGAAGAAATGGGAAGAAGACATGAATAGACATTTTTCCAAAGAAGACATCCAGATGGCTAACACATGAAAAAAACCTCAACTCACTCATCAGGGAAATACAAATCAAAAGCACAATAGGATACCACCTCATACCTGTCAGAATGGCTAACATTAACAACTCAGGCAACCACAGATGTTGTTGAGGATGTGGAGAAAAAGGAACCCTTTTGCACTGCTGGTAGGAATGCAAACTGGTGCAGCCACTCTGGAAAACAATATGAAGGTTCCTAAAAAATTAAAAAATAGAATTACCTTATGACCTAGCAACTGCATGACTAGGATTTATCCAAAGGATACAGGTGTGCTATTTCAAAGGGCCACATGCACCCCAATGTTTATAGTAGCGCTATCAACAATAGCCAAAGTATGAAAAGAGCCCAAATGTCCATCAACTGATGAATGGATAAAGAAGATGTGGTATATATATATGTACAATGGAATATTACTCGGTAATCAAAAAAAAAAAAAAAGGAAATCTTCCCATTTGCAACAACATGGATGGAACTAGAGTATATTATGCTAAGCAAAGTAAGTCAGTCACAGAAAGACAAATATCATATGACTTCTTGGAATTTAAGATACAAAACAGATGAACATAAAGGGGGGGAAGCAAAAATAATATAAAAATAGGGAAGGGGACAAACCATAAGAGAACATAAGGGGACAAAACATAAGAGACTCTTTTTTTTTAAATTTTTTTAATGTTTATTTATTTTTGAGACAGAGAGAGACAGAGCATGAGGAGGGAAGGGGCAGAGAGAGAGGGAGACACAGAATGTGAAGCAGGCTCCAGGCTCTGAGCTGTCAGCACAGAGCTCGATGCAGGGCTCTAACTCACAAACTGTGAGATCATGACCTGAGCTGAAGTCAGACGCTTAACTGACTGAGCCACCCAGGAGCCCCCACAAGAGACTCTTAAATACAGAGAACAAACTGAGGGTTGCTGGAGGGGCTTGGGGTGGGGAGATAGGCTAAATGGGTGATGGGCATTAAGGAGGACACGTGTTGGGATGAGCACTGGGTATTTATTATGTGTAAGTGATGAATCACTAAATTCTATTCCTGAAATCATTATTATACTATATGTTAACTAACTTGGATGTAAATTAAAATAATAATAATAATAGTAAATTAAAAATATATATAAAGTCACATAAAATAAAATACAGGGTATCAAATTGAAGTGAAAAAAAAAAAGAATTGTCAAACTCAATAACAGGAAATCAACCCAATTTTTAAAATAGACAATATATTTAAACACTTTACCAAAGGTAAAGTTTATATACATATATATATATAATATATAAACATATATATGTGTGTGTACATATGTATATATGAAGATGCCCAACTTATTCATTAGAGAACTAAAAATTACAACCATGAGATACATACTTATTAGAATTGCTAAAATTAAAAAGACAGACCATACCAGTTTTCCAGTTTTGTTAAGAAGGTAAAATAACTCAAATTCTCATACACTTTTGTGGGAATAAGTTTACAACAAGTTTGGAAACAAATTTCCTGAAATGTTAAACATACATCTATTATATGATGCAACTATTATACTCCTAAGTATTTACCTAAGAGGAAAAAAACCTGTATGTCCATGCAAAGAGCCAAGCACAAGTGTTCATAAGATCTTCACAAAATGGCCAAAGCCAAAATTTCACTGCAAAATGGGCAGCTGCTTCTATTATTCTTTTCTTATCTGTCTTACATCTACAATTACTTTTTTACTCTTGAAAGTGATTCTAGATTCTAGAAAATGTAGGATATGTTATCATTTTACATTTATGCTTTCAAATGGTTACTACTCTACACTAACAGAGGTTGAATTTTATGTTCTTTTAATTTTTTATGACTGGAAAAATATACTACATTAAGAAATTGCCTTCAGTTTTTCAAAATACAGTTCAAATATATTTATATATAACTCTTTTTCAACATTCCCTACTTAGTGCCCCTTTGTCTTCCCCCTCCAGTGTTTCCTGTCTTCCAGAAGGATATTAGTTTGTGAAGAGTGAGTAAAGAAGTTGTCTAATGCTTTCAGCTATTTTAATAAAAACTAGCTTTTAAACTTTTTTGTATTTATTACCAGTTGTTGAGTTGTCCCATCTTTTTAGTGTAGTATAATTACATATCATAGGGGGCATCACTTATTTTAAGGGCAAATGCTAAAATGGAGTGTGTCTGTGGCTGACAATGTAACAGAAATAACAGTGTGAATATTACCTTATACACAGTGCCTGCACTCAACTTTCAAGTGAACTGAAAGAAAAGAGTAAAGATCTATTTTATTAACTTTGGCTTCTCCCAACAATTTTGTGTTTTATTTTATATAAAATCATAATTTTAGTCAGTATGATGTCCACATTTTGGGGACCAAAGAGTTATTTTAAGGTTTCTAATATGCCTTGTTCTGATTTCTGCCAATTTTGAGCCTTAAGAGTATTAATATGGAAAGGATAAAGAAAGCTGAGAAATGGGGATTGTGTAAAAATTCAGTGTAGTATTGTGTACCTCTATACTGAAATATATGCTTTTTAAAAATTATATGCATGTGTGCATTTACTTATTTTAAGTAAAAAACAAAGCATCTTAAAATTTAAGTTAGTGAAAAGTTACTAGAGAGAATTTATAACTGATGCAGGACACTGTTGATAAGTTGAGAAAAATGTTTCCAATTTTTCCCTTTCTCTTTATTCTATTTATTTCTGCCAAACACACACAAATTAGATCCCTAAGTATATTTAGCAGATTTGTCTTTGATCATAAACTCTGAAAATCTATATAACTTTTCTCTTTGAATTAAAACTAAACTTTGATTGATTGAAGACAGCTAACTAGGTTCATTAGCATTTCAGACAAAGCAGTTTAAATGCCACCAAAGTAATCTGTGTTATTCTAAATACTACCACTGAACGTTGCAAAATCACACGTGATGCTAGATTAAGGAATTGCTGTAAGAGTGCTGATTAAATGACAATTTCAAAGAAGATTATCAAAAGCTCTCCTCATTCCCATGTTTAATATTTTTAGGGAAGATATCAAATAGAAAACCAGGCTTATTAATTTTCATTTTTTATTATATGTTTTATACACCATAAGAACTTAGGTCCATTATCATAAAATGCACTGATGTAACTTATACATTTTCTTCCCAAATTCTAATGACTGAAGTAGTCACTTTTTTGTTTTTACATTTTTCTCAGAATGAATAAAAGACAAAACAAATATAAAGAACATAAAAATTTCTCTGTAATTTATTGATAGTATAATATTATAGATTATCATCTATTAGCCACTTATTGGTCATTGATTCTGCAGCATGCAGTGGAAACAATTTTTCTAGTTAAGTTAAATGAAAATGAAGAGCTAAAAATAAAGCAAATACTTCACACATAAGTCATATTAACTTTAAATGACTTGAAGAAAATAAGCTAAACTAATTTAATATCTGTTTCTTTCCAATATAGAATATGTATATTTCCTCCAATTCTCTTCCCTTGGGATTTAACAGACAGATTTAATACATGGAGCTCTTATTAACAGAACACCATATTATGGCATTGGGAAAACCTGAACATATATTTCCCATAATTTTTCTTTCAGTTGCGACTTAACTTCAGCGAGCTTCACTTTGCACATGAGTCAAAACTGGTTCACATGCATTATCTCTGACAGATTTCTAGTGATTTTGATATTGCCCAAAGTTTATTGGCCTATTATTTAGGAGGCTGGTGGTTAGTATCAGAAATACAAGAGGAATAATATAAGTCACAGAAGGGGAGGAGTTGTATAACTCATTCAGTTTAAAAAAATGATCAGATAGCCACAGCTGAGGCTGAGGAAAACTGACTCAATTTATAAATCCTCCTAAGACTATCTTTTACTTCCCCGTATTTATCATTCCCTAAGCCTCATATTCATTAAATACAAAGAGGCTTTATTCATCTAATAGGCATCAGGCCTGCCAATAACTCCAACTTTTTAACAGTAGACCTTCACCTATCACAAAAGATTGTCATAAATTTGTTAGTAAGATAATTTATTCAGAATAATGTATCTCCCAGGTTCTTCATGTTGGAAGTTTTTATTGTAGGTGATGATTTCCAGAATTAGTTAATTTGATGCCCAAATCAAAGAGGCATATTGTTTCCACCTTTATTATTTTCCACTTCAACCCTATTGGCTTGTCTACTCAGTCTGACATGAGCTTTTATTAGATGATGTCTCCTACAGCTCCAGGTATCCTTTCTTAGGCAGCAATATCTAAGGGAAAAGCCATTTCTTCTCATGTATTTCTTTTAATCCCAGAAACAAACCATTCCCAGAAACTTTCAGAGGCTTTCACCTCAGGTTTAACTGGACAAAATTGAGTCCATATAACTTACCTACCAATGTGAGAAGGTGAAGTTTTGGGCACCAAGTAATTCTGGATAAAAAATATGTGGTATACGCATAGAATGAAATATTGGCCATAGGAACAAATGAAATCTTGCCATTAATGACAGCACAGATGAACACAGAGGGTATTATGCTAAGTGAAATAAGTTAGAAAAAGACAAATACAATACAATTTCACTTATGAGTAATCTAAGAAACAAAACAAAAAAGCAGAATCAGATGCATAAATATTGAGAACAAATTGGTGTTTGCTAGAGAGGAGGGGAATGAAGGGACAGGCAGAATGAGTGAAGGGGAGTGGGAGATATAGGTTTCCAGTTATGGAATTAATAAGTCATGGAGATAAAAATGTACAGCATAGGGGATATAGTCAATGGTATTGCAAAAGAAATTTATGGTAACAGATAGTAGCTATACTTGTGGTTAGAATCATATAACATATAGAGTTGTTGAATCACTGTGTTGTACACCTGAAACTAATGTAACATTGTGTGTCAACTACACTTCAGTGAAAAAGAATATTTGTAGCAGTTTTATTCTAATAGCCCAAATCAGAAACAACACTACACCCTATTAACATGTGAGTGGATGAACAATTTGTAGTATTTTTCGAAAAGGACAAACTAATGTAATAAGTAACAACATGGATGAATCTCAAAAACATTAACCTGTGTGAAAGAAGCTAGATTCAAAAAGCACACCATGTTATTCTACTTATGGAAAATTCTAGGAAAGGCAAAAATTAATTTATAATGACAAAAGAGATCAGATTTGCTTGGGGCTGTGCATGAATTTAACCACAAAGGACTGGAAAAAACTTTGGGGGATAGTGGAAATATTTTATATTTTGACTGCACTGATGATGTATATATCTGTCAAAACCCATTGAAATACACACTTAAAATTGGCAAATTTATAATTTGTAATAAAGTTCATTTCCGAGAAACTTAATAAACTTAATAAAGTTCATTTCCAAGAAAAATCTATATACTTGTGCTGAAGTTCTATATAACTTTTCAGATGGTACTGTAAGTTGTTTCAATCTTATAACCCTTTGCTGAAGGCTACAATTACTCCAATGTATTGATATTTTCTTATCAAGTCTGAAGCTAGCTACTTCTTAGAGCTCAAGTCATGTGCTCAGTATCTGATTAAATCAAGTACTTTTCTCTTTTATAATAAGTGCTAAGTTTTCAGTCTAGCTAATGGGGTACTCACTGCCTTCCCCAAACCTGCATCATACAGATGCTTTCTCTCAGAAGTAAGTGACATAGACTTAACTGACATAGACTTAAATGAAATATTTTGGCTTAGGAGACATTAAGAAGTTTAAAAACTGGGGGCACCTATATGACTCAGTAGGTTAAGTGTCTGACTCAACTTTGGCTCAGGTTATGATCTCATGTTTCATGGGTTCGAGCCCCGCATCAGACTCTGTGCTGATGGTGCAGAACCTCTTTGAAATTTTCTCTTCTTCTCCCCCTTTCTCTGCCATTCCTTTGCTCACTCTCTCACTTTCTCTGCCTCTCAAAATAAATAAATAAACATTAAAAAAAGAAGTTTAAAAAAATAAAACCCTGTGATGGATAGAGACACAATAGGCACTCAGGAATGCCTAGAAGTTAGTGAAATTTACAGAGCTCCTTCATCAATGACTGTGTGTGTGTGTGTGTGTGTGTGTGTGTGTGAGCTGGAGTATTTTTTAGCTGTTGTTGTTGTTTTCTTTCCTGAACTTGAACACTGTAGACTGACTATCTCTGCTTTTTAAGACACATGGCTGCTGAATTTGTCAAAACAAATGGCAAATCTTATTGTCACTGTTATTGAGAGTTAGTATTGATGCTCTCTTTGTAATAACACTCCAACGTTCATAAAGGTTAACTTGTTTCAAGTTAATTCGCTGCTTACTTGCTGATCTAAGTCCCTGGATCCATGGCAGAAAAACTACTGGCCTTGAGGAATAAAGGACCAGAACTTTACCAGCCCACAGAGGCCATCAAGTCGGTTTGAAGATGATTTGGCTTTCTAATTAGCCTAGCAAATTTTTTAGCAAAACACTTTTTTCAGGTCACACAAATGATTTTACTCACCTTTCTTTGTGTATTATAGACCTTGACCTCCTTTGTAGAAAGAACAGAGTACTCCTGCACATCACAAAACACAAACTGGACCCCCCTCATACAATCCCCAAGCACTGAGATAACATTTGTAGCTGGCATAAAATCAACAAATGTTGCACTCCCTTTGCTGATTAACTTCACTAAGCCCCTTTAAAAATCCATAGGCCAGGCAGAAAACTCTGAGTTGTTTTTTGGAAAAGAGATCATGTACTTCGCTGGCCTCCACAATAAAGCTCAAATTCCTTTCTAGTCAAAACTGAGCTCTTGAGCATTGTCCTTTCTAGTGACAAGTGGCTGAACTTGGGGTTGGTAACATCTTCAGCCCTAATTGAAAAAAATCTCAAGGAAGGACCTCTGTGGCCTAGCATAATTCACATAACCACCTATGGTCCCATTTACTCTGGCCAGGGACCATGAGGTCTTGACTTATACAGTATCCCCAGTGATAGTTTTGAGGATACCAGGGTTGAAAAATTAAAAAGAGTATGCTACAAAAGAAGTAAAAACTACTGGGGAAACTTTTATATAGGCTCATGGCAATAAGTATATTGCCATATATTAATATTTATCCAAGTAAGCCTTTATTTATCTAGGTAAGACAAAAAAGATGGGCCCCTTATTCAATTTTGCCAAAATAATAGGAAAATATTTATAAACCTATGCTCAGAAAATTACAAGCATAACAATGAAATAATATTTAAATACATTTTACATATTTAACATAAAATTAATATTTCTAAGTAAAATTTTAAAATAAAAACATTCAGATTTTAATCATATTAGAAATGAAATAGTGAACAACATAAAATAAAACTAACAATCTGGGAAAGCTGTAGAGTAAGTAGAAGTATCTGAAGGAAATGTTCCAGTATGAATATTGGATTGGGAAAAATCGAGAGAATTAGGATCCATTTTCAACTAAACCACTGGTTTACTTGTTCTTCCACACCTTCAATCTCTGGCAATGCTTCGTATTCCAAATACTAAAGAACTTGGAGTGCATAATCTTCAGGATCCCTATTATTGAGATGCTGTGGTTGTCCCCATGCCCCATGATACTTTCTTCACACAAGTAAGGTTACAAAATAGAATGTACTCAGAGTTATTTCTGAAGATTCCTACTAATGTGTTGAAACAGGTTAAAAACATAATATTTTGATTAGATATTCTCTTATAAACAGAAAGAGGCAAGATCAAATTTCTATTCTAAAATACTATTCAAGGTCCACATTACTACAACTTACTTTTCCATATTCCCCACATCACTTACTGTGCTGAGTGATAGATTTGGTCTATCACTATCTAGAGTATAATTCCACACAATTTGAACAATCAAAAAATCCCTCATCAATAAACCTTTATTATTTTTTAATATTCCAGCAATATTTTGGATTGGTTAGATTAAAGGACTTGTATTGTATCACTTAACTAACTTCTGCATACCATTATTCTTTTATTAAGCAATGAATATGAGAAACGTACCTTTATTGGAACTATAATAGCAATATGAAATGTTGAAAAACTTTTGCTAAAAATTGGATAATGTCATTATTTTAAACACTATACCTTTAGGCAAAAAAAAAATCCATTAGAGATATGTTTCTGTAAGTTTTGGGTTTTATTTTTCCCCAAGTATCTCTAAGAAAACATAATACAGGGGTGCTTGGATGGCTCAGTCGGTTAAGCCTCTGACTCTTGATTTGGCTCAGGTCATGATCTCAGTTGTGAGATCAAGCCCCACATCGGGCTCTGCTTGGGCATGGACATGCAGCCTACTTAAGATGCTTTCTCTTTCCGTCTCCCTCTGCCCCTCCACCTCTCAACTCTCCCTCTCTCAAAGAAAGAAAGAAAGAAAGAAAGAAAGAAAGAAAGAAAGAAGAAGGAAAGAAAGAAAACAAGAAAACATAACCCAAAGAAATTTAAAACAAGTGTGTTTTTTTAGTAGCAATGTGTTTTTGGTATGTTAAATATTCATATCCTTTCTGGAATGTGCAAAGATATAGTAAATATATGCTAACTATATACAAATCATATATTTTGGCATTTATGGAGAAGTTATTTTCTAAACATATATGTAAATTCAAAATATTTTCTGATTCTAATTTAAAGAATGGAAACCCCATAGTTTTAAATAAATGCATTATGAGTTTTATTTTAATTGTACTTTTCAATCTTGATCATATACCAGCTAAAATAAAGCTTATGATTGTATTTTCAAAACACATTAAAGTATAAAGTACCTGTCACTTTAAAATCTTCCATCAAATCCATGAATACAATTCTGATTTCATATATTTAATACTACATTATATTTGGGTTAAACATAGAGAAAATTATCAACTTTAATATCCATTAATTTATTCTCCGTCACCTAGTATTGGCTTTTGTCATTCAATCTTTACCCAATTATTTCAAACAGAATTCCCCTGAGTTAAGCATTTTTATAAAGAATAGTGATTTTTAAAATAATCAACATTAAAAATACTATTTGTTGACCCTAAATGAATCATTATAGTAGATATCAAATTTTCAATCTGCTTCCCCCAAATGTTTCCAGCATAACATAGCATTTTAAAAAAGATGTGAGAGGAGCACCTGGGTGGCTCAGTCTGTTGAGCGACCGACTTTGCTTCAGGTCATGATCTCACAGTTTGTGAGTTCAAGCCCCGCATTGGGCTCTGTGCTGATGGCTCAGAGCCTGGAACCTGCTTCTGATTCTGTGTCTCCCTCTCTCTCTGCCCCTCCCCCACTCATGCTCCGTCTCTCTCTGTCTCAGAAATAAACATTAAAAAAAAAAAGATGTCAGTGAAAAATCAATAGATCAAAAACTTTGTTTACAAACAACTCCCCAGTAAGCAACTTATAATCAGGAAAACACAACAATCTTTAAATGAATGACTAAAGGCAGTATTTCTAACCTGTTACGTTGCTGTTTGAGGGGCATATTCCTCCTACTGGTCTAAGTCAAAAAGTCTGCTCTTAGCTAATATGACTCATTTTCTCATAGTTGGAAGGAAACCTTTTAAATTGCAGGGCAATTTTCTTTGGTAGTTGGTATTTATGGTGTTTACGGATGATACTTTTTTTTTTTTTTTTTTACAGATGGTACTTTAACATTTAATTTTAAATGTTCTGATTACCCAGAAATTACTACTACCTATGAAAAGCAAAGCATGGGGTGCCTGGGTGGCTCAGTCATTTAAGCATCCGACTCTTGATTTCGGTTCAGATCATGATCTCACAAGCACATGCATGATTTTTCTCTCAAAATAAGTAAATCAACTTAAAAAAAAATAAAAACACAGCATACAAAAGTTCATGTAAATAATTAGATGTTTGGATCAGTGTTCTATGAGACAGGGGTTTAGAGGATAGCACCCTAGTGATTAAGCATGAGTGTTGTAATCGGGGAAAATCCAGGACTCTTTGATCTTCCAATAACCAATAATTTGCATAGCAATTTACATAGCTAAATTGTGAAAATCTTTCTTTGAAGTTGGTAACCAAATACTTGAACAAAATTTTGGTTCCCTATTATATCCAGTTTTACAAGTTAGCAGGTTTGACTGTGTATTTTAAAATATATATACAGAAATATAGTGAGTTAAAGAAATTTAATTCTGTCTTACATAAAGAAAAACTAGAAGGATGTAGTCCAAGGGAAACTCTGTTGAGTAATTAACTCTCTGCTCTATAGCCAAAGGCCTGACTTCCATTCCAAAGATCACTACACAATTCAAGATAAATTCTGAAGATCCAGTCATCAAGTAACAAGTCTACAGGCCAGAAGAAAGAAGTTACAAGTGGAGATACTCCAAGTTGAGCTGTAGAACTTGGTTGAAACCAGCAAAATGTTTCTTATTAATGATAATATAATGACCTACAACATCCCCTAGTACTACAGAATTGATGGTCATACATCTGAAGATTGTTTTCTTTGCAATGATATAAAAATGACAATCTTTATGTATCGAATAATTACAACACAACTTGACTCATTATCTTATGATATCTTGTATTAGAGACTAAAATCTAAATAAAGTCTTTATTTCTTTCATAGCTAAATTGTTTTGGTTGTCTCCCAGTTCATTTGACAAAACGTTATCTTTACCATTATGAAATAAAATGTCTGTGGAATGACTGTATCTTGGCTGCCATGTAATGAGCCATTTTGATCTGTAACTTCAAGACTTACCTCTTTACAAAAATTTTCATGTCTTATAAATTATAATATGTAGTTTATATTTTGTGTTTACACACTTGATTTTGGTGGACTAAGATTATTAGTTTGGAACTTTCTTGGAACACTA
The DNA here is from genome assembly GCF_007474595.2 of Lynx canadensis. Lineage (NCBI taxonomy): Eukaryota > Metazoa > Chordata > Mammalia > Carnivora > Felidae > Lynx > Lynx canadensis. Next base: position 62,186,964 of record NC_044307.1, read on the forward strand.
AAATTAACTCAATCTCAGCAGTAGTGAATTCAGTTCAAATGAAGAGATTTTCATTGTCTACCTTATACTTTTTGTCACCTACAGCAAGTTTATTGTGCCTCCCAAGATGGGTAATGAGATTCTGACACTATTTCTTCTATTTACCTGACATGACACCATTATTATTAAAAGAAAGAATTTCTGAAATTTCCTTCTTTATTGTGCTTAAATTTTGTTCTATTTGCCCTCAGGTTGTCAGAAATACCTGGAACTTTTGGCCTTTAGATTCTTCATAATGTCTTTCATTTATGGTGAAATTATGAGAATCCTGTGTTTATATTTTTTTTTTCCTTTTTTTAAAATTTATTTTTGAGGGGCGCCTGGGTGGCGCAGTCGGTTAAGCGTCCGACTTCAGCCAGGTCACGGTCTCGCGGTCCAGGAGTTCGAGCCCCGCGTCAGGCTCTGGGCTGATGGCTCAGAGCCTGGAGCCTGTTTCTGATTCTGTGTCTCCCTCTCTCTCTGCCCCTCACCCGCTCATGCTCTGTCTCTCTCTGTCCCAAAAATAAATAAACGTTGAAAAAAAAATTAAAATTTATTTTTGACAGAAAGAGTGGGGGGGAGGGGAAGAGAGAGAGGGAGACACAGAATCTGAAGAAGGTTCTGAGTTTTCAGATCTCTGAGTTGTCAGCACAGAGGCCTGATGCAGGGCTCGAACTCATGAACCATGAGATCATGATCTGAGCTAAAGTTGGACACTTAACTGACTGATCCACCCAAATGCCCTGCTATGCTTATATTTTTAAATAATCTTTTCAGGTAGGTTTTCAAAATGACATCATTAAACACTTGTGCTTGAGTTTTACCTTGCTGGAAAAACCATATGATCCAGTAATTCTATAATAGTATTTCATGTAAAACAAGAATGAATTTCTCAATTTTATTATCTGATATGTTTATTGACAGAATGTGAAGAAGCTACACTACTTCATTTTTAAATTATTTTCTCATGATATATGTGGATCTATTTCTGGATTCAATACTGTTCATTTGACTTATTTTTCTACTCTTATTCCAAAATCATACCTAAATTGATTATTACAGCTTTATAGTAAGTTTCAACAAGTAGCATATACATCTCAAATTTGTTATTTTTTCGAAATGGCTTTACTACACTAGATCCTTGAATTCTCATATACATTTTAGAATTATCTTATCAATTTCTGTCAAAAAATCTTGCTAGTATTAGTTTTATTTTAAATCCAGTATAGTTAACATAAAGTTTTATGTTAACTTTAGGTATACAATATCGTGATTCAAAAATTCTGTACATCACTCAGTGATCATCATGATAAGTGTACTCTTAATCCCCTTCACCTATTTCACCCTTCCCCCCACCCCTCCACCCTCTGGTAACTATCAGTTTGTTCTTCAGAGTGGAGTCTGATTTTTTATTTGTATCTTTTTTTTATTTGTTTGTTTTGCTTCTTAAATTCCATATATGAGTGAAATCATATGGCATTTTACTCTGAATGACTTATTTCACTTAGCATTATACTCTCGATCCATCCATGTTGTTGTAAATGGCAAGATTTTATTCTTTTTTGTGGCTGAGTAATATTCCATTGTGTATATATACTACAACTTTATCCATTCATCAGTTGGTGGACATTTGGGCTTCTTCCATAATTTGGCTATTATAAAAATGCTGAAAAAAACATAAGGGTGCATATATCTTTTTGAATAATATTTTCATATTCTTTAGGTAAATATCCAATAGTGGAATTACTGGATTATATGGTAATTCTATTTTTAAGTTTTTGAGGAAACGTCATACTATTTTCCATAATTGCTGTACCAGTTTGCATTCCCACCAACTGTGCAAGAGGGTGTCTTCTCCAAATTCTCACCAACACTTGCTGTTTCTTGTGTTTTTGAGTTGGGCATTATGACAGGTATGAAATGATATCTCATTGTGGTTTTGTTTTGCCTTTCCCTGATAACCAATGATGTTGAGCATCTTTTCATGTGTCTGTTGGCCATCTGTTTGTCTTCTTTGGAAAAATATCTGTTGATGTTTTCTGCTCACTTTTATTTAATTATTTTTTGTTTTGCCTATTTTTAAACTGGATTATTTGGTGTTTTTTGGTGTTGAGTTGTATAACCTATACATTTTGGATAATAACTCTTTATTGGATATGTCATTTGCAAATATATTCTCTCCTTTAGTACATTGTCTTTTAGTTTTGTTAATTTTGATCTCATCCCAATAGTTTGTTTGTGTTTTTTCCCCCCAAGCCTGGGGAAATATATCTAGAAAAATTTTGCTATGACAAATGTCAGAGAAATTACTGCCTGTGCTCTTTTCTAGGATATTTATGTTTTCAGGTCTCACATTTGAGTCTGTAATCCTTTTTGAGTTTATTCTTGTGAATGGTGTAAGGAAGTGGTCCTGTCATTCCTTCGCATGTTGGTCTCCATTTTTCCCAACATCATTTGTTGAACAGTCTTTTTCCCATTGCATATTTCTGCCTCCTTTATCAAAGATTAATTGACCATAAATCATGGGTTTATTTATGGGTTCTATATTCTATTCCATTCATCTAATGTATCTGTTTTTGTTCCAGTACCATACTGGTTTGATTACTGAAGCTTTGCAGTATCTCTTCCTATCTGGGATTATGATACCTCCAGTTTTGTTCTTCTTTTTCAAGACTGCCTTGGTTATTAGGAGTCTTCCATGGTTCCATACAAATTTGAGGATTATTTGTTCCAGTTCTGTGAAAAGTGCTCTTGGTGTTTGGGCAGAAAGTGCATTAAATCTGTAGGTAATTTGGTTCATATAGACATTTTGACAATATTTGTACTTTCAACCCATGAGCATGGCATATCTTTCCATTTGTTTGTGTCATCTTCAATTTAGTTCATCAATATTTTATTCTTTTCAGAGCACAGGTTTTTCACCTTATCAGTTCAGTTTATTCCTAAGCATTTTATTATTTTTAATGCAATTATAGTTGGGATTGTTTTCTTAATTTCTATTTATGATGTTTTATTATTAGTATATAGAAATGCAATGAATTTCTGTACATTGATTTTGTATCCTGTAACTCAGTTCACTTATCAGCAGTCTGTGGGTGGATTGAATTTAAGGTTTTTTAATATACATATTGTGTCATCTGCAAATAGTGAAAGTTTAACTTCTTCCTTATGAATTTGGAAGTGTTTCACTTCTTCTTATCTGATAGCTGTCGAGAGGATTTGCACATTAATAAACGTGGTGTAAGTGGACATCCTTGTTTTCATCCTGATTCTAGAGGAAAATATCTCAGTTTTCCCCCATTGAGTATAATGTTAGCTATGGGTTTTTCATACATGGTCTTTACTATGTTAAGGTATGTTCCCTCTAAACATACTTTGTTGAGGGTTATTATCATGAATGGATGTTGTACTTTGTAAAATGCTTTTTCTGCATCCATTAAAATGATCATATGGTTTTTATTCTTTCTCTTACTGATGTGATATATTACAGTTGAATTGCAACTATGTTTTTTAAATGTTTATTCTTGAGAGAGAGAAAGAGAGAGAGAATGAGAGAGAGAACAGGAGCAGAGGAAGGGGAGAGAGAGAGGGAGACAGAATTCAGCAGGCTTCATGCTGTCAGCAGAGAGCCCAACACAGGGCTTGAACTCATTAACTGTGAGATAATGACCTGAGCTGAAATCAAGAGTCTGATGCTTAACCCAGTTGCCCCTGAATTGTAAATATTAAATCACCCCTACAACTCAGGAATAAATCCCAATTGACTGTGGTAAATTATTTTTTTCAATATTGTTAAATATTGTTTATTATTGTTGGATTCGGTTTGCTAGTATTTTGTTGAGAATTTTTGCATCTACATTCATAAGAGATATTGGCCTCTACTATCTATCTCTCTATCTATCTATCTATGTAGTGTCTTTATTTGTTTTGGGTATCAGGGTAATGCTGGCCTCATAGAATGAATTTTGAAACTTTCCTTCTTTCTCTAATATTTGGAATAGTTTGAGAAGAAAGTGTATTAATTCTTTAAATGTTTGGAAGGATTTATTTGTAAAGCCATCTGGCCCTGGACTTTTATTTGTTGGGAGACTTGATTTGATTCAATTTCTTTGCTGGTAATCGGTATGTTCAAATTTTCCATTTCTTCCTGATCTAGTCTGAAAAGATTATGTTTCTTGGAATTTATCCAGATCTTCTAGGTGGTCCAATTTGTTGGCATATAAATTTTTTTAATAATATCCCTCTCTCTCCCTCCCTCCTTTTTCTTTTTTTATATGATTCTGGCTAAGTTGTATCTATTTTGTTGATCTTTTCAAAGAACCAGATTCTGGTGTCATCGATCTATTCTACTGTTTTTTCATTTCCTCTTTTATTTATTTCTGTTGAAATCTTTATTCCTTCTTCTTGTTTGGGGTTTTGTTTTTCTTTTTTCTAGCTCCCTTAGTTGTAAGGTTGGGTTTTTCCTGATATATTTCATGTTTCTTCAGATATGCCTGTATTGTTATAAAATTCCCCCTTAAAACAACTTTTGCTGCATCCCAAAGGATATGGACAATTATTTTTTCATTTTCATTTGTTTCCATTTGTTTTTTATTTCTTCCTTGATTTCTTGATAGATCTATTCATTGTCTAGTAGAATGTTACTGAACTCACATGTATTTGTGTTCTTTCCAGATTTTTTTCTGTGTTGATTTTAGTTTCATAGTATTGTGGTCAGAAGAGATGCATGGTATAACTTCCATCTTTATGAAATTGTTGAGACTTGTTTTATGATGTTATATGTGATCTATTCTGGAGAGTGTTCCCTGTGCACTTGAAAAGAATATGTATTCTACTCTTTTAGGATGGCATTTTCTGGATATATCTGTTATATCCATCTGGTCCAGTGTGTAATTCATTGATATAAGTGGAGGCCTCCTATTATTGTACTCCTATCAATTACTTCCTTTATGTTTGTTATTAGCTGCTTTGTGTATTTAGGTGCTTTCATATTGGGTGCATAAATATTTATAATTGTTATACCTTCTAGTTTAATTGCTCCCTTTATAATTATATGGTGTTCTTTGTCTCTTGTTACAGTTTTTGTTTTAAAGTCTATTTTGTCTAATGTAAGTACTGCTACCCGAGCTTTCTTTTCATTCCATTTGCATGATAAATGCTTTTCCATCCCTCCACTTTCAGTCTGCATGTTTCTTTAGGGCAGAAATGTGTCTTTTGTAGGCAGCATGTAGATGAGTCTTGATTTTTTATCCATTCTATCACCAGACGTCTTGACTGATGTTTTGTTCATTTACATTCTAAGTATTTATTTATTGGTATGTCCATCCTTTTGCCATTTTGTTACTTTTTTGTGGTTTTTTTGGTAGTTCTCTGTTCCCTTCTGCTCTTGTTCCCTTTCTCCCCTATGTTTCAGGTTTATGATGTCACACTTGACATCTTTCTATTTTGTGAATCTCTTGACTAGTTTTTATAGATATACTTAATTTTACTGCTTTTGTGTCTCCTTTTCTGCTTCTGCTTATGGTCTTTCCTCTCCACTCAGAGTCCCCTTTACCATTTCTTGTACAGCTCATTTAGTGTTCATGGATTCCTTTAAATTTATTTGTCTAGGAAACTATCTCTCCTTCTTATCTGAAGATAGCCTTGCTGGATAAGTTATTCATGGATGCTTTTTTTTTCTTTCATCACTTTGAATATGTCATGCTAGTCTTTTCTAGACTGCACAGTTTCTGCTGAAAAATCAGCCAATAGCTTTATGGGTTTCCCTTGTATATAACAGTTTTCTCTTGCTGCTTTTAAAATTCTGTCTTTATTTCTACCTTTTCCCATTTAATTACTACATATTTTGGTGTGGACTTCCTTAGACTGATTTTGTGTGACTCTCTGGGCCTCCTGGATCTATATTTCTGATTCCCTTTCTAGACTTTGTACAATTTTCAGCTATTATTTTATCAAATAAATCTTCTGTCATTATGTCCTTCTATTCCCTGAGAAGCTTTTGTTGGTAGCCCTTCAGTTAGACCAGATATCTGCCCTCAGCCCACTTCTGGGGCCACAGTTGGACTGGTGTGTGTGTGTTATCATTCCCTCTTCCTTAGGCAGGTGTCACTTTGGAGTAGTGGTAGACCCTGTCAGGGCTGCTTTCACACTAACTGGTTTGTGACACCACTTTGCCCAGGGCATATTGGAGGTGGCATGGCCACAGCAGAACACAGGGGCAGGGTCACAGTGTTAGCAAGATTTTTGTTGGTCTGCTTTGGGAGGGAACATAGAGGCCTGGCTGGAGGAGGTACAATGCAGGGGTGGGGTACGCTATTAGCAACTTAGGTAGAGAGTGTTGTTACTGTACTGCTTCCTGCAGGTGTCCGGGGCGGGGGGGTGGTGAACAGAGGAAGGAAATAGTGCCCAGCAGCTCCTTTGTTCTTGGAGAAGTTTCCCAAGGATCCCTCCCCATTCAGGGCAAGCTCTGAGATTAGTAAATGACTCTCCTTGCAGGCATTTTTCAAACTGCTACTTCTATGTTGTACCTCAGTAGGGTTGTTTGCTGTGCTGTCTCTTTAAGGGCAGGGACTCCACCCTCCTGGCTATTCTAGACCAGATGCCTGCTGATTTTTTAAAAAATCCCAAGTGTTAAGCCCCACTAATTATTGGGCCCATCTGGTTTCCAAAGCTAAATGTATTGATGTATTGGGATTCAACTTCTCTGTGCAGGTTCCTGCGCCTGGGGTGCCTGGGGTGCCTGGGGTGCCTGGGGTGAGAGTCTGTTTCTTTCCCGTCTTTACACCTTCATAGTTCCTCCCTCCAGGATAGTCCCAAGGTTTGTTTAACTTTGGACCACATAGCCATCCTTCTTACCCTCTTTGATGTGGCCTCTTCTCTACATTTAGCTGTGTGGAGTCCGTTCGGCCAGCCTTTGGATAACTTTCTGGGTTATTTACACCGTATGGGTGTTAGATTCTAGCTGTATCCATGGGATCAGGTGAAGCTTAGGGTCCTTCTACTCTGCCATCTCCCCTGAAACTCTCTTGCTGGTATTTTAAATGTGATAATTATGTTAAATCTATAGATCCTTTTAGATATAATTAAGATTGTAAACATTATTGACCATCCCAATCTATGAAATTGTATTGCAATTTTACTTGTTTATTACTAATGTAGAAATACGAATTTGACATTTATATTGAATATGCATTTTTAAATCATTAAATGAATTTATTAATTGTTTTTAAAAATATTTATGCATCTTTATATACATAAATCATGTTTCTGTGAATAAAAATGGTGTTAAATTTCCTTTTCGAGGTTTATTCCTTTTATTTTATTATGTGTCTTTTTCTTGCCTTCTTGCACTATTGTACTGACTAGGACCTGCAGTACAGTATGCAATAGAAAATATGAAAGTAGACATTGTTGCCTTAGTACGAATCTTGTGGGAAAGCAATCAATAGATCAGAATTAAGTATACTGTTACCTGTGGGAGTTTAGTATGTCTTATCAGATTGTAAAAATTCTTTTCTATATTTTTGAGATTATTTTTAAATTAATAATCATAGTTAAATTTTGCCAAATGTTTACTTCCTTGTCTATTGAGGTGGCAATATAGTTTTCCTCTTCATCATTTTAGTGAAGTAAATTATATTGGTTTATTATAGAAGGTTAGACTAACCACTCATTCTTGTGATAAACCACACACAAACACCATTTGTCTGCCATTATCATTCTTTTATAATCTTATAAGTTTGGAGTATCAATGTTAAACTTTTTTCATAAAATAGTCATAAAGTTTCTCTCTTCCTTTATTTTTTAAAGGATTGTTATTATATCATTATTTATCCTTTTGACGTTTGGAAAGATTTTTCAATGAAGCAATCTGTTGCTTGAGTTCTCTTTGTGGAAAGAAATTTTTTCTTTTAATTTTGAAATAATTACACATTCACGGAAAGTAGCAAAAATAGTAGGGGGGGTCTCATATACTTTTTAATCTAATTTCCCCCAGTGGATAGAATTTTCATAACTATAATGCAACATAAAAACCAGAAAATTGGAACAATGTGGATATATGGTTCTATGACATTTTATCATATCTGTGTATGTGTATACATATAATGACAATCCTATTTCATTATACAATGTAGAAACCTATTTGATTACCACAAAGATCTCCCCCGTGCTACCCCTTTATTATTACACCTACCCAATTGCTCCCCACCACCATTAATAACCTCTGTAAACCACTAATCTTTCTTGCAACTCTATAATTTTGTTATTTCAATAATATTATGTAAATAGAATAATATAGTATATGACGTTTTCAGATTGACTTTACTTTAATCCACATAATGCCTTTGAGATTATTGAAAATTATTGTATGGATCAGTAGTTTTTTTCTTTTTGTTATTGAGCAGTGTTTCATGCAAGGGAAACAAACAAAGTGAGCCCATGATTACCCCAAATATTTTCCCAGGGTCAATTCAGGCTATACTGCTCAGAGTAGAAATCCAAAGACTGGAGTCTCACTGAATAGGGGAAATGATATTGGAGTTCAGAGAGGCTGAGGTGGGCAGAATTTGCAGCAAAGCACAAAATCAGCACAGAAGTCATGTCTAGTCTTTGGACGAGTGATGAATGTACATGCCTGATTTAACATTCTCTATGTGTGGAGAAATAAATAGGCAAAAAAATTCCAAGAGTCTACAAATTTCTAATTGTAGTCTGGTTCCCATTACATGGAATGTAGAGATGTCATTATACAGGACATCACATAAAGTTCCAAAAGGGTTACACCTTAGTAAAGTAAAAAGGTAAAATTAGAGCCTGAACAATAGTAATATGAATTCAGATTAACAAACAAAACTAAAACTCAAGCTTTAAAAAGATGAAACTGATTCTCAAAAGGTGTCTTAAAAGTTAAGAGTTTTGGGGTGCCTAGGTGGCTCAGTCAGTTAAGCGTCCGACTTTGGCTCAGGTCATGATCTCGCAGTTGGTGAGTTTGAGCCCCGTGTCAGGCTCTGTGCTGACAGCTCAGAGCCTGGAGCCTGTTTCAGATTCTGTGTCTTCCTCTCTCTGACCCTCCCCTGTTCATGCTCTGTCTCTCTCTGTCTCAAAAATAAATACAGGTTAAAAAAAATTAAAAAACAAAAGTTAAGATTTTTGATTCTCAAAAAATTCAAATGTCCTTTTAAAAATACAAAAATAGGGGCGCCTGGGTGGCGCAGACGGTTAAGCGTCCAACTTCAGCCAGGTCACGATCTCGTGGTCTGTGAGTTCGAGCCCCGCGTCAGGCTCTGGGCTGATGGCTCGGAGCCTGGAGCCTGTTTCCGATTCTGTGTCTCTCTCTCTCTCTGCCCCTCCCCCGTTCATGCTCTGTCTCTCTCTGTCCCAAAAATAAATAAACGTTGAAAAAAAATTAAAAAAAAAAACAAAAATAAACCTCTAGTTTTCATATGTAAAAAATTAATACAGAACTCAAATCATATATGAAAGAAACATTACAGCTCATATCAATAGAACATAAAGGACTGTAAGAGAATACTATGAACAAACATACACAAATTTGAAAGACTAGAATAAAAAATTTCCTAGAAACATACAACCTATAAAGCTAAATTATAAAGAAATAAAAAATCTCAATGAACAAATTACTAGAAAGGGAGATTAAATCAATATACAAAAGTCTCCCTACAAACGAAAGTCCAGAATCAGACAGATTCACCAGAGAATTCTAACAGCCACTTAGGAAAATTAATGCTAATCTTTATCAATCTCTTCTAAAAAGAAAAAGAGGAAACCCACTTCAAAAATTGTTTTAAGAGGCCAGCATTACCTTGATACCAAAACCAGATAAGGATATCACAAGAAAAGAAAATACAGGCCAATATCCCTAATGAACACAGAAGCAAAATATTCAACAAAATGTTAGCAAACCTTAAGATTGAAAGCAATCTAAAAATTTAATGCAAAATACCAAGAACATTTTTTATAGAACTGCAACAATTAAAACTTCAAAAAAATTTTTAAATATTTATTTATTTTTGAGAGAGAGTGAGTGTGAATGGGGAAGTGTCATAGGGGGGCAAGACACAGCATCTGAAGAAACTCTGGGCTCTGAACTGTCAGCACAGAGCCTGATGGGGGGCTTGAACTCATGAACCATGAGATCATGACCTGAGCTTAAGTCAGACTGAACCACCCAAGTGTCCCTATAACTAGAACAATTAAACCTAAAATTTGTATGAAACAACATGAGCAGGGGTGGCAATATTTATATCAGACAAAATAGACTTTAAAACAAAGATTGTAACAAGAGACAAAAAAAGGATGCTACATACGGATAAAGGGAATAATCCAAGAAGACATAACATTGTAAATATATATTCACCCCAAATGAGAACACCCAAATACATAAAGCAACTATTAACATACATTAAGAACAAAATTAGTAGTAATACAGTAATAGTAGAGTAATTGAATACCTCACTTACATCAAGGGAAAAATCATCGAAACAGAAAATTAAAAAGGTAACAGAGGTTTTGAATGGCACATTGGACCAGATGGATCTAATATATATATATATATATATATATATATATATATATATATATTTAGAACATTCCATCTGAAAACAGTGGAATACACATTTTCAAGTGCACATGGAATGTTTTCCAGATTAGATCATATGTTAGGCTATAAATATTTTTTAAAACAAAATCTAAAATTTGAAATCACACAAACAACTTTTCCAACCATGATGCTATGAAACTAGAAATCATTTACAAGAAAAAATATGAAAAGAACACAAATACATGAAAGTTCAGTAGCATGCTACTACATAATGAATAGGCCAACCAGCAAATCAAAGAAGAAATTTAAAAATACATGGAGACAAATGAAAATGAATACACTACAGTCCAAAATCTTTGGGATAGAAAAAGCTATTCTAAAAGAGAAGTTTATAGCAATACAGGCCTATTTCAAAAAGCAAGAGAATTCTCAAACAACCTAACCTTACCACTAAAGGAGCTAGAAAAAGGAGAACAAACAAAACCTGAGAGCTTTTCCTCTAAGATCATGATGAAGATGGAGCTATCTTCTCTCGCATTTTTATTCAATACAGTATGGAAAGTCCTAGCCACAGCAAACACACAAGAAAATGAAATAAGAAGAAAATTAAGTAAAACACACAGAAAACACATAAGCATGTTGGTATGGGAGAAGTAAAACTTTCACTATTTGCAAACTAACATGATAGTGTCATGGACCCTAAAGACTCCACCAAAAAACGCTAGAACTGATAAATTCAGTAAAGTCACAGGATACAAAATCAATATATAGAAATATGTTGCATTTTTATACCCAAATAATGAAGTAGCTGAAGGAGAAATTAATAAAAAATCCTATTTATAAATGCACCAAAAATAATACAATACTTAGGTATAAACTCAACCAAGAAGATGAAAGACCTGTATTCCAAAAATGATAAAAATTGATGAAATAAATTGAAGACACTACAAGGAGATGGAAAGAAATTCAATGCTCATGATTGGGAGAACAAATATTATTAAAATATACTACCCAGAGTCCGTTAAGCTGCTGAACAGGATCCTGGCTGAGTAGCCTCCCAGAACTCAGCACCCTACAGCCAGGCCAGCCCTCTCAATGGGTCTCTTGCCTTTCCCACTGCCTTTGGTGGCTACAAAAGCAATGCCCCGTATGGCGGCAAGGGTGGTCTGCCAGATGCTGGGGCAGGGACAACAATCTAAAAATCATTATTAGCTTCACACCCAGCATGGAGCCCAATGTGGAGCTTGAACTCATGACCATGAGATCAAGACCTGAGCTGATATCAAGAGTTCTATGCTTAACCCGCTGAGCTACCCAGGCATCCCAAGGGCCCTCTAAGACCCATGGGGACAACCTGGCAGACCACAGGTGCATGACTACCAACGAACTGGGAGAGATAAAATGGCTGCATAGACACAAAGGGGAGGGATCCCCTTCTGTGGATAGACACAGGGAAGAGAAAAAGAAGCTGGGGAAGCATATGACTCTATTTGGACAAGAGAAAAACCTAAGACCAGTACAGAGAAAGATCCAATCTCTAACTGTGGGCTTTCTCCGGACTGGGGCCAGCTGCCTCGTTTGCACACCTGGTGAGGAGGGGAGCCAGTCCCTGGCTTGGGAACTAGTTCAGAGGTGTAGTCCACAGTGGGAGAAAGTGATCCTTTCCTTTGAGTGCTGTGGGAAAAAGGTATATAACCATTCAAAAGCCAAAGATTGCCTGCTCCAGCCAGCCAGAGACCATATACGGGCAGCACCAAGGAGCACTTTCTCAGAACCCAAGCGCACTAAGTGGGACCCTTTAAGACATCAGGGTTTATATCCCAGCCCAGCACCAAGGAGGCACGGGAGTCTGTGGATAATGAAAAACTGCCTCATTCACACCCTCAGCACTGAGGGAACACTGCAAGGACACTGCGAGGAACAGAGTGGTTTGAGACACCCAGTCCGTGGAGGAGAGAATGGGGTATCACCATTTTTCTCCCCATCACCAACAAGGTGGGGTCTCTGGGGACAGACAGCACACCGGCAGTGAAGGTGGGACCCACCTACACCAAACCATGCCTCTCAGTGCCTAGTAACTGTAACTGTATATCCACCAGAGATTGACGCTGACCAACCAGACAGCCCCTCCTCCAGACCAGCGCTGTCATTGGTTCCAAGACACCTAGTGGTTTGCATTTTCTAATTTAATACATGGACAATTCTTATTATATACATTTTTTCTTCCTTTTCAACTTCTTATTTCTTCCCTCCTCTCGTCTGGTTATTCTGGTTGTTGGTTTGTTTAAGCAGACATATTTAATCTATTCTCTTTATACCTGGTCTATATCTCCTTCTTTATTTTCCTCACTCTATATCTGAATTAAGACCTATAGTTTCTCTGCCTGGTCAATTTTCTTTTATTTTCTTTCCCCTGCCCTGTTGTTTTGTTGTAGCTGGTGTTTTTAGTGTTTTGTTTTTGTTTTTGTTTTTTGTTTTTCTTTTCCAGGGCTACTTCAATGAACAAATCAAAGCATACCTGGTGGAGGGTCCAAAACATCACTAAAAGTAGGGAAATAAGCAACCAGAATCACAACAAGAGAGACCAAGTAACACACTCCAAAAAACACCTCTTGAAGGGCCAGGCCCTGGGAAGTGTATGACCCCTCTTTAATATAGTAGTGCTCACAGGTTCAGGACACATAACAAGCTATTAAAACACATACGGGACAGAAAAATAGCCAAAATGACGAAATGAAAGAATACTCCTCAAAAGAAATTCCATGAGGAAGTAACAGCTAAAGAATTGATCAAAACAGACATAAACAATACAACTGAACAAGGATTTAAAATAAAAGTCATAAGATTAATCACGAGGTTTGAAAAAAGCAAAGAAGACAACAGAGAATCTATTGCTGCAGAGATCAAGGAATGAAAAAATAGTCATGAGTTAAAAAATGGCTGTGAGGAGTTTCAAATTAAACTAGAGGTGGTGACAGCAAGGATTGAAGAGGCAAGGGGAGAATAAGTGAAATAGAAGATAAAATTATGGAAAAAGATGAAGCTGAGAAAAAGAGAGATAAAAAAAATTCTAGACTATGAGGGGGGAATTAGAGAACTAAGTGATTCAGTTGACAGAATAATATCTGTATTATAGGAGTTCCAGAAGAAGAGAGAGATAAAGGGGTGGAAGGTTTCTTGAACAATTCATAGCTGAGAACTTCCACAATCTAGGGAAGGAAACAGACATTGAAATCTAGGAGGCACAGAGAACTCCCTTAAGATGTTACTCGAATCAATCCTCTGCACGACATTTCATAGTGAAACTGGCAAAATACAAACATAAAAAGACAATTCTGAAAGCAGCTAGGGACAAACGGGCCTTAATCTACAAGGGTTGACACATCATGGTGGTAGCAAACCTACCTACTGAAACTTGGCAAGCCAGAAGGGAGTGGCAGGAAATATTCAAAGTGCTGAATAGGAAAAATATGCAGCCAAGAATCCTTTATCCAGCAAGGCTGTCATTCAGAATTGAAGGAGCGATAAAGGTTTTCCCAGAAAAATAAAAACTGAAGGAATTCATCACCACTAAACCAGCCCTACAAGTGATCCTAAGATGGACACTGCGAGTGGAATGTTGCAAAGACCACAAAGGACCAGAGACATCATTACAAGCATGAAACCTACAGATAACACAATGACTCTAAATCCATATCTTTCAATAATAACACTGAATGTAAATGGACTAAATGCTACAATCAAAACACACAGGGCATCAGAATGGATAAAAAATAAGACCCATAAATTTGCTATCTACAGCAAACCCATTTTAGATCTAAAGACACCTTCAGATTGAAAATGAGGGGATGGAGAACCATCTGTCATGCTACTGGAAGTCAAAAGAAAGCTGGAGCTGCCATACTTGTATCAGACAAATGAGATTTTAAACTAAAGTCTGTAAAAGAGATGAAGAAGGGCATTATATCATAACTTACAGGGTCCTTCCATCAAGGAGAGCTAACATTAATAAATGTTTATGCACCCAATTCGGAGAAACACAAATATATTAAACAATTAATCACAAACATAAGCAATCTTATTGGTAAGAAGGTGATAAATGCAGGGGACTTTAATACTCCACTTACAACAATGGACAGGTCATCCATACAGAAAATCAATAAAGGAACAATGGCCCTGAATGATACGCCAGACCAGATGGACTTGAAGATAATATTTAGAACGTTTCATCCTAAAGCAGCAGAATACACATTCTTCTCGAGTGCACATGGAACATTCTCTAAGATACATCACATACTGGGTCACAAAACAGCCCTCAATAAATATAAAAGAATTAAGATCATACCATGCACATTTTCAGATCACAATGCTTTGAAACTTTAAATCAACCACAGGAGAAAGTTCAGAAAACCTCCAAGAGCTGGAGGTTAAAGAACATCCTACTAAAGAATGAATGGGTCAACCAGGCAATTAAAGAAGAATTTAAAAAAATATATGGAAACAAATGGAAATGAAAACACAACGATCCAAACACTTTGGGATGTAGCAAAGGCAGTTCTAAGAGGAAAATACATTGCAATCTAGGTCTATCTGAAGAAACAAGAAAAATCCCAAATACAAAATCTAACAAGCACACCTAAAGGAATTAGAAGCAGGGCAGCAAAGAAACCCCAACACTAGCAGAAGAAGAGAAATAATAAAGATCAGAGCAGAAACAACCAATATAGAATCCAAAAAAGAAAAACAGAACAGATCAATGAAACTAAGAGCTGATTTTTTTTTGAAAAATAAGCAAAATTGATAAACCCCTAGCCAGATTTCTCAAAAAGAAAAGAGGACCCAAATACATAAAATCATGAATGAAATTGTACTTATCACAACCAATCCCTCAGAGATACAAACAATTATCAGAGAATACTATGAAATTATATGCCAAAAAACTGGACAACCTGTAAGAAATGGACAAATTCTTAGACACCCACACACTACAAAAACTCAAACAGGAAGAAATAGAAAATTTGAACAGACCCATAACCAGTGAAGAAATTGAATCAGTTATCAAAAATTTCCCAACAAATAAGAGTCCTGGGCCAGATGGCTACCCAGTTAATACCTATCTTTCTCAAGCTGTTCCAAAAATAGAAACTGAAGGAAAGCTTCTGAACTCATTCTAGGGAGCCAGCATTACCTTGATTCCCAAACCAGACAGAGACCTCTCAAAAAAAAGAATTAGAGGGTAATATCCCTGATTAACATGAATGCAAACATTCTCAACAAGATACTAGCAAATTGAATTCAACAGCATATTAAAAGAATTTTCCACCATTATCATGTGGGATTCATTCCTGGGCTGCAGGGCTGGCTCAATATTTGCAAATCAATCAATGTGATATATCACATTAATAAAAGAAAGGATAAGAACCATATGGTCCTGTCAATAGATGAAGAAAAAGCATTTGACAAAATATAGCATTGTTTCTTACCAAAAACTCTCAAGAAAGTCTGGATATAAGAAACATACCTAAACATCATAAAAGCCGTATATGAAAAGCCCACAGCTAATATTATCCTCAATGGGGAAAAACTGAGAGCTTTCCCCCTGAGATCAGGAACATGTCAGGGATGTCCACTCTCACCACTGTTGTTTAACATAGTGTTGGAAGTCCTAGCATCAGCAATCAGACAACAAAATAAAATCAAAGGCATCAAAACTGGCAAAGAAGAAGTTGAGCTTTCACTTCTCACAGATGACATGATACTCTACATGGAAAACCCAAAAGACTCCACCAAAAAGATGCTAGAACTGATACATGAATTCAGCAAAGTCACAGGATACAAAATCAATGTACAGAAATTGGTTCCATTTCTATATACTAATAATGAAGCAACAGAAAGAGAAATCAAGAAATTGATCCCATTGCACCCAGAACCATAAAATACCTGGGAATAAACCTAATCAAAGTTGTAAAATATCTGTATGCTGAAACCTATAGAAAACTTACGAAGGAAATTGAAGAAGACACAAAGAAATGGAAAAACATTCCATGCTCATGGATTGGAAGAATAAATACTATTAAAATGTCAATACTACCCAATGCAATCTATACATGCAATGCAATCCCAATAAAAATTGCACCAGCATTCTTCTCAACGCTAGAACAAACAATCTAAAATTCATATGGAACCACAAAAGACCTCAAATAGCCAAAGTAATATTGAAAAAGAAAACCAAAGTGGGAGACATCACAATCTCAGACTTTAGCCTCTACTACAAAGCTGTAATCATCAGAACAATATGGTATTGGCATAAAAACAGATACATAGACCAATCGAATAGAATAGAGGACCCAGAATTGGACCCACTAATGTATGGCCAACTAATCTTTGACAAAGCAGGAAAGAGCATCCAATGGAAAAGACAGTCTCTTTAACAAATGGTGCTGAGAGAACTGAGCAGCAACATGCAGAAGAATTAAACTAGATCGCTTTCTTACACCATACAAAAAATACTTAAAATGGATGAAAGACCTAAATTTGAGACCATCAAACCCTAGAGGAAAAAGCAGGCAAAAACCTCTTTGACCTCAGCCACAGCAATTTCTTGCTCAACACATCTACAAAAGCAAAGGAATTAAAAGCAAAAATGAGCTATTGGGACCTCATCAAGATAAAAAGCTTATGCACTGCAATGAAAGCAATCAACAAAATTAAAAGGCAACCAATGGAATGGGAAAGATATTTGCATATGATATATCAGATATAGGGTTAGTAACCAAAATCTATAAAGAACTTACCAAACTCAACACACAAAAGCAAATAATCCAGTGAAGAAATGGGCAGAAAGCATGAATAGACACTTTCCAAAGAAGACATCCAGATGGCCAAGAGACACATGAAAAGATGCTCAATATCACTCATCGTCAGGGAAATAAAAATCAAAGCCACACTGAGATATCACCTCACACTGGTCAGTGTGGCTAAAATTAACAACCCAGGAAACAATAGACGCTCATGAAGATGTGGAGAGACAGAAACCCTCATGCACTGTTGGTGGGAATGCAAACTGGTGCAGCCACTCTGGAAAACAGTATGGAGGTTTCTCAAAAATTTAAAAAGTAGAATGACCCTATGACCCAGCAATAGCACTCCTGGGAATTTATCCAAAGGTTACAGGAGTGCTGATTCATAGGGGCACATGTACCCCAATGTTTACAGCAGCACTTTCAACAATAACCAAATTATGGAAAGAGCCTAAATGTTCATTAACTGATGAATGGATAAAGAGGATGTGGTTTATATATACAATGGAATACTACCTGGCAATAAGAAAGAATGAAATCATGACATTTGCAACAGCATGGATGGAAGTGGAAGGTATTATGCTAAGTGAAATAAGTCAGAGAAAGATATCATATGTTTTCACTCATATGTGGAACTTGATAAACTTAACAGAAGACCTTGGGGGAAGGCAAAAAATGGTTACAAACAGACAGGGTGAGAGGCAAACCATAAGAGAGTCTTAAATACAGAGAACAGACTGAAGGATGATGGGGGGATGGGAAAGAGGAGAAAATGGGTGATGGAAATTGAGGAGGGCACTTGTTGGGATGAGCACTGGATGTTGTATGTAAGTGATGAACCACAGGAGTCTACCCCCAGAACCAAGAGCACATTGTATGCACTGTATGTTAGCCAATTTGACAATAAATTATATTTAAAAAATAATAAAATAAATAAATAAGTGAATAAATAATAAAATAAAATAAAATAAAATATACAAAGTCATCTTCATATTTAGTGCAATCCCTATCAAAATACCAAGATCATTTTCTACAGAATTAGTACAAATAATCCTAAAATTTGTATGGAGCCACAAAAGACTGAATCACTACCTAATCTTGTAAAAGAAGAACAAAACTGGAGGTATCACAATCCCAGATTTCAACATATACCACAAAGCTATAGTAATGAAAACAGTGTGGTACTGGCACAAAACCAACATGTAGATAAATTCAACAGAATTGAGAGACAAGAAATAAACCCATGATTTTATGGCCAAATAATCTATGACAAAGGAGGCAAGATTATGCAATGGGAAAAAGACAGTATCTTTAAGAAATGATACTGGGAATACTGGACAGCCATATTCAGAAGAATTAAACTGGACCACATTCTTGCATGATACACAAAAATAAACTCAAAATGGATTAAAGCCCTAAGTGGGATACCTGAAACCATAAAATTTCTAGAAGAACACATGGGCAGTATTCTCTCTGACATCAGCCATAAAAACATTTTTCTAGATATGCCTCCTTTGGCAAGGAAAACAAAAGCAAAATTAAGTTATTGGGACTATAGCAAAATAAAAGTCTTTTGCATTATGAAGAAAACTATCAAAAAAAAAGACAACCTACCAAATGGGAGAAGATAATTGCAAATGATACATCTGGTAAGAGGTTAATATCCAAAATATATAAGAATTTATACAACTCAACACCCAAAAAACAAATACTCCAATTAAAAAATAGACATGGGACATGAATATTCTCCAAAGACAATTCTCCAAAGACATATAAATGGCCAACAGACACATGAAAAGACATATAAATGGCCAATACTCAATGTCACCATTTACCAGAGAAATGCAAACTAAACCTCACTAATGTCACCTCACAGCCATCAGAATTGTTAAAATCTAAAAGACAACAAAATAAAAAATGTTGGCATGGATGGTGAGGGGGAACCCTTGTGCACTATTGGTGGGAATGTAGGCTGATGTAAGCACTATGGAAAACAGTATGGAGGGTCCCCCAAAAATTAAAAATAGAATCATATGACCCATCTATTCCACTATCAGTTATTTATACAAAGAAAACAAAAACACTAACTTGAAAAGATGTATCCACCCCTATATTTATTGAAGCATTAATTACAACAGACAAATTATGGAAGCAAACTAAGTGTCTATTGACAGATGAATAGAGAAAGAAGTGGTGGGTGTATGTACAATGGAGTATTACTCAGCCATAAAAAAAGAATACAATCTTGATATTTGCAACAACATTGATAGAGTTAGAGGATATAGACTGAATAAGTCTGACAGAGAAAAATAAGTACCATGATTTTACTCTTTTGAGGAATTTAAGAAACAAAACAAACTAACAAAGAAAAAAAGACAAGCAAAAAACCAGACTCTTAATTATAGAGAACAAATTGGTGGTTGCTGATGGGAAGGTTTGAAGAGATGGGTGAAATAGGTGAAGAATACACTTATGATGATGAGCATTAAGTAATGTATAGAATTGCTGAATCATTTTATTGTGCACCTAAAAACTAATATAACAATATATGTTAATTATACTTCAATAAAGAAGTTAGCAAATAAAACTCAACAATACATTAAAAAAGGTCATACACAATGATCAAGTAAAAACTATTTCAGAGATATAGGAATGGTTCAACTTCCCAAAATCAATCAGTGGGGTACACCACATTAACAAAATGAAGGATAATAATCATATGGCCATCTCAATAGATACAGAAAAGTCATGGACAATATTCAATATCCATTTATGATAGAAAGTGGTCCTAGGGGGAATATAATAATAATGGCTATAATGACAATCTCACAGCTAACATCACACTCTAAGATTAAGAGAAGGCAAGGATGTATACTTCTGCCTCTTTATTCAACGTAGCATTAGACACCCTAGCCAGAGCATTTAAGCAAGAAAAAAAAAAAGACATCCTAATTGGAAAGGTAGAGGTAAAACCATCACTCTTTGCTAAACACGTTATACATCCAAAAACCCACAAGATTTCACTAAAAAAAGTTAGAACTAGTAAATAAATTCATTAAAATGCAGGATACAAAATAAATATACAAAAATATGTTGTGTTTATGCACACCAATACTTATCTATAAGAGATAATATGAAACAATTATACTTACAATTCCATCAAAAATAACAAAATGTCTAGGAATAAATTTAGCTAAGCAGATGAAAGACCTATATGCTATAAATCATAAGACATTAGGGAAAGAAATGGAAGAAGACATGAATAAATAGAAAGATATTCCATATTCATGATTGAAATAATTACTATTGTTAAAATTTCCATATTATATATAAAATGTCCATATAATCTACAGATTCAATGCAGTCCCCATCAAAACACCATCAACATTTTTCACAGAAATAGCATCTGAAATTGTGAGGAACCACAAAATCCTCCAAACAGCAAAATAATTTTGAGAATAAAGACAAAGCAGGATGATCATGCTGCCAGATTTCAAACTATATTACAAAGCTGTAATAACCAAAAGAGTATGGTATTGGCATAAAAACAGATGCACAGATCAATAGAACAAAATAGAGACCCCAGATGATGCAAACATGTTTGAGTAATGTACAACAAAGTTGCCATTATACAGTATTTTACACCATACATAAAAATTCACTCAAAATGGATTAAAAACTTGAACATAGGACTTGAAACCATAAAACTCCAAGAAGAAAACAGGTAAGAAGCTACTTGACATCACTCTTGACGATGATTTTTTGGATCTGACATGTAAAAGAAAAACAACAATGGCAAAAATAAACAAGTAAGACTATATCAAAATAAAAAGTTTCTGCACAGCAGAGGAAACAAACAAATTGAAAGGCAATCCAATGAATGGGAGAAAATATTTGAAATCAGGTATTTTATAATGGTTAATATTCAAAAGATATAAAGAACTTACACAACTCAACAGAAAAGAAATAATTCCATTAAAAATGTGTAGAATATTTGAAAGACATTTTTCCAAAGAAAACATATGGCAAACAGACATGTGAAAAGATATTTAAAGTCTCTAATCTTATCAGAGAAGTACAAATCAAAACTACAACAGGATATGACATCACACCTGTTAAAATGGCCTTATTAAAAAGACAACAAATAAGTGTTGACAAAAATGTGGAGAAAAGGGAGCACTTGTGCACTTTTGGTGGAAATGTAAATTACTGCAAGTCACTGTGAAAAAAAGAATGGAATTTCCAAAAATTTTAGAAAAGGAACTACCATATGATCCAGCAATTCCATTTATGGGTGTTTGTTTGAAGAAAATGAAAACACTAACTCAAAAAGATGCACAACTCACATGTTAACTGCAACAATACTTACAATAGCCAAGATATGGAAACTATCTAAGTGTCCATCAATATATGAATGGGGGAAAAACGTTTTGCACGTGACACAACTTTTTTTGTATATATACACACACACAGACACATGTATATACACACACACACACACACAAATAGAATATCATTTAACCATAAAAAATGAAATATTGCCATTTGTGACACCACAGTTGGAACTTGAGGACATTATGCTTAGTGAGATAAATCAGAAAAAGATAAATGCTCTAGGATTTCACTTCCATGTGTAATCTAGAAAATTAAAACCAGGCTCATAGATAGAATGAGCTTATTGGTGGTTGCTAGAGATAGGGGATGGGAGTGAGTAAAATGGGTAAAGGGTTTAAAAAGAAAAAAAAACTTCCAGGTATAAAATAAATTAAGTCATAAGGTTGTTATATAAAGCACAATGTCTATAGTTAATAATACTGTATTGCATATTTGAAAATTGCTAGAAGAGTAAATCCTAAAAGTTCCAGTCACAAGAAAAAATAGTGTACCTCTGTATGGTGATGGATACTAACTAGACTTATTGCAGTGATCATATTACAATATATGCAAATACCAAATTATTATGATTTGCATCTAAAACAATTATAATGCTATATGTGAATTATACCTCCATAAAATGTTAACAACAATGTCTGGTATCTAGCCAAAATGTAAGAAGCATAAAAAAGTCAAGAAAATATGATTCATAACTACAGGAAAAACCTATCAATATTAGTAGAAACAAATTATAGAAATGATAAAATTAGCAGATAAGGAGTATAAGACCACTATTATAAACTTTATAAATATGCTCGAGGAGAAATGAACCTGAAAAACAATTAAAAATTATGAGAAAAGGGGTACCTGAGTGGCTCAGTCCATTAAGAATCTGACTCTTGATTTTGGCCCAGGTCATGATCTCATGGTAGGTAGGATTGAGCCCTGCATCCGGGTCTGCATTGTGCAGTGCAGAGCCTGCTTGGGATTCTGTGTCTCCCTATCTCTCTGCCCCTCCCCCACTTGTTCTCAAAGAAATTTTTTTAAATGATTAGAAAACATTCTTAAAAATCAATATCAGACTTGGATTTACAGAACAGACATAGAAGAAAAGACCAGAGACCTTGAAGACATAGCAATGACTTAAAAAATAAAAAGGAAAGACAAAATTGATAGAATAAAGTAACAAATGAAGCAATATTAAGTGGCATAATATACATTTAATTGAAATATGAAAAAGAGGAGTGGGAGAAACAAAAACTTATAGAAACAATGGCAAATATTTTCCAAATTTGATAAAAATGATCAACTCACAGATCCAAGAAATTCTTATGTATTTAAACAGAAGAAATGTAAAGAAAAACACACTAAGACACATAATAACCAAATTGTCAAAATCCAACAATAAAGATGAAAATCTCAAAAGAACCATAGGAGAAAAAGATATATACAGAACAATAAAAAAAAATGACAATAGATTCTCATCTAAAATTCTCCTGACCAAGACACAAGGGAAAAAAACCTATGGAGTGTGCACATCCATCCATAGTTAGCAAAAATTTGTTTCAAAAAGCTTAATAAAATCAAGATACTTTTCAGACCAGTAGAAACTCAAAGAATTCATCACTAGGAGGAATAAATTATAAAATATTTCAAAGAAAGTTATTTAGCTAGAGGAATAATTATACTAGGTAAAAACAATTTATGCAAAAGATTACATACTGACCAAAAATAGTACTATGAGCAATTTTTTTACTCAGCTAATATATTTTAAAAGTAAGCTTATATTTTATGGGGCGCCTGGGTGGCGCAGTCGGTTAAGCATCCGACTTCAGCCAGGTCACGATCTCGCGGTCCGCGAGTTCGAGCCCCACGTCAGGCTCTGGGCTGATGGCTCAGAGCCTGGAGCCTGTTTCCGATTCTGTGTCTCCCTCTCTCTCTGCCCCTCCCCCGTTCATGCTCTGTCTCTCTCTGTCCCAAAAATAAATAAACGTTGAAAAAAAAATTAAAAAAAATTAGCTTATATTTTAATAATAAGTTTAGCATAACATATAGAGTTGGCAAACCAGTATTTTGTACACCTGAAACTAAGGTAATATTCTGTATCAACTGTATTTCAATTAAATACATAATAATCAATAGTGAAGATAAAATGGAATCTTAAACAAAATGAAATTTATCCAAACGAAGACAAGCAAAGAGAGAAGGGGAAACAAAATATAAAATACATGGCAAAATGTTGACTGAAATTAATCATAGTAGTTATATTAATGTAAATTGACTAAACATTACATTAACAGAAAGATATTATCAGGTAGGAAATCTACTTCAAATATAAAGAAACTTTAAAAATAAAAAGATAATAAAAAGTATACAAAAACTAAACATAAGACAACCAGAATGACATCATTCATTTCAGAAATTTACTTTAAGTTAAAGAATATTAACAGTCATAAAGAGAATGTTTCCGTAATGATATAATGGTTGTTTTATAAAGAAGACATAATAATTATAAATATGAATGCATGTAATAACAGAGCTATAAAATGTATAAATTATAAATACTATATAACTGAAAGGGGAAATCCAGCAATGAAGAATCATAGTTGGAGGTTTTAATACTCCTCTCTCCATGAGGTAGAGAAAAAGTAGACTTAAAAAAAAATTAAGTAATGAGACCAAAAATTACTTAAAAACCTTATCAACTGACTTGACCTTAGTTACATTTATATAGTACATGTTCCTTTCTAGAGCACATATATTCAACAAGATAGACAGTATTATAATCCATAAAATGAGTGTCAATATATTTAAATGATTTAAATGATATAAAACACAGGCATACCTTGGGGGATATTATGGGTTTGATTCAGACCATCATAAACAAGCAAATATCTCAAAAAAGCAAGTCAAATGATTTTTTGTGTTTTCCCAATGAATATAAGAGCTATTTTCACACTGTATTGCAGTCGAATAAGTGTGAAAATTTATTATGTCTGAAAATAAAATGTACATACCTTAATTGAAAATTACTTTATTGCTAAACAATGCTAACCATCATCTGTGCTTTTAGCAAGTCATAGTCGTCATACTGATGGAAGGTTTTGCCTCAATGTTGATGGCTGCTGGCTGATTAGAGTTGAGTTGCTCAAGTTGGGGTGGCTGTGACAATTTATTAAAATAAGACAACAATGTAGTTTGTTGAATTAGTTAACTCTTCCTTTCATGAATGATTCTCTGTAGCATGCAATGCCAATTAATGGTGTTTTATCCATAGTAGAACTTCTCTAAATATTGGAGGCAATCCTCTCAAACCCTGCTTCTATTTTATCAGCTAAGTTTATGTAATATTCTAAATCTTTTATTGTCATCTCAACAATCTTCACAAAATCTTCACCGGGAATAGATTTCATCTCAAGAAACTGCGGTCGTTGCCCATCCATAAATAGGAACTCCTTGTTCATTCAAGTTTTATTATGACATTGCAGCAACTCAGTCCCATTTTCAGGCTCCATGTCTATCTAATTCTAGTTCTCTTGCCATTTATACAACACCTGAGTTACTTCAGTACTGAAGTATTAAATCCCTCACAGTCATCCATGAGGGTTGGAATCAACTTTTTCCAAATTCTTATTAATGTTTATATTTGGACTTCTTCCCATGAAAAACACATGTACTTCTTTTCTTTTCTTTTGTTTTCTTTTCTTTTGTTTTCTTTTGTTTTCTTTTCTTTTCTTTTCTTTTCTTTTCTTTTTTTTTGAGAGAGAGAGAGCACAAGCAGGAAAGAGACAGAGAGAGAAGGAGAGAAAGGATACCAAGCAGGCTCCATGCTGCCAGCACAGAGCCCAACATGGGGCTCGAACCCACAAACCATGAGATCATGACCTGAACTGAAATCAAGAGTCAGATACTTAACCAAATGAGCCACCCAGGCACCCTAAGTCACACATGTTCTGAATGGTCTCTAGAATGGTGTATCCTTTCTAGAAGTTTTCCAACATGCTTTGCCCAGATCCATCAGAGGAATCATCTATGGCAGCTAGAGCCTTACAATATGTGTTTCTTTTTTTTTAATTTTTTTAATGTTTATTTTTGAGACAGAGAGAGACAGAGCACGAACGGGGGAGGGGCAGAGAGAGAGGGAGACACAGAATCGGAAGCAGGCTCCAGGCTCTGAGCCATCAGCCCAGAGCCCAACGCGGGGCTCGAACTCACGGACTGCGAGATCCTGACCTGAGCTGAAGTCGGACACTTAACCGACTGAGCCACCCAGGCGCCCCAAAATGTGTTTCTTAAATAATGACTTGAGAGTTGAAATTACCTCTTGATCCATGGCTGCAGAATGAATGTTGTGCTAGCAGGCATGAAAACAACATTCATCTCATTATATCTCTAACAGAGCTCTTGGGTACTAGGTTCATGGTCAATGAACAATAGAATTTTGAAATAAATCTTTTTTTTCTGAGTAGTAGATCTCAATTGTGGGCTTAAAATATTCAGTAAACCATATTGTAAATGGATGTGCTGTCATCCAGACTTTATAGTTCCATTTATTGAGCACAGGCAGAGTAGATTTAGCATAATTCTTAAGAGCCCTACGATTTTCAGAATGGTAAATGATCAGTCTTCAACTTAAAGTCACCAGCCGCATTATCCTCTAACAAGAAAATCAGCCTGTCCTTTGAAGCTCTGAAGCCAGGCAGTGAATTTTCCTCCTTAGCTATGAAAGCCCTAGATGGCATCTCCTTCTAAGGAAAACTGTTTCATCTACATTGAAAATATGTTGTTTAGTGTAGCCATTTTCATTAATTATCTTAACTAGGTCTGGATAACTTACTGCAGCTTCTACATCCGTACTCGCTGCTTCACTTTGAACTTCTGTATTATGGAGATGGATTTTTTTCCTTAAACTTCATGAACAAACCTCTGCCAGTTGCAAACATTTCTTCTACACCTACCTTACCTCTTTCAAGTTTTGCAGAACTGAAGAGAATTACGTTGTTATCTGGATTAGACCATGGCTTAAAGGAGTTTTGTGGCTGGTTTGATCTTCTATCCAATCTTCTAAAAGTTTATTCCTATCAATAAGGCTATTTTGCTTTCTTGTCACTTATTTGTTCACTGGAGTAACACTTTTAATTTACTTCAAGAACTTTTTCTTTGCATTTCCAATTTGGCTAACTGGTGCAAGAGGACTGGCTTTTGGATGACCTTCCTTACTAAGCTTAATTATTTCTAGCTTTGGCTTGAAGTGAGAGATGTGAGACTCATCTTTTCACTTGAACACTGAGAGTCCATTGTAGACTTATTAATGGGCGTAATTCCAATACTGATATGTATCATGGAATAGAGAGGCCCAAAGAGAAGAGAAATCGGGGAAAGGCTGGTCGGTGGAATATTCAGAACACACACATTTATCAACTAAGCTAACTGTCTCATAAGGGTATAGTTGTGGAGCCTCAAAACACAATAATCACATCCAGGATCACCAATTGTAAGTCAGCATAATAAATATAATAATAATGAAAAGTAAACTATTGCATAATTTACCAAAATGTGATACAGAGACACAAAGTGATCAACTACTTTTGGAAAAATGATGCTAATAGACTTGTTTGACACACAGTTGCCATAAACTTCCAATTTTTAAAAAATTAGTATCTTCAAAGCTCAATAAAATGAAATAGAATAAAATGAAGTAACCCCGCATTAAAGTATAAATCAAAACCAGAAATATATATGGAAAATATATATATGGAAAACAAATATTTGGAATTTAAATAACATACCTCTAAATAATTTGTTTCCAAAAAAGTCTAAGGAAATTTAGAAAATATTTTAAAATAAATTAAAATAAAGATAGAACATATCAAAAGGTGGGTGAATAGTCATGCTTAGAGAGAAATCTATACCAATTAATACTTATATTAAAAAACAACAGGGGCGCCTGGGTGGCGCAGTCGGTTAAGCGTCCGACTTCAGCCAGGTCACGATCTCACGGTCCGCGAGTTCGAGCCCCGCGTCGGGCTCTGGGCTGATGGCTCAGAGCCTGGAGCCTGTTTCCGATTCTGTATCTCCCTCTCTCTCTGCCCCTCGCCCGTTCATGCTCTGTCTCTCTCTGTCCCAAAAATAAATAAACGTTGAAAAAAAAAATTAAAAAAAAAAAAACAAGAAAGCTAAAACTCAATGATCTCAATATCTACCTTGAAAAACTAGAAAAAGAAGAGCAATTATACAAAAAGTGAACAGATGGAAGGAAATAATAAAATAAGGAGCATAAATTAGTGGAATAGAGAAAAATCAATGGGGAAAAATCAATGAAACTGAAAGCTATTTGTTTGAAAAGATTAGTAAAATTGATAAGCTTCTAGACAGTCTTATCAAACATACAAAAGTTTTCCCAGTAGTGTCACATGAATGTAGTTAGTTGACTGAAGGTCATATATGTTATTTGATTTTACATAAATTGACAAGGTAACTTATTAAGTCTATCTTTCATCCAGCATATCACATTTTGTGAAAGAAATGTCAAGAACAGGTTTGAGGAGATATAAAATCCAGCAACAACCAAATAGTTGCTGAAATTGGTGGTTTTGAGCATTACAAACAACAGGTGTTGGGTGGAAATAGTAGTTCTCCCTAGACACATTCAAGCTGGCTGAGTTGCAGATGTATTAGACCTGCTGCATGACTAGTGAGAGCATGAATAATACAAGTGCATGAAAACTGGGTGTTGTATGTAAGTGATGAATCACTGAACTCTACTCCTGAGACCAATATTGTACTGTATGTTAACTAATTACATAAATTTAAATTAAAAAAAAACAAGTGCATAAAAACTAGAAAGAACAAATATGAGCCCCCAAATAAGAGAATTCAGAGTTTTCTGAATTCTTATTGCACACTATTTGATAGTCTTTTGTGGTAGTATTGCACTTACAGTAAAATAGCTTGTATACAGAACATCACCGTGAGGGGAGAACAATTTTTTATTTTATATTTCCCAGAGCATCCATATCTAACAAAGGTTTACAGTTTGTTACTAAAGATTTATTAAACAATGAATCATTATTAGAAGGAAAAAAAGAGAGGTAAGAAGAGAAATAACGAGAACAGGAGAAAGGGAAGGAAGAAAAAAATAGGATAATTTGACAGTTAGTTATCCTCAACAGAAAAGCTCAGGCAAAGCTGGATGATGTTTCTTTTGATTTGTCATTAAGGTCATAGAAGAAGTGAATGGAATGTTACAAGACGATGGTTCACAAATTGTACTGTGGAAAGCGTTGCTACTTAAAAACTGACCCTTGCAACATTGCCAGTCGACACCTGTGTGTTTTTGGAATATGATGAGATGAAGTTCAAAAAAGGAGAGTAAGCATGTAGGAATATTGATATTAATTGAGTAGGTTAATTTTATGTCTTTTGAATCTAAATATAAAAACTGGGAACCAGGTTCCTGGGTGGCTCAGTCTGTTAAGCGTCCAACTTGATTCTAGCTGAAGTTAAGACCTCACGGTTATTGACATTGAGCCCCATGTGGAGCTCTGCACTGACAGTGCAGAACCTACTTGGAATTTTTTCTTTCTCCCTCTCTCTCTGCCCCTCCCCCTGCTCTCTCTCTGTCTCTCTCTCTCTCAAAATAAATAAACTTTTAATTTTTTTTTCAAATTTTTTATTTATTTTTGGGACAGAGAGAGACAGAGCATGAACGGGGGAGGGGCAGAGAGAGAGGGAGACACAGAATCGGAAACAGGCTCCAGGCTCTGAGCCATCAGCCCAGAGCCTGACGCGGGGCTCGAACTCACGGACCGCGAGATCGTGACCTGGCTGAAGTCTGACACTTAACCAACTGCGCCACCCAGGCGCCCCTCAAAATAAATAAACTTTTAAACAAATTCTGAACTCATATTTTGTATGTCTTTATTTATATTGTATTTTATGAAAGTATCAGTTTATACAAAATAGATTTTTTTCCTGTTATTATAGAAATAATAGTCTCCCCAAAATATTTTGTCCTGTAAGTATTCCATGATAAAATGAGTTCAGGAAATATTTCATTGTATTTTTCTTACATTTTTACAGGGCACTTTGAAAGGTTAAAACCTATAAAAAATAAAGCTGCCTCTTTAGTTTTGTCAACCCATTATTTTTTAAGCCTTTTTGAACTCAGAATTATTTTCATAATAGTACTATTGAGGTCCTGGGGAAAGAGGGCTTTGAGAAAGACACTGAGAATTATATGATATGAGAGCTATGAGGAAGTTGTGACATTTTAATGATCATGTCAAAATGTTAACTTCCAAATTTCTAACCACACTGAAAAAAGTTTCAGTTATTTATGAGAACTCAGTTGATGTGTAATTAACTGGTGATTTTATCAAATTTTCTATTGCCAGAAATCAAGTGATTCTCCTTTCAAACAATAAAGTTGCATATCATATATAGTTAAATTACATGCCATACATTTTGAATGACAAGTGTAAAGTGAAGTAATAGGTTTAAATAATAATCACCTTAAAACTTAAAAATAGAAAATGAAGTTGATGCCTGAATAGCACCAGAGTTTGGAGTGTCTAACACTAATTCATGTGTAACATTTGACTCCCCAAAAATTTAACTGCTAATAGCCTACTGTGGACTGGAATCCTTACCAATAACATAAACAGTCATTTTAACACGTCTTGTGTCTTACTTGTATTAAATACTATATTCTAACAATAAAGTAAGCTAGAGAAAAGTAAATGTTATTAGGAAAATCATAAAGAAGAGAAAATACATTTACAGTACTATACTGTATTTATTGAAAAAAATCCACATATATGTGGATCTGTGTAGTTCAAACCCATGTTGTTCAAGGATCAGCTATAGCTTACTGACTTTTTTTTTCTCTTTTTGAGAGAGAGAAAGAGAGAGAGAGAGCAAGGGAGCATGAATAGGGGAGGGACAGAGAGAGAGGGAGAGAGAGAATCTTACGCAGGCTCCATGCCTAGTGGGGAGCTTGATGTAGCGCTCAATCTCAGGAGATCATGACCTGAGCTGAAATCAAGAGTCAGACGCTTAACCAACTGAGCAATGCAGGTGCCCCAGTTATTGCTTCTTAAATAAATTTTTATCTGGATAATAAGTTTAAAATACAAACTTTCTAGTAATAATCTGTATTCTATCATTTATAATTTAAAATATAATTTTATTTATTCATATTTAAATATTTTATTATATTTTATATTTTAAAATAATTTTAAATAGTCATCACTCAGCTTTCATATGAAATAATTTTTCTAATTTCCTTTGAACAAACCATTTTAAGATCCTTAATACCTACGCTAGCAATAATTAACATCCCTGAGGATAGCATCTTTATTTATTTGATGATTTTTACCCTATATGTTCTGGACAGTTAATCACTAGAAAATCATTTCAATGCCCATTTTTTTTAGATCAAATATATATACAGTTAGAGAAGAATAAATTTAATCAAAGGTATAACATAATCTTCCATAACTTCTGAAACATCCAAAATGTAGAACTATCAGAAATCTTTTTTACCCTCACAATTTTCTTTTCTTTCATGAGATAAACTTTAAAATAAGAGTTATAACGCCTGTTGGAAAATTGCCAAATACAATTAATTAGCAATGGTAGATGTCACATAATTGAAAACAATATTTTAATTTGACCCACTAACCAAACAAAAATCAGTTTCTTCCTCTCATTTTTTTATTTTATCCATAAGATTATTATCCTTTGTGGAGAGATTTTATTTCTTTTCATATTTGCTTGAATTTGGTAATGGCATTAGAAAAGAGAACTCACTCTCATCATAAAATGTGTTATGTTTATAAAATATTCTGTGGTCATTTATGAATTTGAAGATTCATTAAAGTCAGCTTAGGTTCCTGTATATGATATTCCAATTTCAGAAACAATGACTTATGCCTAAATGGATTAAGCAATCCTGGTAAAATTTGAAATTTGCCCAAGGAAGGGAAAGATTTCAGAAACTTGGGAGTAAAAATAGCTTTAACATTATCAATTCAGTCTTTTGAAGAAGAAAAGGTAAAAATAAGAATTATTCTCCTTACTACCTTCTTTGGCCACCCTTGAAAGAGGATACTGACAAATAGGCAGATGTCTATGTAATATCCAAGTGCAAGAACAAGAAAAAGCAGATACAATTGTTTTCAAATATTTGAAGTGTTAGATTCATCCTATATAGTTATAAATCTAAGACCAATGAATACATACTAAAGAATAGATCCCATGATTTTATTAAATACTGTCAAAGCTCTAATAAATTCTTAAGAATTGGAAGTCTTTTTCACATCATAATAGAAAATGTAACATCTAAGTAAATTGATACCTACAGTCAATCTGGCAACAAATAACTCAAATGTACATTTTATGTTCTTAATTTATTAAAAGCAAAATTTTCTTACAAACCTATAGTGAAAAAAAAAAAGAATTTTTGTAACTACTTCCAGTTCTTAAGGAGATGTTTATTTAAGTCATTATTCTTTGGCCTCTGGATTTGATAGAAGAGATGCTATCAGAGATTTGATATTCTGAAAGACTGATTGACTATAATGTATACATTATTGCTTCATAATTGAAGGAAAGGTTTTTTTTTTCCTTTTCCCTGGGATCCAAATTACCAAAAGGAGTGTTTTCCCCCACCTCTGCAGTAGAAACATAGTTTTGCCTGTGAGAAATACAAGATGTGGATACATTTTTTTTCTTTTTCAAATCTCAGAAAACAAATCCCATTTTATATAATTATGCCATGAGCCACAATTTGCATTAATATGTATTTAGAAACTGTAGGCCATAATGATGACATGTGCAGAATTTGGACTCAGACTTAATCAAATCCTGGTTCCATGAGCCATTAATAAAAGTGTTGAAGTCATATACAATAATTATACATAGAAATTACAAAGTTCATACCAGTTACAGATATTTGACATCTTTATTGACAGTCCTAATATGGAGATCAAGTAAGATAATGTATAACAAAACTGTACAAATCATAGTGTATTATATGAAGTTTTTTGTACTATTGTTTTGCCATTAATATTGCCAATATTTATCAATGTTGTGCTAAAGGCCTTATATGTGCTTATCATTTCAGCACCCTGTTATTTTACACAGAATTTCCATATTATGTGATATATATACATACATATGTAATCTTGTTATCTCTTATATAGAAGAATGCATTTGAGGATTGAGGGCCTGCTTCATTTTAATATTAATTATTTTGCTTTATTTGCATTTCCCATAATTGTATACTGCTGGGCTTGAAATAGAGTTAATTCAATATTAGCTATTGTTTCAATAAAGAATTGTTTTAATTCTTTAATTGTTTTTAATTGTTTTAATAAAGAATAATAAAATATTGAGTATAAAGTATAAGTATGTAAGTATTGAGTATAATGTGACAACTATCAAGTTGATTAACACATCTATCACTTCAAATAGTTACCATGTGTGTGTTTACATGTGTGTGCTGAGAAAGATCTACTTTTAGCAAGTTTCTTGTATACAGTATTATTAACTATAATCACCACTCTGCTCTAATAGAGCCCCAGAAGTTATTCATTTTACAGCTGAAATTTGTACCCTTTGGCAAACATATCCTCAACCCCAACTCTGGGCAACTACTATTCTATTATCTGATTCTGTGAATTTTACTTTTTTTAGATTCTACATATAAATGACCATTTACATATGAGTATTTGTTTTTCTCTGTTTGGTATATTTCACTTAATATAATATCCTCTAGGTTCAATGGAAATGGCAGAATTTCCTTCCTTTTTAACACTGAATAATATTCCATCATATATGACATTGTCTTATCCATTCATTTATCAATGAACGTTTAGGTTGTTTCCATAGCTTGGCTACTGTGAATAATGCTGTAAGGTATATGGGAATACAGACTTTTTTGATACTGATTTCACTTTCTTTGTATATACCCGCAAATGGGATTGTTGGAAATATATGGGAGTTTTATTTTTAATTTCTTGATGAATCTCCATACATTTCCATAATGGCTGTACCCATTTACATTTCCACCAATAGTGTACAAGAGTTTTCTTTTTCAGTGGAGAAGCTTTTTAGTTTAATGCGTTCCCACTTGTTTATTTTTATTTTTGTTGCTTTATGCTTTGGGTGTCAAATTCAATAACTGCCAAAACTAATGTCAAGGAGCTTTTCCCCTATGTTTTCTTCTAGAAGTTTTAGGGCTTCAGGTCTTACATTTTAAGTTTTAATCCATTTTGAGTATGGTATAATCCATTTTTTGTATGGAATAAGGTATTTAATTTCATTCTCTGCACGTGGATATTCAGTTATCCTTGAACAATTTATTGAAGAGACTGTCATTGCTTTATTGGGTATTCTTAGCATCCTTTTCAAAGATTAACTGAATATGAATAGATTTATTTCTGGGTTCTTAATTCTGTTTCCCTGATCTCTATGTGTCTGTTTTTATGCCAGTACCATGCAGTTTTGACTACTATAGCTTTGTAATAGTTTGAAAATCAGGAAGTATGATGCCTCCAGTTTTCTTCATGTTTATCAAGATTGCTTTGGCTACTTGAGATTTTGTGTGTGTGTGTGGTTCCATATTAATTTTAGGATTCTTTTCTATTTACATGAAAAATGCCATTTAAATTTTGATAGGAATTGCATTGAATGTGTAGATTGCTTTGGGTCGTGTGAATGTTTTACCAACACTTTCAATCCATGAACACAGAATATTTTCTCATTTGTTTGAGTCTTTCAACTTCTCTCAACAATATTTAAAAATTTTCAGTGAAGAGATCTTTCACATTCTTGGTTAAATCTCTCCCTCAGTATTTTATTATTTTTAGTGCAATTGTAAAAGGGGTTATTTTCCTCATTTCTTTTTTAATTGTTCATTGTGTATAGAAATGCAACTGATTTTATATATTGATTTTATATCCTGAAACTTTGACAAATTTATTTTCATTTTGACCATTCTTTAGTGGTGCCTTTAGTGTGTTTTATATATAAGAACATATCATCTACAAAAGGAGACAAATTTAACTTCTTCCTTTCTAATTAGATACCTTTTATTTCTTTTCTTGTGAAATTTCTCTGGCTATGACTTCCAAACTTCTATTGAATAGAAATGGTGAAATTAGGCACCTTTGTCTTGTTCTTGATCTTACAGGAAAAACTTTCAGCTTTTTACCATTGATTATTATGTTAGCTGTGGGTTCATCATATAGAATTTATTATGTTGAGGTACATCCCTTATATACTAATTTGTTTACAGTTTTTATCATGAGTGGATATTGATTTTTGTGAAATGTTTTTTTTCTGTATCTGTTGAGATGACTATATGTTTTTATCCTTTATTCCGTTAATGTGGCACATCATGTTTATTGTTTTGTATATATTTAACCATCCTTGCATCCCAGGGATAAATCCTATTTGATCACTGTGTATGATTCTTTTAATATGCTGTTGAATTTGGTTTAATAGCATTTTGTTGAGAATTGTTTTATCTACGTTCACCAGTGATACTAGCCTGTAATGTCCTTTTTTTTTTTTTTTTTTTTTTTTTTTTTTAATACCCTTCTCTGGCTTTCATATGAGGGTAATGCTGGAATGATAAAATGAATTTTTGAGTATTTATACATCTTGAATTTTTTTGGAAAAGTTTGAAAAGGATAGACAAATTTTCTTTAAGTGATTAGGGGAACTCACTCAAGAAGGCAACTTGTTCTGGGTTTTTCTTTGTTGGGAGGTTTTTGATTACTGCTTCAATATTCTTACTCATTACTGGTCTGTTAAGGTTTTCTATTTCTTCATGATTCAGTCATAGAAGGTTGTAGGTTTCTGGGAATGCATCAATATCTTTTAGGTTTTCTAATTTGTTGGCATACAATTGTCATAGTAGTCTCTTATAATCCTTTGTATTTCTGTAGTTTCAGTTACAATATCTCCTCTCTCATTTATCATCCTGTCCTTTTATTTGTTGTAAGTCTTGCTAAAGATCTGTTGATATGTTTATGTTTTCAACCAACCAACTCTTAATTTTGTTCATCTTTTCTACCATCTTGCTAGTACCTATTTCATATATTTATGCTCTAATTTTTGCATTTCTTCCTTCTGCTAAGTTTGGGCTTAGTGTGTTATTCTTTTCTAGATCCTTGGGATGAGTTAGTTTTTTTATTTGAGGTTTTTCATTTTTGTTAATATAGGCATTTATCACTATAAAGTTCCTTCATAAATCTGCTTTTTTCTGAATCATAAGATCTGGTATTTGTATTTTTATTTTTGTTTACCTCAAAACTTTGTATTTCCCTTTGGATTTCTTCCTTGATACATTGGTTATTTAGAAGTGTGGTGTTTAATTTGCCCTTATTTATGAATTTTCCTGTTACTGATTTATAGCTTTATACCATAGTGGACAGAGAAGATGCTTGTATGATTTCCGACTTAAATTTGTTAAGACTTTTTCTATGGCCCAATATATAGTCTATCTTGCAGGATGTTTGGTATGTACTTGAGAAGAATGTGTAGTCCACTGTGTTGAATAGACTGTTCTGTATATGTCTGATAGGTCCATTTGGTCTGTAGGGTCATTGAAGTCCAATGTTTCCTTACTGATTTTCTGTTGGGAAGATCCAATCATTTATGAAAGTGGGATATTGAAGGTACCTCTTATTGTACTGCAATATATTTCTCTCTTTAGTTCTCATAATGGTTTAATATATTTAGGTGCTTTAATGGTGTATGCATCTATATTTATAATTGTTCTATCCCCTTGATAAATTAATCTATTTATCATTATATAGTTACCTTCTTTGTCTTATTAATTTTGACTGAACTTCTATTTCATTTGATATGTGTAGCCACCCTTGCTCTCTTTTCATTACCATATTCATCCCTTGATTTTCAGCCTATACATGTTCTTAAAGTTTATATGAGTCTCTTGTATTGTTGTAACAAAAAGAAATTGTAACAAAAGAATATTGTTATATACTTTTTTTTTAATCCATTAATCCAATCTGTGGATTTTAATAGCATGCATGTAACCAGATTTGCCAGTTAGGTGTGGCTATCCCTAGGTCCCTAGAAAAGCTCAAAACTGGGGAAAACTAGATAGGCAGTATTAATCCCAGACTGCAGTTTAGAGGGGCTGGAACCAAGTCACAGGGCTGCTTTATAATCTGCATTCAGACCAAAGCCAGCAGTCCTACCTCCAAAGGCTCAGATGAGTGTGTCTCCTTGTGAATTTCTGAGTAGGCAAGACCACTTCAGAACTACAACTGGGTGGGAATAGAGCTGAGTTACAGGCCCATTTCAGAATCTGCAATTGGATTGAACCAAGGTCAGAGGCTTGCCTCAGAGCTTGGATAGGTGTGTCTCCTGCCTGGACTTGGACTGGCAGAACCAGAAGTTAAGAAGGGTTGGAGCTGGGTAACAGGTCAGCTTAGGGTCCACAGCCAAGAACCAGATCTTGGCCTGTTACCCAGGGCATGGGTGAACGGCACCAGTGGCAGGACCAAAGCCAAATGGGGCTGTAGCCTAGTCCACAGAGTGACAGAGCTGTGTCTGTATCTGGGCCTACAGTCAGTGTGTCTGTCACCTGGTCTCCTTCCTCAAAATACTGCCACTTCACTGTTGTCACTGTCTCAAATGTTTTCTAAGTATTTGTCTTCAAGCTTATAATAAAAACTAGAAAAAGTTACAGTGTAATCTAAGCCAATATATAATAAGTTCCAAATGTCTGCAGTTATAATTAATTAGGTTTTAGGGTTATTTTTTAATTTTTTAATGTTTATTTATTTTTGAGACAGAGAGAGACAGACTGCGAGCTGGGAGGGGCAGAGAAAGAGGGAGACATGAATCTGAAGCAGGCTCCAGGCTGTGAGCTGTCAGCACAGAGCCCCATGTCAGGCTCAAACTCACAAACCACGAGATTATGACCTGAGCTGATGTTGGCTACTCAACTGACTGAACCATCCAGGTGCCCTAGTTTTAAGTAAGTAAAATATTCATTGACAAAATGGAACTTTACTCTCTGAATGAAATATTTAGTTTGTATAATGAAATTCCTTTTCTTTTTTATTTCTCATCTTATAGTCTCTTTAGATAACTAAAATTATGTCAGCAGCAGATATAAATTTTAGCCATAAAATCAGATTTTTTTTTGCAAAAAGGTAAATAGATATTTCAAATTTGTGGCTTTAGCAGCCACACAAAGCATTCAAAAAATCTGTGTTCCTTAGATGTGAACAGATTCAAGTAAGCATATGCTTCCCTGAATAGCCCTGCGAGGGAGTCTGGGTCTTCTACTAAAATGGGATTACCATTTGGAGCAGGTGGAGACTGCTATCATTTTAGGCTCCTTTCCTTTCCAGCACCTTTCAGTAATAAGAAATAGGTGAGACCAATATACCTTCCTTATATAAGCGTCTCAATTCTTATTTGAAGGTCCTTGACCAAGTAAGACAAACCATCTTAATATGTGCTCATTTCTTAGAGAACAACGTCCTTAATCTGCATTTTCAATGAAATGAAAACATCTACTAAAAAATAACCAGCCATCGAGGGAGGGGTCTAAGATGGTGGAGTAGGTAGACCCTGAACTTACCTCCTTCTACGGACATACCAAATCTATACCTACACACAGAGCAATTCCTCCTGAATTAGAACTGGGGGATGATTGAATGCCTTCTGTTTAACAAAGGATACGGGGACCACACAGAACAGCAGGAGAGATGGAGACACAGTAACAATAGAAACCCCAACCCAATGCTGCAAATACAGTAGGGAGAGTTATCACTGAGTGTTATCTAGGCAGATTTGCCTGCCTTGAGGTACAGGAAAGGAAAAAAAAAAGGAGCCAGAGTTTAAAAGGAAACTAAACTATAAGTGAACTAACCCTAAAGCATCCACCAAACAGCTTCATGTTTGACACCTGGAACTCTCTCCAAAGTCAAAAGTGTTGGTGAATATTACTGTTTACATCTCCTCTATACCTTGATAGTACAGATGGAAGCAGGATCTGGTGCTCTAGCTGGTCTGTTGCCTCAGCAAGCCTTGGGTCCCTAGCCTACACTAGCTTCAGCTATCCACCCAAAGAAGCACATCTGTCCACACCCACCTTAGCTGGAGCCATCCCACCAGGCAGCCCAAATGTGGTGCACACAAGGACACACCAAAGCCTATGCCAACTACAAATCCAGCCATCTAACCAAAGTTGCTGAGGCCAAAAGCACCCATGACACCCCCACTGTACCCACGTCTGCTCCAGCTGTCTTGCTAGGGAACTGCTGCACAGAGAGCCCCAGGAGCACCTGGCCAGGTCCTGCCACTCTACCATGGTGCTACCTGTGTGAAGTGCCCCAGAACCCTAATCCCATGTAAGCAAGCCTCAGATGGCCAACTAAATCTACCAGGCATACACAGTCTACACAGGGGATGTTCATACAAAATGCTACTCCTTCAAGACTAGGAGAATACTCATGGAAACAGACACAGAAATCAAACAAAGTGAGAAGACAAGAATATGCTCTAAATAAAAGAACAAAACAAACATCAGAAAAGGAACTAAACAACATGGATATAAGCATTACACCTGATAAAGAGTTCAAAGTAATGTGAAAAAGATGCCCATTGGACTAGAAAGAAAAATGAATAAAATCAGTGAGGACTTCAACAAAAACACAGAAAGCATAAAAAAGAGCCAATCAGTTCTGAATAATACAATAGCTGGAAAAGAAGAATACACTACAGGGAATCAACAGCAGACTAGAGGATGTAGAAGGAAAGATAACCAATCTAGAAGATAGGGTAATGGAAATCACCTAACTGAACAGCAAAATAATAAAAATAATAATAATAATAAATGATTTTTTAAAAATATGAAGATAGATTAAGGAACCACTGATAAATAAAGAATACTAACATTTGAACTGTGGGGGTCCCAGAAGGAAAAGAGATAAAGGGTAGAAAACTTATTTGAGGAAATAATAGCTGAAAATTTCCCTAGCCTTAGGAAAGAAGCAGACAACTGGGTCCAGGAATCACAGAGATACCCAAACAAGATAAATCCAAGGTCTACACAAAGACAAATAGTAATTAAAATGTCAAAATTAAAGGTAAAGGGAGAAATTCAAAAGTAGCAAGAGAAAAGCAACTAAACTGCAAGACCAGTAGCTGATTTTTCAGCAAATTTTTCAGGCCAGAAAGGAGTAAAATGATATATTCAAAGTATTAAAAGAAAAAATTGCAACCAAGAATACTCTACCCAGCAAAGTCATCATGCAGAATTGAAGGAGAGAGAGTTCACCCGACAAAATATAAAGCAGTTTATCACCCCTAAACTGGCCATATAAAAAATATAAAAGGGACTTACTGAAATAGAAAAATAAAAGGCCATACCAGAAGAAAATTATGAAAGAAAAATATTTCATGGGTAAAAGCAAACATATAGTAAAGGTAATATATCAATCACTTTAAAAGATAATATGAAGGTTAAAAGACAAAAGTAAAATAAAAAATGTTAAAAATTAGAGAACTTACAAATAAAGAGACTAAAACACATTACGTCATATATATATATATATATATATATATATATATATATACACATATAACTGAGGCGGGGGAGTAAAAAGGTAGTGCTTTTAGAATGTATCTGAACTTAAGTGACTATCAACTTAATATAGACTCCTATATTCTTAGGATGTTTTATGTGAACCTCATGGCAACCACAAACCAAAGAGCTTTAGTAGATACACACACAAAAAATAAAATAAATAAAGAGAAAAGAATCCAAGAATAACACTAAAGAAAATTATCAAACCACATAGGAATGGAACAAGAAAAGAATAAAACAAGACAAACCACAAAAACAACCAGGAAACAACAAAATGGCAAGAAGTACATACCTATCAATAATTAGTTTAAATGTAAGTAGTCTATGTTCCAATCAAAAGACATAGGATGACTGAATGGATAAAAAGAAGACCCATCTTTACAACCTACCAGAGACCTAAGTTCAGACATAAAGATACATACAGATTAGAAAATGAAGTGATAAAAAATTATTCCATGCAAATAGAAATGGAATATAAAAGCTGGCAAAGAATTACTTATATCAAACAACATAGATGTTAAAACAAAGATTATAGCGAGAGCCAAAAAAGTGCACTGTATAATGATCAAAGTATCAATTCAGTAAGAGGATAAAGCAATTTCAAATATCTATGCACCCAACAGGGCAGTACTTAGATATATAAAGCAAATATTAAGAAACATAAAGGGAGAAAATGACTTTGATACAATAATAGGGGATTTTAACACTCCACTTGTATCAATCAAATGATTCTCCAGACAAAAAATTCAATAAGGAAACATTGACCTTAAATGACACATTAAACCAGATGAACATAACAGATATATACAGAACTTTCCATGCAAAACAGAAGAACCCACATTCTTCTCAAGTACACATGGAACATTCTCTAGGATAGATCACATGTTAATTCACAAAACAAATCTCACCAAATTTAAGAAGACTGAAATCATATCAAGCATAATTCCTTACCACAACAGTATGGAAGAAAGAAAGAAAGAAAGAAAGAAAGAAAGAAAGAAAGAAAGAGAACATACACAAATATGTGGAAGTTAAACAATATGTTACTAAATGACTAAAGTGTCAATGAAGAAGGCAAAGAGGAAATCAAAATACTTGGAGAAATATGAAAGTGGAAAAACATTGGCTTAAAATTGGGAGGACACAGGAAAAAAAGTTCTAAGAGGAAAGTTTATAGTGATACACACCTACCTCAAGAGACAAAAAAAGTCAAATAATCTAATTCTAAACCTAAAGGAAGTAGATAAGAACAATCAAAGCCCAAAGCTAATAGAGGAAGGATAATAGTAAAAGTCAGAGTGGAACTAAATGAAATAGAGAAAGAATAAGAGAAAAAAATTCAATGAAACCAAAAACTGACACTCTAAAGAAAAACAAAATTGGTAAATCTTTACCTAGACTCATGAAGGGAAAAAAATACACAAATAAGGTCAGAAATAAAACAGAAGTAATAACTGACATCACAGAAATACAAAGAATTATAAGAGACTCAAATGAATAATTATATGCCAACAAATTAGACAACCTAAAAGAATGAATAAACTCTTAGAAACATAATTTTCCAAAACTTAGTCAGGAAGAAATAGAAAATTTGAATGGATGGGTTACTAGTAATTAAACTGAACTGACAATCAAAAAATTCCCAGCAATCAAAAGTCCAGGCCCACATGGCTTCACAGGTGAATTATACAAAACATTTAAGAAGAACAAGTATCTACCCTTCTCGAATTATTCTTATAATAAAAGAGGAAGGAAAGCTTTCAAACTCATTCTACAAACCCAGTATTACCCTGTTACCAAAGTCAGACAAAGTCACTACAAAAAGAAAATTACCAGCCAATATCTCTACTGATTATAGGCAGTAAAAATCCTCAACAAAATATTAACAAACTAATTTAACAATATATTAAAATGTTCATTCATTATAATCAAGTGGGATTTATTCCAGGATGCAAGGATAGTTCAATAACCACAAATCAGTCAATGTGATAAGCCACATTGACAAAATGAATGTTAAAAACCATATGTTCATTTCAATAGATTCAGAAAAAGCATTTGACAAAATACAACATCTATTTATGATTTTAAAAATCTCAACAAGAAACAGACACCTTCTTGTACTGTTGGTGGGAATGCCAACTGGTGCAGCTGCTCTGGAAAACAGTGTGGAGTTTCCTCAAAAAATTAAAAATAGAATTACCCTATGACCAAGAAATACACTACTAGGAATTTATCCAATGGATACAGGAGTGCTGATTCATAGGGGCATATGTACCCCAATGTTTATAACAGCACTATCAATAATAACCAAATTATGGAAAGCCCAAATGTCCATCAACTGATAAATGGAAAAAGAAGACATGGTTTATATATATAATGAAAAACTACTTGGCAATGAGAAAGAATGAAATCTTGCCATTTGCAACAACATGGATGGAACTGGAGCATATTATGCTAAGTGAAGTAAGTCAGTCAGAGAAAGACAGATTTCATATGTTTTCACTCGTAGTTGGAACTAGAGAAACTTAACAGAAGACCATGGAGGAAGGGAAGGAGAAAAAATAGTTTCAAACAGAGAGGGAGCCAAACCATAAGAAACTCTTAAATATAGAGAACAAACTGATGGTTAAAGCAAGGTGGGGGGAGAGGGGGAGGGGAAAATGGGTGATGAGCATTGAGGAGGGCACTAGTTGGGATGAACATATGTTGTATATAAGTGATGAATCACAGGAATCTACTCCTGAAGCCAAGAGCACACTGTATACACTGTATGTTAGCTAACTTAACAACAAATTATATAATAAATAAATAAATAAATAAATAAATAAATAAATAAATAACAGAGAATATTGGAGTATGGGGAAAAATTAATAAAATATAATAAAATAAAATAAAATAAAAATCTCAAAGTGGATTTAGAGAAATCATACCTAAGAATAATAAAGGCCAAATATGAGAAACCCACAACTAATATCAGACTCAATAGTGAAAAACTGAAAGCTCCTCCTCTAAATTCAGGAAAAAGACAAGGATGTCCACTTGAGCCACTTTTATTCGACATAATTCCAGAAGTTCCAGCCTCAACAATCAGACAAGATAAAAAAGGCACCCATATTGGTAAATAAGAAGTAAAACTGTCACTATTTGAAGGTTACATAATAAAAAACCTGTTAGAACTAATAAATGAGTTCAGTAAAGTTGGAGGATACAAAATTAACATACAGAAATCCATTGCATTTGTACATTAATAAAATAGCAGAAAAAGAAATTAAGAAAATCTCATTAACAATTGCATCAAAAGGAGGCATAAGTCTTATACTCTGAAACTGTTAAACTTTAAGAAATTGAAGATAACACAAACAAATGGAAAGATATACCATACTCATTGAAGAATATTGTTAAAATATGCATACTTTCCAAAACAACTTACAGATTCAGTGTAACTCTTATGAAAATACCAATGGCATTTTTCATAGAATTAGAGCAAACAAGCCTAAAATTTGTATGGAACTACAAAAGACCCCAAATAGCCAAAGCAATCTTGAGAAAGAAAAAGAAAGGTTGAGGTATTGCAATCCCCAATTTCAAATATATTACAAAGCTATAGTAATGAAAACTATATGGTACTGCTACAAAAATAGACTCATAGATAATTAGAACAGGATAGAGAGCCAAGAAATAAACTTAAACACCTACATGGTTAATTAATCTATGACAAAGGAGGCAAGAATGTACAATAAGGAAAAGATAATCTCTTCAACAAACAGTGCTGGGAAAATTGGACAGTTATATGCATGAGAACAAAATTGGACCACTTTCTTATGTCATAGACAAAAATAAGTTTAAATTGGATTAAAGACCTAAGTTTGAGACCTGAAACCATAAAATTCCTAGAAGAAAACATAGGCAGTAATCTCTTAGATATTAACTTTAGCAATACTTCTGGTATGTCTACTCAGGCAAAGGCAACAAAAGCAAAAATAAACAACTGGAACTATATCAGACTGAAAAGCTTTTGCACAGTAAAGAAAACCATCAACAAAACAAAAAGACAACCTGCTAAATGGGAGAAGATATTTGCAAATGATAACAGATAAAGAATTAATATCCAAAGTATATAAAGAACTCATACAACCCAACACTCAAAAAAAAAAAAAACTCAAGTAATCTAATTAAAAATGGGCAGAGGACCTGAATAGATATTTTTCCAAAGAAGACATACAGATGACCAACAGACACATGAAAAGACGCTCAACATCGCTTATCAGTGGGGAAATGCAAATCAATACCATAGTGAAATATCACCTCACATCAGTTATAATGGCTAGTGTCAAAAGAAAAGAAATAAGAATTTTTTTTTAAAAAAAGAAATAAGATTTAGCGATGATGTGGAGAAAAGGGAACCTTCATATGCTGTTGGTAAAATGTAAATTGGTACAGCCACTATGGAAAAGAACATGAAAGCACCACAAAGAATTAAA
The DNA here is from genome assembly GCF_007474595.2 of Lynx canadensis. Lineage (NCBI taxonomy): Eukaryota > Metazoa > Chordata > Mammalia > Carnivora > Felidae > Lynx > Lynx canadensis. The sequence goes on from NC_044307.1 coordinate 62,231,841, forward strand.
AATGGAAATACTATATTAATCGGTCATTTTACTGCTGGGTTCTTATCTGAAGAAAATTAAAAAAATAATTCTAAACTATAAGTGGACTCCTATGATTATTGCAACATAATTGACAATAGCCAAGATACATTGGTGACCTAAGTGTCTATTGATAGATGAATGGATAAGTCAGGATGTGTATGCATGATGAATTTTACTCAGCCACAAAGGAAAGAATGAACTTTTGCCATTTATGACAATATGGATGGACCTACAGATTATTATGCTAAGTGAAATAAGTCAGAGAAGGACAAATATCACATGATTTTACTTACTTTTTGGATAAAAACAACCAAACAGAAACAGACTAATAAATACATAGATCAAAACTAGTAGTGGTGGTTGGGATCTGTGAAATAGATGAAGGGTATTAAGAGATGCAAACTTTCAGTTATAAAATAAGTAAGTCATGCCGATGAATATATAGCATAGGAAATATAGTTAGTAATATGTTAATAAGAGTACAGAGTAACAGAGAGTAACTACACTTATCATGGTGAGCATGCCTAATGTGCAGAATTATCAAATCACTATCTTGTAGTCCTGAAACAAACATTGTATATCAATGATACATCAATAAAATAAAAATTAAAAATCATGCAAACAGTATTTAAAAATAAAAAAACAGCCACAGCTAAAATAAAAACTGGAATAGAACTCTGCACAGACAGAAAACATCTTAAATATCTGCTTATTCTTATAACAAAGTGTTCATTTTTTCTTAAGAGGGATGTTAGTAATGCAGATAACTAGTTAGATGAGTTATGGGTTATCTGTAGCATTTGTCAGTGGCCCCTTTAATGGTCACCGTAGATGAATTCAGTCACATGGCTACAGAACACAACATTAATTTCTGCTGCCTTGAGGGTCAGCTTCAGATAAAGTTATAAAATTGGTAGTTTATCTTTAGCCCCTGTGCATGTAAGTGCCTCTTTTTTCCCTTCCGTTATTCTGGAAGATCTCCCTATTCCTTTCCTATGTACTCTTACACATAATTTTCAGTAACTACTAAAAAGTAAACAAAACAAATAATTTCTGCCAACGTGATCATCGATGAGGCTTATGTTCCTATCCCTTTCAAAGTGTATTTGTTTATTACTTGTAAAATGTAAGTAAAATACTTTTTAAGACTAAAGTCTATTTATTTCAAATAAATATATTAATAACATTTTTATTATCAATTTCTGAGATTTGAGGAAACAGTTTTGGGCACAAAAACATTCTGAATATGCACAAAACCACACTCCATATTTCTTCTATTCATAAATCAAAGCCTAACTATAAATTGCTCTCTATGTCTCCAAAAAGACTATTTATAGTTTTAAAAAAATTCAAATTCAGAGGATATGGAATCCCCTAAATGGTAAACATCTTTTAAAATTGGTATCTTTGTGAACAAATTGTTTTCCTTTGTAATTTATATTTTGTAATATACACCTCATACAACTGGAGGAGATTAGGGTGACTTACAGACTGAGCTAAGTCCATGAGCTGACGTGAGAAAGGAATGATACCGGGAAATTGACATATGTTAGTGAAGTCCAAGAGGCATTTTGCTTTCAGAGCATTCTGGAAGTGGTTAGCAGAGACTGAGCATAGGACCATCGACTAGACAAAAAGCAGTCTCCTTCCTATCTCTGAAGTAGCTAGAGTACAAAGGAGGAACTTTGGCCTGAAGGGACAGAACTGAAATTAGCTGAGGGGTAGAGTATGGACTTGTTCATAAGAAATAAGGTAAAAGCCAAATACTAAGAACTTTGGTCAGAATCAATAGGTTCTAAACTTCCACTCCTGTCCATGATGTAATGCTGGGGAGCCAGATTTACATTTCAGTCTTAAACAATAATATATAGGACGAATATAGGAAGCAACAGCTTTCAGATATTGGACAAGTAGCACAAGAAAATTGTCCCTGAGAGAAGCTGCAGGGCTTGATGTCTCATGATTCACTAATTTCTGTTCACTTATATGTATGCTTTAATATATTTATGTTTTATGTTTAAAGTCTGTTGTTTGGTATAGTAATCTCTTTTGTGGTATTTTAGCTGCTGATAGTCCCACCCAGTATATTTTACATCTAATGCAGTGTACTGGGCATCTCTAGAAGTTTAATTTGAGCCTTTCTTCTATCTTCCATATATATTTGTCATGCTTAAGATTTATGCTTCCTTCTTGATATAAGGATATTCATACATATTTAACATCCATGTGTACTAATCCTATCAAGTGTGTTATTCTGGGTCTGTTTTTATTATATATCTTCCTCTTCATTGTGTGTTATATTTTCCTCCTTTCTTGAACGTCTATAGTTTTGTATTGCCTGTCAGACATCGCAATTATTATACTTCTGAGGGATAGACTATTTAATTTTGGAAAAAAATAAGTTGGAGGAATTATAATAACTAATTTTAAGATAATATAAAAGTACAATATTCAACAGAATACAGTATTTGTTTAAAAATAGACATATAGAGGGGCTCCTGGGTGGCTCAGTAGGTTAAGCATCTGACTTCAGTTCAGGTCATGATCTTGTGGTTTGTGAGTTCAAGCCCATCATCAGGTTCTGCGCTCACAGCTGAGAGCCTGAAGCCTGCTTCATGTTCTGTGTCTCCCTCTCTCTCTACTCCTCCCCCACTCGTGCTCTGTCACTCTCTCGCTCAAAAATAAATAAACCTCAAAAAAATAGACATAACAGAAAAATGGGACAAAATCATGAGTCTGAAAATTGATACATAGACAGCTGGTACAATAACTTTTTAAAGGTAGCAAAGACAAATTTTAATAAATTATGTCCAAAAAGGACCATATTATAAGAAAAAGAGGGAAATTGGAAATCTAATGTTAAACAAAGAACCTCAACTCTTTACTTACATATTGTGTAATAATTAACTTCTTATGTATCACAGACTTAATATAAGTGCTAAAACTATTAAACTTCTAAAAGAAAACATGAAAAAACTTGGTGATTTTAGGCAAACATTTCTTTTTTCTTAAATTTTTAAATGTTTATTCATTTTGAGAGAGAGAGAAACAGAGCATGAGTGGAGGAGGGGCAGAGAGAGGGAGACACAGAATATAAAGCAGGCCCCAGCCTCTCTACTGTCAGCACAGAGCCTGACGCAGGCCCAAACTCATGAACCACAAGATCATAACCTGGATGCCCAACCAACTGAGCCGCCTAGGTGCCCCTAGGCAAAACATTTCTGATACAATAGTACATATATAAAGCGTAAAAGGAAATTTTATGAACTGATCTTCATATGCTCTTCAAATGCTAAGTTAATGAAAAATAAAAGTTATAACATAAAATTAGACAAAATATTTTCAAGACATATCTATCTGATAAACAACTTATATCCTGAATATAAAGAAGGGTTATAACTCAGTTATCAAATGACAGACTAATTTCAAAACGAACAAAAGATTTGAAAAAAAATTCGCAAAGATCTGAGGATGGCAAATATGCAAATGGAGAGAGCTACTCACCATTTGTCATTAGGGAAATACAAATAAAATGCAAATGAGGACTACAATGAAAAGCCACCGTATACCCACCAGAATGCATAAATTTCAAAGCTTGACCATGCAAAGTGCTGACAAAGAGGTGGAGGAACTGAAACTGTCATAGAGGAAATATAATATGTTACAATCCCTTTGAAAAAATTTAATGGTTTCTTTAAACATTACCACATGAGGAAAAACGTAACTGTGTAGTGCAGGAACCTGACAAACACTGCCTCAGTCATTTGACCAAACTTAACATTTTTAGTGCTAAAGTGAATTGAGAGCATATATCATTGATATGAATATGATGAGAATGGACCTTTAGTGATGTGGTATTTTACCCAAGCCATAGCTCCTGTGTAATCACAAGAAAAACACTAGGCAAATCCAAATTAAAAGACATTTTACAAAATACCTGACCAATAAGCCTCAAGACTGTGAAGAACATGAAAAACAAAAAGTCCAAAACACTGTCACATTCTAGAAAAGATTCAGGAGAGTGATAACTAAATGTAATGTGGTAGCCTGTATAGAATTCTGGAACAGAATAAGACATTAGATAAAAACCAAGGAAATTAGAATAAAGCCTTTACTTTAGTAAATAACAACATATATTCCTTTTCTTTCTTTGTGACAAGTGTACCATAGTTATGTATTACATGAGCAATAAAGAAAACTAAATGAAGTGAACACAGGAATCCTCTCTACTTTGTCATATTTTCCAGAAATCTAAACTATTCTAAAATAAAAACTATTAAATAGAAAAGTTAGTATATGACCTAGCATATGACTCCTAGGTAGTTACCCAAGAAAAATAAAAGCATATATCTAAGGAATGCCATTAGGTGAATATTCATAGCATCCTTACTTCCAATAGGCAAAAATTGGAAACAAACCAAATATTAATTTAAAAATGAAATATAAAAATATTGTTTTATGTTTATATAATGGAATACTACTCAGTGATACAAAGGAATGAAACATTGATATACACAACATGAATCCAGATCTCCCAGAAAAGAACATGCATTGCATAATTCCATTTTTTAAAAATTCTGGAAAATTCAAAATAATCTATAATGACATCAAACTATTCAGTTTGAACAGGGCATGTCAGATACATTACACAGGGGAAACAACAAAACTTTTCAGGGTGATGCAAATGTTTATTACCTTGATAGTGGTAATGTTTTCATTGATGTATAAATATGTCAAAACTCATCAAGCTATATACAATATATGAGCAGATTATATTTCAATTATACCTCCATAAAGCTATGAACAATAAAAGACACAGTAAGTGTTCATTATTTTTTTAAATTTTTTTTTCAATGTTTATTTATTTTTGGGACAGAGAGAGACAGAGCATGAACGGGGGAGGGGCAGAGAGAGAGGGAGACACAGAATCGGAAACAGGCTCCAGGCTCCGAGCCATCAGCCCGAAGCCTGACGCGGGGCTCGAACTCACGGACCGCGAGATCGTGACCTGGCTGAAGTCGGACACTTAACCGACTGCGCCACCCAGGCGCCCCAAGTGTTCATTATTTTATCCAGGTCTTTTACACTCATTCTTTGGCCATTTGTGGCAGACTAATGACTCCCCAAATGATATTAAGTCCTGGAAATGTTAGTTTATTTGTAAAAGTGTCTTTGCAGATGTTAAGGTCTACTATCTTAAGATGGGAAGTTATCTTGTTTTATTATTTTGAGCCCTAAATACAATCATATATACCCATCTGTAAGGGAGGCAGAGGGAGATTTGAGAGAGACAAAAAAAGATGAGGCAATGTGACCATGGAGGCAGACATCTAAATGATGGAGCCTCAGGCAAAGCATGAGAAGCTGAAAGAAACAAGGAACAAAGCATCCACTAGCCTCCAGAGAGAGAGCTTGCCTTGATATAGATTCAGAAACTGATGTTGGAATTCTGGTATCCAGAACTGTGAGAGAATAATTTTCTGTTATTTAAAGCCATCAAGTTTGTGATAATATATTACAGCAGCCACAGGAAACACATATAGTTAAACATTTTCAAAGATTTCGATACGCTTTATGTTCAGAAATGTTTATTTGCTTCTGTTATTTTTTGTTGTGGGTTCTTTTTAAAAAGTCACCTTCCCAGCCTTCTCTTTTGAATTTAAACTTTGAAATTTAAACTATGAAGCCTACTGCCCCACAGTTTTCCCATCTCAGTTGATACCAAATCCGTCGATACAATTACTTATGCCAAAATTTTACCAGCATCCTACGCTCTTCTCTTCTCCTCACAACCAATACCCAGTGTGTAGGGGAATCTAGTTAGCTCTACCTTCAAAGTATAACCACAATCCAACCACATATTACTATATCTACCACTACTATAGATAGAACTATATAACTATAGATAGAACTAGATCTACTGTATCTACTGAAACTAATTCTGGTCTCAGTAGAATTAGTAAAATAACCTCCAGCTTTTCTTTCTTCTATCCTTACTCTTCTCTAGTAAGACAGAAATAATTATTATCTTCTTAAAACATGAGCAAGATCAGGGGCACCTGGGTGGCTCAGTCGGTTAAGCATCCAACTTCAGCTCAGGTCATGATCTCACAGTTTGTGGGTTCAAGCCCCACGTTGGGCTCTGTGCTGACAGCTCAGAGCCTGGAGCCTGCTTCAGATTCTGGGTCTCCCTCTCTCTCCGCCCCTTCCACACTCATGCTCTGTCTCTCTCTGTGTCAAAAATAAATGAAACATTAAAAAATAAAAAATACAAAACCATGAACAAGATCAAGTCAGTCATTTGCTTAAAATGTTTCTCAATTTCCCTTAAAGTAAAAGCAATGTCTTTAACATGGCTTACCTAGAAGGCCCTATTTGATCTGGCTTTCCTTTCTTTTTTCTAACCTCCTCCCTATTGTTCTTCCATCCTTCCTTTATTAAATCCCAGCCACAATGATCACCTAGCTGAACTAAAATACCCTGCTTGATGCTTTTGCTCTATTTATTTTGTTGTTGTTGTTGTTTAAATTTTTTAAATTTTTATTCATTTATGAGAGACAGAGCATGAGCAGGGGAGGGGCAGAGAGATACAGATTCCAAAGCAGGCTCAAGTCTCCAAGTTGTTGGGGAGACACAGAAACCAAAGCAGGCTTAAGGCTCCAGGCTGTCAGCACAGAGCCCAACACGGGGATAGAACCCACGATCCACGAGATCATGACCTGAGCCAAAGTTGGGCGCTTAACTGACTGAGCCATCCAGGCACTACTCTATTTGTTTTACCTGGAATGCCCTGGGCCTTCATGGAGTTCCAAGTTTGTGCTAAAGTTTCAAATTTACAGTGCAATCTATCCAGACCACTCTATTTAATAAAACAAACATCCCCACAGCTGCCATGCCTTATTCCCCTTACCTTACTCTTCTTGTTATTTTCCCATAACACTTAGAACCTTTTTTATAAGTTTCCTAATTTTACTTATTCAGTACATGTATTGCTCATTCTCACTGATACTGGAAGGTAAGATCCTTGAATACAATATTTTTTGGTCTCTTTTTCACTGATGTATCTCAAGTGTGCAGAACAATGAATGCATCAGAATGGGCACTCAAATACTTATTGGATGAGTAACTTAACAAATATGTTAATTACCATTAAAGTTAAACTGGTTTTCTGTAATTTATTCTCCTTTGAATAAAGTATTATGACAAATGAAGGATCTGACAATATTTCTTGAGTGTGAATTTGTAAAAAATTAATTTTCCTATAGTTCTGGTCAATTTATATACAAATGAACAATCTTATTACTGAACACAATGCTATTTGTATGGATGTCACTTCAAATTATGTGAAAGAAGAAAAGATTTTGTTATTCTGTTGTTTGAATATTTGAACCCAAATTCTCTTCAAACTTTATAAAATATGTCACATTAGCAAAATTGTTCATACTTTCAAGTCGAAGGACTAGAGCAGCAACTTGCTAAACAATAGTGTGAAGATGTGAAACAACCAATAAACTTCCAAAAAGTTTTTCTTCACTAAAGGAAATATCCTAAAATATTGGAAAACCTGCTGACCTCACTTTCTTACACCATTTACAAAAATGAATTCAAAGTGGATTAAGGACCCGAATGTGAGACCTGAAACCACAAAAAATCCAGAAGAAAGCACAGAAAGTAAACAATTTCTCTGATACTAGCCATTGTAATATTTTTCTTGATGTGTCTTCTGAGGCAAGAGAAACAAAGGAAAAATAAGCTATTGGGACTACATCAAAATTAAAAGTTCCTGCACAGAAAAGCAAATAATCAACAAAAAAAAGGCAACCGACAGAATGGCAGAAGATATTTACAAATGACACATCACATGGACATCTATAAAGAACTTGTAAAACTCAACACACAAAAACAAACCATTCAGTTAAGAAATGGGCAGAAGACATGAATAGACATTTTTCCAAAGAAGACACACAGATGACTAATGAACACATGAAAGATGCTCGACACCACTCATCATCAGGGAGATACAAATCAAAACCATGATGAGATACCAACTCACACCTGTCAGAATGGCTAAAAATAACAATATAGGAAACAACAGATGTTGGCAAGGATGCTTACACTTTTGGTGGGAATAAAAACTGGTACAGCCACTCCAAAAAACAGTAAGGAGGTTACTCAAAAGGTAAAAATAGAACTACTCTAAACCAGCAATTGCACTGCTAGGCATTTACCCAAAGGATACAAAAATATTGACTAAAAAGAATATAAGCACCCTGGTATTTATAACAGCATTACCAACAATAGCCATATTATAAAAAGAGCCAAAACATCCATGGACTGATGAATGGATAAATAAGATGTGGTGTATATATCTATTATGGAATATTTTTCAGCCATCAAAAAGAACAAAATCTTGCCATTTGCAGCAACATAGATCGAGCTAGACTGTATTATGATAAAATAAGTCAGAGAAAGACAAATACCTGATGGTTCCACTCATGTGGAATTTAAGAAACAAAACAGATGAACACAGGGGGAGGGAAACAAAAGAGAGGGAAGAAAACCATAAGAGACTTTTAACTATAGAGAATAAACTAAGGGTTCCTGGAGAGGAGATGGACATTAAGGAGGGCACTGGTTGTGATAAGCAGTGGGTGTTAACTGTAAGTGATGAATCACTAAATTCTACTCTTGAAATCAATATTACACTATATGTTAATTAACTAGGATTTAAATAAAAACTTAATATATATATATATATATACATATATAAAGAACTTATATAAATAAACACCAAAAAAATAATCCAATTAAAAAATGGGCAGAAGACATAAACATACATTTCTCTAAAGACAGATGGTCAATAACACATGGAAAGATTCTTAACAATACTAATCTTCATGGGAAAGCAAATTAAAAACACAGTAAGATATCACCTCACACCTGTCAGAATGGCTAAAATAAAAAACACAAGAAACAATAGGTGTTGGCACGATATGGAGAAAACGGAACTCTCGTGCACTGTTGGTGGGAATGCAAACTGGTGCAACCACTGTGGAAAACAAGTATAGAGTTTCCTCAAAAAGTTAAAAATAGAGGGGCACCTGGGTGGCTCAGTCAGTTAAGTGTTCGACTTTGGCTCAGGTCATGATCTCATGGTTTGTGAGTTGGAGCCCTGCATCAGGCTCTGTGCTGACAGCTCGGATTTTGTGTCTCCTTTGCTCTCTGCCCCTCCCCCATGTATTCTCTCTCTCTCTCCTCTCTCTCTCTCTCTCCCTCTCTCTCAAAAATAAACATTTATTTTTTTTTAAAAAGTTAAACATAGAATTACCATTGCCCTACTGAGTATTTACCCAAAGAATACAAAAACACTAATTCAGAAAATATATGCAGCCCTATGTTTAGGCAGCATTAATTACAATAGCCAAATTCTGGAAGCATCCCAAGTATCCATCAATAGATGAATGGCTAAAGAAGATGTGATGCACACACACACACACACACACACACACTGAAACATTTCTTGGCCATAAAAAAATAATGAAATTTTGCCATTTGCAACAACATAGATGGATCTAGATAGTATAATGCTAAGTGAAAAAAGTTAATCATAGAAAGAAAAATACAATATGATTTAACTCATATGTGGCATTTAAAAAACAAATGAACAAAGAAGAAAAGAGACAAACCTACAACAGACTCTTAACTCTAGAGATCAAACTGATGGTTACCAGAGGAAGGTCAGTGGAGGAATGGATGAAGTAAGTGATGGAGATTAAGACTACACTTATGACGATGACCACTGAGTAACCTATAGAATTGCTGAATCACTATATTGTACACCTGAAGCTAATATAACACTATAGGTTAACTACACTGGAATTAACATAAAATAAAAATTTTTAATTAAAAAAATAAAATAAAGGAAATCTGCTGACCTCTTAAACAATTGCATGACCACTTAGTTGACACAAATACAGACTGAAATTTAAACTCCCCCAGGGAGAACTATTGGAATTAAATAGCAAGTGTATTTTCATGACAGTGAGAAATTGTTCTCAACATTCTGACAAGTATATTTGGAACAAAGACAGAAGAACACAGTACAGTGCACTTCAAAGTTTTATAGTAATTCAATATGAAATTACTAGGCATTTATAAATATTATTCTGCTTGTGAACTAACAGACCTAATTAAAAGTTGTGGGACTGAATAACATGCTACTTTCCATTGAGTTTTTATATTTTAGGTTTTCATATACAATTCATAAGGTATTTTTTAAAAATGTTTCAAAAAGGACTATGGAGGCATTATAATCCTTTATAAGTCAGGTTGCTATCACTGGAAATTCCAGGCTACAAAAGTTTCCTCAAGGTTTTGGACTGGAAATATAAATCATATTTTTACTTCCTTCTGTACTGCATAGTACCTATATGGAGCCAAATACATAGTTGATACTTAATAAATATTTATTAAATAATGAAAGAGTGATGATAGTTACCTTGACATATAACTGAATTTCTTAACCTTAATAATACCTTGCATGAATTCTTGAAAAATGAGATTTTTTTTTTCCAAATAGCTGCTTTTTAAGTGCCTATTGCTTTAGGGCAGTTCTACTTAAGCTACCATTCACATCAGCACACTGATTAATCCCATTAACACTCCATCTATCCTTTTGCTGAAATGGTATTTCTCTTTTATCAAACATATAAAGGCAATTACAGTAAATGGCTCTATCCATTTATATCAGTGATTTTACACATTGTTCAAACCGTATTAAATAAGGTGCCATCTCAATATTTAACATTTCAATAAATTTTAGGACAAATAGACTTACTGTAACTTGAAAGTAGAGGTGAAATCTCTTGATATTTAATCTTCAATGTCTTTTTCCTAAGAATGAGAGTTATAAAAAAAATGATAAATATTGTTTAGTGCTGGATTGAGCCATATGCACCAAAACTTCATATTTTTCCTGGAATCTCAGAATAAAAACTTATTGGAAATAAAGCCATTGCATATGTAATTATTTCAGTTAACATGAGGTTTCTACTGGAGTAAGGTGGGCCCTTACCAATATGACTGCTGTCTGCTATCGTTCTAAGGGGAAAAAAGACACAAAGACACATGCACAATGGAGACAACTATGTGAAGACAGAGGGAGTGTGGAGTGATTGCATCTACAAGCCAAAAAAAAAAGAGCAAGAATTGCCTGCAACTACCAGAAGGTAGGATGAGACAAGTAATCATCCTCCTCTAAAGCTTCAGAAAGTGACAGCACCTTCATTCTGGACTTCCAGCCTCCAGAACCAAGAGAATAAATTTCCTTTGTTCTAAACCAACCCAGTTTGTGGTACTTTGTTAGGGAAACCCCAGGAGACTAACACACTTAGTTTTTGCTTAATCAATTTATGTGCAATATAAAAATCTATAATTTACGTGGCCACCTCACCCCCTTCTACAACCCCCAAGTCAATGAGAAACTGGATGTTTTAACACTTTCTATTTCAAGAAACATGGCATACATTTTGGAAATGTCTGTGACTACATTTCAGTGATTAGTCACTTCAAATCTGTGACACTAAGGAAATTTATTTTATTTAGGAAAACAGGTATATCTTTAAATGTTTATATAGAAATACTTCCATATAAGAATATTCATATATATAAAACAATTCAAATTTTAATTAAAAAATATTTGAAAAACTTTTCCTTTTAGCATTTACTAGTCACAGAGACTGAGACACTCTGAAGGTAATGAACTGTCAATAAGTGGCTTAAAAATTGAAAATTCCAATTCTGGATTTAGGGTTTTAAAGCAATATTTTACACAATAGGCTCTTATGTTAAGAAGTGGGCATATATCTGTACACTTTTTCATATTTTTCCAATATTTATTTCATCCTTCCCCAAATAATGCAGTCATCCCACCTATAAGTCACTTTCCTCCCCTCAAAAACTATGTTTCAGCCTAGACAGCTAGCTTTGAAAAAATGGGTAAAATATGTTGCCAGACATTATCCTAGTCATGAAAATGTCTTTTTTAATATACTCACTCCATAAAAATAGAGAGAAAATGAATTCTACTTTAATAAGATAAACTGGTTGTGTGTGTGTGTGTGTGTGTGTGTGTTTAAGAAACACTGAACAAAAGAGTTTGGTCTCTGCTCTGAACAGAACAGAAATATTGATTTTCCATCACTCAATCCAGAAGATCCAACAGTGCTGGAGAATTTATAGGCCATAGAGGGGAAACTAGATGATTATAGCTATACTACAACTTGCATTGTGTTAACTAATAATTACTAATTTCCCAGCATTACCTCTAGTTATGCAGGAAATCATGTTTTTATTGTCCTTCCTTAGCTAATAACTAGGTATTTTGAAATGATCTGTGTTTTGTACATTAAAAAATCATCTATGTGTCCTTATGTTTATTTTTGTCCTATCAATACACACCTCTGCTACTTCTCAAAGTCTGGACAAAAGAGGCAGTACAATATGCTAAGAAATATGATGAGAGAGTGAATTAGTGAGGACTGGAACTAGAATCCCTGTGGGCTTAAAGACGAAAAACATCCAGGTTGTCATCTTATAGTAATTTTTCCTTTTTATATTTTATCCATGGATAGTATTCATCCAGTACTCCAAAAAGTTTAAAAAACTTTATTATAGTGTTTAAAAAACACTATAATACATTATTTCTGTTCACAATCTTATATCCTTAACTCATTTTTAAGCAATTTTAAATCAGGTTGAATAACAAGTTATACTTAGCTACATATTTGGTTGTTCGTATTTGGCACAATGACTTTAGACAAGTAGTGAGGAACTCAGAGTCACATAATTCATGCTTTTCTAGTTTATCTCTGATTGATTATGACTTGTACTTTTCTTGGATCTCTTTTAAAATAACACTGAAATTAAACTAATGCTGTGTACAATTCCTTCCCTTAGGATACTATCTATAACCAGAACAAAAAACATTGAGCTGAATTAAGATTTTATTTTAGGTACGAAATTGAAATTAGATATAAGTTAAGTAATATATGAGAAAGTGCTATGTGTAAAATTATAGAGTGGTATTTTAGAATTCCCCTGGAAAGCCATCCGGCCCTGGACTCTTGTTTGTTGGGAGAGTTTTGATTACTAATTCAATTTCTTTACTGGTTATGGGTTTGTTCAAATTTTCTATTTCTTCATAAGGTGCTAACTGTAAAAGTTCATTTTAGTAATGATTTCAAATACAAAATATATTAAACCTGTAATTAAAAAAATATTCTTTGGAATGTGTTGGTTTATCAGCAATTTTCAGGATCTGATATTCATAACCATTAATTAATGAGTTTGTTGATATATGTTATAATTGTCAAATTAATAAAACCTTGTCTATTAAATATGTATGTGCTTTTCTAAACTTTATTTTAGTTGATGCAAAACACTTCATTGGATATACTCTTGGTAAAGCCTACTAGAATCTGAAGCAATTCTTTCTACAGAAATGTTTGCTTTTGTTTTTAATCTTGAACCAATACCTCTCCTGTACAATAGAACTTAAGTCTCTACTTATTAAGAAAATTTTACAGAGGAAATTTGTTAAGTGGTAATATAGTATTCTGTATTTTGATTCTGTTGCTATTAAACACATATTTGCTTTAACAGTGCCTTTCTTTTATGCTGGACTCATAGAATAAATATAGGTTGAAGTTTTTACCTAGTGAAAAGTCACACTTCTCCTAATACAATTGTCTCTATATAGTGCAAGTGTACCTCAGTCTAGGAGTCTTAAAACTCAGTGACTTGAGGGAGGGGCCAAGATGGAGAGCAGCATGGAAGGTTTTTTTTGCCTCTCTCTTTCCTGAAATGCAGCTAGATCAACACCAAACCATCTTGCACACCTAGGAAACTTACCTGAGGATTAGCACAATAATCTGCACAACCTGAACCACAGAACTCGGCAGGTACGTGGCACGGAGAGGTGAATTGGGAGTGAGAAAAGCCGTGGAGAGAGAAAAGAGAGAGGGCGGAGAGCACAGGAAAAGCACTCCCCATTGAAAGCAGCTGGAGAGAAAGAGATAGAGTGGAAACACATGCAAAGGGACTGAATGAAAAAGGGAGAAAGGAGAGGGTTTAAATTCCATTAAGATTCTAAATAACAGGGGAGCACAGCTCAGTACCTGGTGGTGCTCTGCTGGGAAGGGTGAATCTGTAGGAGCAGACAGCAAGGTCCGAAGTGTCCCCAGGCCACATGGGGAGTGGCAGTTACCCTTCGCCACAGGCAAAGTTCCCAGCAGACCCCCGGAGAAAAGCCACTTTCACTGGTGTTGAAACAAGGACATTAAGGGTGAAGCCTCGTGCCAGATGTGTGTCGTGATTTACCATAATCTCTGAAACAATGCTGCTACACAATCACACAACTTTTTAGGGGTGGGTTGGCACCCGACCTGCAGTCTCCGGGCATCCACAGCAGCAGAGTCACAGGAACATTCCTGGGGGCAGACAAGCACCCAGCCACTGCTCAGCGAGACCCTCCCCCAGGAGGGTCTGAGTGGGTCAAAGCTGCAGAGCCCTCAGAAGAGAGGGGTTTGGAAACAAAATCCCATGTGAGATAAAACTCAGGAAGAAGGTGCCACCTGGCAGGCTGATAGCTTGGTCAGAGACAGTTTGGTAGCAGGAAATGGACGGAAGTTGGAGACAAAGGAGGGTTGCTTGATTGCCGGTCTTCAAGAGCACAGAGTTCTGATACCAGGGAGGAAGTAGTTGGTGACGCCATTTCACTTCTCCAGCCCAAGAGCATACACCACAAAGGATCCACCGCAGTGAGCTAAGCAATGCCATCTAGTGGAGAATAGAGCCGTTACACCAAGCCCTGCCCAACTGAGCGGACTGCACTCTAGATGAGCACCATGAGTCTCTCCACCTGCTTAGTTTACCAACTATAAAGTGCTTCACAGTTTGACTCCTAGGGGAAACTGGATGTAATTTCAATCCTATTTCATTCTCTTCACTGGTCTACCTAATCAACTTTTTTCTTTTTCTTTCCTTTTATTATTATTGAATACAGAAAGAGAAAAAATTATTTTTACTTTCTGTTTATATAAAAAAAGATTTTTCTTTAATTTTTTCTACTCTATTTTTTACTTTTTTGTAATTTTTTTCAATTTTACTTTACTTTCATCATTTCATTTCATCCTATTTTGTTGCATTCATTTTTTTAATTTGCAAACATTTTCCCTTACTCCCCCTGCTTTTTTTCTTTTTGTTTCTTTCCCTTTTTTTCTCTATTCTGTCAAGCTTCTTTCAACAACCAGACCAAAACACACCCAGGATCTAGCATCCTTTACTTGATTTTTTTGTGTTGTTTTTAATTTTTTAAATTTTTACTATTTTTTTATTTTATTAAGTATATTTTTCCCTTCAAATGAAATGAAGGAATTCATCCTAAAAGAAAGAATAGGAAGAAATGACAGTCAGGGCTTACTCAACACAGACACAAGCAGGATATCTGGACAAGAATATAGAATCATGATAATAAAAATACTAACTGGGGTTGAGAAAAGCATAGAATCCTTTTCTGCAGAGTTAAAACAAGAAAAATCTAGTCAGGACAAAATTAAAAATGCTATAACTGTGATGCAATCTTGAATGGATGCTATGGAAGTAAGGATGGATGTAGCAGAGCAGTAAAGCAGATATAGAGGACAAACTTATGGAGAATAATGAAGCAGGAAAAAAGAGGGAACCTAAGGCAAAAGAGCTTGATATAAGAATTAGAGAACTCAGGGACTCAGTAAAAGGGGATAACATCTGAATCATAGAGGTCTCAGAAAAGGAAGAGAGAACAAGGGGTAGAAGGGTTATGTGAGCAAATCATAGCTGAAAACTTTCCTAACCTGGGGAAAGACACAGACATCAAAATTCAGAAAGTACAGAGAACCTCCATTAGATTCAACAAAAACAGACCATCAACAAGGTAAATATCATAGTCAAATCCACAAAAGACACAAGCCCACGAGGAAAGGATCGTGAAAGCAACCAAGGAAAAAAAAAAAAAAAGTCCTTAACCTACAAGGGAAGACAGATCAGGTTCTCAGCAGACCTGTCCACAGAAACTTGGCAGCCAGAAAGGAATGGCAGGATATATTCAATGTGCTACATCAGAAAAATATGCAGCTAAGAATTCTTTATCCAGCAAGGCTGTCATTCAAAATAAAAGGAGAGAGAAAAAGTTTCCCAGACTTTACAGAAATTAAAGGAGTTCATGACTACTAAACCAGCAATGCAAGAAATTTTAAGTGGGACTCTCTGAGAGGAGAAAAGATGAAACAAAGCAAAAAGACCAAAAACAACAATGACTAGAAAGTACCAGAGAATGCCACCAGAAATACCAACTCTACAGGCAACATAATGGCAATAAATTCATATATTTCAGTGCTCACTCTAAATATCAATGGACTAAATGCTCCAAATCAAAAGATGTAGGGTAACAGAATGCATAAGAAAACAAAATCCATCTATATGCTCTTGACAAGAGACCCATTTTAGACCTAAAGACACCTTCAGATTGAAAGTAAGGGGATGGAGAACCATCTATCATACTAATGGTTGCCAAAAGAAAGCTGGAGTAGCCATACTTAGATCAGACAATCTAGATTTTAAAATAAAGACTGTAACAAGAGATAAAGAAGAGCATTATATCATAATTTAGGGGTCTATCCACCAAGAAGATCTAACTATTGTAAAATTTATGCTCCCAAAGTGGAAGCACATAAATATGTAAATCAATTAATCACAAACATAAATAAACTCATTGATAATAATACCACGACAGTAGGAAACTTCACTACCCCACTTACAGCAATAGACATATCATTTAAACAGAAAATCAATAAGGAAACAAAGGCTTCGAATGGCACACTGGACCTGATGGACTTAACAGATATATTCAGAAAATTTCATCATAAAACAGCATCATACACATTGTTCTCGACTGCACATGGAAAATTCTCCAGAATAGATCACATACTGGGACACAAATCAGCCCTCAACAAGTACAGAAAGATGGAGATCATACCGTGCCTATTTTCAGACCACAACACTATGTAACTCGAAATCAACTACAAGAAAAAATTTGGAAAGACAACAAATACTTGGAGACTAAAGAACATCCAACTGAAGAATGAATGGGCTAACTAAGAAAGTAAAGAGTAAATTAAAAAGTATGTGGAAGCCAATGAAAATGAAAACACAACCCAAAACCTCTGGTGTGCAGCAAAGACATCATAAGAGGGAAGTAGATAGTAACCAAGGCCTTCCTAAATAAGGAAGAAAGATCTCAGATACAGAACCTAACCTTACACCTTAAAGAGCTGGGAAAAGAACAGTAAATAAAACCAAAACCAGAATAAGAGGGGAAATAATAAAGATTAGAGCAGAAATCAATGCTATAAACAACAACAACAACAACAACAACAACAACAACAACAAAACAGTAGAACAGATCCATGAAACCAGGAGCTGGTTCTTTAAAAGAATTAACAAAACCGATAAACTCCTAGCCAATTTGATCAAAAAGAAAATGGAAAGGACACAAATAAATAAAATCAAGAATTAAAGAGAGGAGATCAGAAACAACACTGCATAAATAAAAACAATAATAAGAGAATGTTAGGAGCAATTATATGCCAATAAATTGGGCAATCTGGAAGAAATGGACAAATTCCTAGAAATATATAAATGACCAAAACTGAAACAGGAAGAAATAGAAAATTTGAACAGATCCATAACCAGTAAAGAAATCAAATTAAAATAAAAAATCTGCCAACAAACAAGAGTCCAGAGTTGGGATGGCTTTCCAGGGGAATTCTACCAAACATATAAAGAAGAGTAAACACCTATTCTTTTGAAGCTGTTACAAAAAATAGAAAGAGAAGGAAAACTTCCAAACTCATTCTATGAAGCCAGCATTACCTTGATTCCAAAACCAGATAAAGATCACAATAAAAGGAGAAATACAGATCAATTTCCCTGATGAACAAGGACGCAAAAATCCGAAACAAGATATTAGCCAATTGGATCCAAAAATGCATTTAAAAAATATTCACCACAACCAAGTGGGTTTATACCTGAGATTCAGGGCTGGTTCAATGTCTGCAAAAAAATCAGTGTGATACATCACACCAATGAAAGAAAGGACAAGAACCATATGATCCTCTCAATAGATGCAGAGAAAGCATTTGACAAAATATAGCATCCTTTCTTGAAAAAAAACCCTCAAGAAAGTAGGGATAGAAGGATCATATCTCAAGATAACAAAGGCCATATATGAAAGACCCAGCACTCATATCATCCTCAATGGGGAAAAACTGAGAGCTTTCCTCCTAAGGTCAGGAACATGACAGGAATATGACAGGGATGTCCACTGTCGCCACCTTTATTCAACATAGTATTGGAAGTCCTAGCCTCAGCAATCAGACAACACAAAGGAATAAAAGGAATCAGCAAGGAGGAAATCAAACTTTCACTCTTCGCAGATGACATGATACTCTACATGGAAAACCCAAAAGGTTCTACCAAATAACTGCTAGAACTGACTCATGAATTCAGCAAAGTCGGAGGATATAAAATAAATGCACATAAATTTGTTGCATTCCTATACACCAATAATGAAGCAACAAAAAGAGAAATCAAGGAATCTATCCCATTTACAATTACACCAAAAACCATAAAATACCTAGGATAAACCCAACCAAAGAGGTAAAAAATCCACACACTGAAAACTATAGAAAGCTTGTAAAAGAAATTGAAGAAGACACAAAAAGATGGAAAAACATTACATGCCCATGGCTTGGAAGAACAAATATTGTTAAAATGTTTATACTACCCAAAGTAATCTACATATTCAATGCAAACCCTATCAAAATAACACCAGCATTCTTCACAGAGCTAGAACAAACAATCCTAAAAGTTGTATGGAACCAGAAAAGACCCTGAATAGTCAAAGTAATCCTGAAAAAGAAAACCAAAGCTGGAGGTATCACAATCCCAGACTTCAAGCTATGCTACAAAGCTATAACTATCAAGACAGTTTGGTACTGGCTCAAGAACAGACACTCAGATCAAGGGAACAGAATAGAGAGCCCAGAAATGGACCCACAAACGTATGGCCAACTAATCTTTGAAAAAAGCAGGAAAGAATATCCAATGGAATAAAGACAGTCTCTTTAGCAAATGGTGGGAGAACTGGTCAGCGACATGTGGCAAAATGAACCTGGACCACTTTCTTACACCATACACAAAAATAAACTCAAAACGGATGAAAGACCTAAACATAAGACAGGTAGTCATCATAATCCTAGAGAAGAAAGCAGGTAAAAACCTCTTTGACCTCAGTTGCAGCAACTTCTTACTCAACACATCTCTGGAGGCAAGGGAAACAAAAGCAAAAAAGAATTAGTGGGACCTCATCAAAATGAAAAACTTCTGACAGCAAAGGAAACGATCAGAAAAACTAAAAGGCAACCAGTGGAATGGGAGAAGATATTTGCAAAGGTCATATCAGATAAAGGGTTAATATCCAAGATCTATAAAGAACTTATCAAACTCAACACCCAAAAAACAAATAATCCAGTGAAGAAATGGGCAAAAGACATGAATAGACACTTCTTCAAAGAATACATCCAGATGGCTAATAGACACATGAGAAAATGCTCAACATCACCCATCATATGGGAAATACAAATCAAAAGCATAATGAATTACCACCTCACACCAGTCAGGAGGGCTAAACTGAACAACTCAGACAGCAACAGATGTTGGCAAAGATGCAGAGAGAGAGGATCTCTTTTACACCACTGGTGGGAATGCAAACTGGTGCAGCCACTCTGAAAAACAGTGTGGAGTTCCTCAAAAAATTAAAAATAGAACTACCCTACAAGCCAGCAATGGCACTGCTAGGTATGTGTCCAAGAAACACAAGTGTGCTGTGTTGAAGGGGCACATGTACCCCAATGTTTATAGAAGTGCTATCAACGATAGCCAAAATATGAAAAGAGCCCAGATGTCCATCAACAGATGAATGGATAAAGAAGATGTGGTATATATGCAATGGAGTATTACTTGGCAATCAAAAAAAATGAAATCTTGCCATTTGCAACTATGTGGAAGGAACTAGAGGGTATTATGCTAAGGGAAATTAGTTAGACAGAGAAAGACCAATATCACGTGATTTCACTCATATGTGGAATTTAAGATCCAAACAGATGCACGTAATGGAAGAAAAGCAAAAATTATATAAAAACAAGGAGGGCAAGAAAACATAAGAGACTCTTAAATACAATGAACAAACTGAGGGTTGCTGGAGAAGTGTTGGGTGGTGGTATTGGCCAAATGGATGAGGTGCATTAAGGAAGACACTTGTTTGGATGAACAATAGGGTTATACATAGGGGACAAATCACTGGAATCTACTCCTGAAATCATTGCACTATATGCTAACTTGCATGTGAATTAAAAAATAAAAATAATAAATAAATAAATAAATAAATAAATAAATAATTGTTTTAAATTGGTGACATATATATTATATATAATATGACAATACATTTCTAACAATTTCCAGTTGTTCATAACTTTAGAATACAAAAGGATAGTATATTATTGAAGAAATATCCAATTATGTTATAACTGGAAGTCCCAAACATATTATTTACTTATCCATGTGGTTTCTAAAAGATGTAAATATACTTTCAGTAGCCATGGTCAGTGCTAGAGTAACCATGAGAAGTTCGATTATTCCATTTTAAGTAAGGAATCTTCAAAGGATGTTTCAGGAGATAAACTTTATGTGTTTAAAATTTTAGCCTTTGAAGGAGACTTGATCCCTGTCCTTGGAAAGGATAACACAGTATTTTGTAAAGTGTGCAGTAAAATTTCTCTTGATTTAACAGATCACTTTTTGCCTCAAACAGTCCATGAATTAACTCTTTTAGAATACTCATCATGTTTGTTTAGATAGAATCAAACTCAATAGATTATTTTTTGGCAATGGTAAACATAAAGCAAGCAACTATCATAAAATTAGAAACTTCCAGGCAATAGTTTTAAAACTTTGAGAAAAATATATTTATGCAAATTTGATTACTAAAGAACATGTTTTAAGTGCATATATATATTTACTTCAAGACCATACAATTTAGGACTTAATTAGGACATAATTAGATTCAGTTTGTTTGCAGGTTTATTTGATAGAAAACTCAGTGTTATAAACTTTTTTAGTTTTCACAAACTAAGAGATTTGACTATTTAGTAAGAAGTTGGGATTCCTTCAAGGAAAAAGTAGTCTCTAGAACAAGCCCATTTTTATACATTAGGTTCTAGCCATCAATCTCCTACAAAGCTGACTGTAGCAATTCTCATTAGATTTCCTCCCTATCCCATGGACTTGATAATTTGCAAAGGTTAAATTGAATCACAATCCCTTGCCCATAGTTTCATCCAATCTACTCTTTTTCTGTCATAACAGTGCTTTTCCAACTAATTAGGTCATTACACTGCTTCCTATTTTTAATTTGTGGATAATATTCTGCCTTTCCTTGGCAAGTTACACCTGTTTCCCATTATCAATGCCTTCTCTCCCTATACCTAGCGTAATATTACCTCCACTGGCTGACCCAGAATCCTCCATGGATTTCTTACCTGATGTCAACTCTATATTTAGACATAGACTTACTGTATACCTTTATACTTGCTCTTACTCTACATTTTAAATAGTGCTTATACCTCAGAACTCTAAAGTTGCTTTGCATTGGACCAATGACATCCCTACCGAATTTTCATTTACCAGGGCTTGTCCAACATAGTGCTGACATAAGATCTGCAAGATCTTGAATGAGAGGCTATTCTTATGGCTGTCTATAAATTGATATTTCTTTAAATTTATCTGTCATTAACGTTGATCATAAACCAACTCTACCTATTGTATCAGGAACTTTGCAGGAGAATGATTTTTTTATTAATATTGTGTTCCCAGAAATGCCTACTACAGGGGTTATAAACATTCAAACCAGCAAAATATAGAAAGTGACTACTGTGTGTTAGATGTCTGGGGAGCTGTCCTATGGAGTGAGACTACTGGGTGGATACAGGAGTCTATTAAATTGTTAAGGTTCTTAATCATATGACAATGTAACAATAAGCAATAGGGAACTACATAAAGATTTTTAAAATATATGAATAATGTCACAGAGTTTATGATTTAGAAATTATCTGTGAAGAATGGATTGGAAATGGAAGAAGGAAATAGAAGAGGCTCTTGGAGAAAAGGCTGGAAAACACCTAAGAAGGTTGACAATAATAGATGACCACTTTTATAGACCAAGACCAACAGACAGGGATTAACAGAAAATCATAAGTATAGGGATGACTATGTCACTAAATCACAGATTTGAAAAATCAACTTAATTTGGACTTCCTAAATATGTTTCCTGAGGCTACTGATTGTTTCCTTGCCTTAATTAGAATTAGTTTACAAAGAAGAATATGGCTGAATTTGCAGGTGGGAGGAGACAGTAACTCTAGTTCTAGCAAGAGAGGACTGGGAAGGGCAATGAACCAGGCAGAGGCTAACAAATTTTATCTTTAAATGCAGAAAAATATAAAAGGTAGAAAAGATGTAAGGGTGAGAAATTATGATGGAAACAGTCTATCATATAGTTGTTTTGATATTCTGTTGAATTTAAAATATTCTAAGACTTTCATTTAAAGGGCTAGTGGAAAATTGACATCTTGAATATGGAACCTTGAATAAAAGTGTGGATTAGAGACAATGTGTCACTAATACAACAGAGAATTTCAAGAAGAGAGAGGCACCATTATCTCTTGAGCTGGAAAGATTAAATAAGATGAATACTGAAAATATGCCACTGATTTGGCAATTAGGAGGTCATTAGTGATCTTAAATGCTATTTCAACGATGTGCTAGGGTAGATAGTAGACTGCATTGAATAATGGTAAGTGATGAAGTGGATATAGTTGACTCATTCAAGTAGTTTGGCAATGAATACATAGAAAATAGTTTTATACCTGCTTCCGCAAAGAAATAAAGTTTGCAGATTTTTTAAACTGTCTTTTAAACTTAGGAAACTCAAGAAAGTTAATGTGCTAATATAAAAAGTAAGTGAAAAGCAGTTTATTTTCACATTTAATGAGCTTGGAAGTTGCCCCTCTATCATAAGAAAAAGTAAAAAGCTGAACAGACAAAAATCAGCAACTCTTCTTGCAACAATAAGACAGGGAAGGACACAGGGCAAACCACTGAACCCCACGAAACTGGAGAGACAAGCAAATACAAGGAGTTGTGGCTTGCCAGAGCAGAGACTCATGAGACCACTGTGGAATTCAGTGGTATTGCAGGAAATCCTGAACTGTAATTGACAAAGTGCTGGAGATTCAGTATGGACAATGCTTGAGAGTTAAAAAAAAAAAAAAAAAAGCAAACAAGCAACAACAACAACAACAAAATTCGAGAATCCAGTCATATGGTTGCTCTATAATACTGAGATATACTTTCAGGAGGTCAACCAGATTCCTGCAGCATATGTTAGATTTAAAAAATTCCCTCATTCTTCTAGCAGGAGAAGGGGGAAAGGAATCATTTTGAAATATGCCAGAGCACTCTGTTCTTGACAAACCTATTCTCAATGGAAACTAGTTAACCAGAGCCTAACCTGTTGGGGTATTATCAGAATCTAACTGACCTGTGGAAAGGAAATACCCAACTTCAGCCAGTTCTAGTCATCTCACTCACCTAAGTGGGAAGGAAAAAACTGAGAAACACTTGTGAAGTTTACAAACCAGAGGCATAGGACACTAAAAGACTGAAACCATAATAGAGAACTAAGGAATGCTTCACCTCTCTTCACATCTCACATCTACATTACTAGAGACCCACTTATAACAATTCCTTTCACCCACTAGATCATGTCTGGCTATCAAGAAAAAATGACAAGGCATACCAAAAGGCAAAAAAAAAAAAAATTAAAAGACAGAACAATTATCAGAATGAGACATGGCAGGGATGCTGTGCTGGGTTTGATCCACAAACACTCGGGTGGCGGATGACCGATTACTCACAGAAAGGAGAGGGCGAGGGGGCCAAGTGGTGATGGCCCCGAGAAAAACTCATCTCCAGTTTTTATTGAGGATCTTATCAGTACATTTCAAGGGGTTCAGAGGAAAGGAATGTGTGGTTTCATATACAGGAACGAAGCACCCTCATAGATGATCAGGGGAACAATACAATCAGGGTAGTGATGCACAGGCATACATGACAGGGGCAGTGTATATGTCACAGGAAGGGGATTGTTTTACTACTTTAAATTAAGCATTTACATAGGGGGAAAACATGCTGATCCACAGGCAAGTTCAGGCTGTCTTCAGTCTTGACATTTCAAAGGAGACCTGGTTTTCCCGATCTGTTTTGCTGCTTCTCAACCAAAACATTTCTTTCTTAAATCTCAGCCAGCCAAGCTCTATGAGCTCCCACAATGTTGGAATTTAAAACCACTATGATTAATATGCTAAAGGCTCTAAAGGAGAAAGTAGACAGCATGTAAGAAGAGATTTACAATGTAAGCAGAGAGATGAAAATCCCAAAGGTGGAGGGGGGACTGTTGGAGAGAAAGAAAACGCTATAACCTAACAAAAAAAAAAAATGCCTTTGATAGATCGATTAGTAGACTGGACACACCTGAAGAAAGAATCTCTAAAGTAGAGAACAGATCATTAGAATCCTTGAAAATTAAAAATCAAAGAGAACAAAAAATAGAAAAAAAAAAGAAGAAAAGAATATCCAGGGACTATGGGACAACTAATAAAGATGTAGTATACATGGATGTGAATGCCAAAGGAGAAGAGATAATGAAGCAATTATGACTGAGAATTTTCCCAAACGAACGTCCAACACCAAATCTCAGACTCAGGAATCTCAAAGAACACCAAGCAGGATAAATACAAAAACACTGTACTGAGGTATCTCATCTTTAAACTATATAAAATCAAAAATAAAGAAAATTCTTGAAAGAGGCCAGAGGGAAAAAAATACCTTACCTGTGTAGGAACAAAGATAAGAATTACACCTGACTTTTCCTCGGAAACCAAACAAGCAAGAAAAGAGTAAAGTGAAATATTTAAAGTCTTGAAAGAAAAAAAATAAGAACACCAACCTAGTATTATGTCCCCTGTAAAATTATACTTCAAAATGAAGGAGAAACAAAAACTTTCTCAAAAATTGAGGGACTTTATTCCCAGTAGATCTGCCTTGCAAGAAACAGAAGTTCTTCAGAGAAATAATATATAATAATGACAGATCAGAAACTTACATTTTAATAAAGAACATTGAAGAAGGAATAAGTAAAGGTAAATTAAAAACTTGTATTTTTCTTATTCATAATTGAACAAGAAAGTATTCAAAACAATAATAGCAACATTTTTATCAGGTATGCTTATATATGTATCTTGTATATTTGTGTTTACTAACAGGCTTATGCATGTTTACACATAAGTGAAATGAATGATAGCAATTACACAAGAGATAGGAGACAGGAATTAGGATCATTTTGTTATTATAAGAGACTCAAACTACACATGAAGTGGTACAATGTTATTTAAAAGGCAACTTGGATTAGTTGTAAATCTATACTGCAAATTCTAAGGCAACCACTAAAAAAACATTTAAGAAATACAAGAGGCAAAACCGATATGCTAAGAAAGAAGAAAAAATTGAATCATTTAAAACATTCAATTAAAACCAGAAAAGGTAGAAAAAATAGCAGAAGACAAAAATAGTAACAAAGAACAAAAGCAACAAAAAGAAAGCACTAATAAATATGGTACATATTAACCCAGCTATATCAGTAATCACGCTGAATGTCAGTGGTTTAAATGCACCAATTAAAAGACAGGGATAGAGTGGATCAGAAATACCCCAACTATATGTTATTTACAAAAAAATTATAATTTAAATATAAAAGCCCATATAGAGTAAAGTAAATAAATTGAGAAAAACATATCATGCTAACATTATTCAAAAGAAAACAGGAGTAGCTTTATTAATTTCAGACAGAGCAGACCTCAAAGTAAAGAAAGTTATCAGGAATAATGTAGGGCATTACAAAATGATAAAGACGTTAATTCTCCAAGAAGATATAATAATTTTTAACATGTAAACACCTAACAGCAGAGCATCAAATAATGTGACAAAAATACTGATAGAACCACAAAGATAAATAGATGAATGAACAGTCATAGATGGAGACTTCAACACCTCTCTATCAGAAATGGATAGATCCAGCAGGCAGAAAACCAGTAAGCACATAATTGGACTCAACATCACCATCAATTAACTGGATTGAATTGACATCTATAGACTATTTTATCCCAGAAAAGCAGAATACACATTCTTTTGAAGCTCTCATGAAATAGTCAAAATAGACCACAGACTGAAATATTCATTAACAAACTTAAAATAATATAAATCCTATAATGCCTGTTCTCAGACCACCATGGAATTACTAGAAATCAATAGCAGAATGTTAAATGGAAAATCTCCAAACACATAAGGATTACACGGTATAATTCTAAAAACAAATGAATTGAAGAAGAAATCCCAAGTTAAATTTTAAAATGTTTTTAACTAAATGAAAATGAAAACAACTTATCAAAATGTGTGGAATGTAGTGAATACAGGACTTAGAGGAAAATGTATAGGATTGAATGCAAATATTAGAAGTGAACTTCTAAAATCAATATTTTACTTTTACACCTTAGGAAACTAGAAAATGAAAGGCAAAGAAACAATAAGCATTAAAATAGAAATCAATGAAATTGAAAACAGGAAATCAATAGAGAGAAATCAACAAAACCAAGAGCTAGTTCTTTGAAAAGATCAATAAAATCAGTAAGCCTCTATCCAGGTTAAATAAGAAAGAAAAAAGAGAAAACACAAATTAGCAATATCCAAAATGAAAGAGAAAACAACTGAAAACTCCATGGAAATTAAAAGAACAGAAAAGGAATACTATGAACAACTCTATGCCCACAGATTTGGTACCCTAAGTAAAACAGACCAATTTCTTAAAAAAACCAAAACTGCCAAAACTCAGAAAAGAATAGATGATCTTAATAGTCCTGTATATGTTAAAGAATTTAATCAATAATTAAAACCCTTTTAAAAGAGAAAGTACCATCCACTGATGGGTTCACTAATTCTACCAAATATTTAAGGAAGAATTGTACCAATTCTCTACATAATCTTTTTTGAAGATAGAAACTGAGGGAATGCTTCCTAACCCAATTTTTGAGGCCAGCATTACCTTCTATGAAAACTAGATAAAGATAAGAAAACTATATACCAATATCTCACGATTATAGAAAAAAATCTCAAGAAAATATTAGCAAATCAAATCTCAGCAAGTATAAAAACACTTATGCACCATGGCCAAGAGGGACTTATCTCAGATACGCAAGACTGGTTTCACATGAGAAAGCAATTAATGTAACTCATAATATTAACAGACTAAAAAAGAAAACTTATATGACTCTATCATTGGATGCAGGAAAGTCATTTGACAATATGCATCACAGAGCTTTCATGACAAAAGCTCTCAGGATACTCAAAATAGAGGGGAACCTCCTTGAATTGATAAAGCATATCTACAAAACCCTACAGCTAACATTATATTTAATGGTGAGAAATTGAAGATTTCCCAGTAAGATCAGGAACAAAACAAGAACATCCCCTCTCACCACTCCTTTTCAACGTCATACTGTAAGTCCTTGTTAATGCAATAAGACATTAAAAGGAATTAGAAAAGGAATTAAAAGGAATACAAAGTGGGAAAAAAGACATAAAGCGGTTTTTGTTCACAGAAGACATGAACATCTACAGAAAAATCTAAAAGAAAAAAACAGCTAAAACTGAGGAGACAATATAGCAAGGTTTCAGGAAACAAGGTTAATATACAGGAGTTAACTGCTTTCCTATTTACCAGCAATTAATAAGTGAAATATGAAAATAAAAGCAAAATACAACTTACAATTGCATCGAAAAACCTGAAGTACCTAGGCATAAATCTACCAACATATGTAGAGAGCTATGCAAAGAAAATTACGAAACTCTGGTGAATGAAATCAAAGAACTGAATAAATGGAGAGAAAAATCCATGTTTATGGATTGGAAGACCATATATTGTCAAGATATCGGTTCCTCCCAACTTAATCTATAGATTCAATGTAATCCCAATTAAATCACAGCAAGCCAGTTTGTGGTTATAAGCAAACTGATCCAGAAGTTTATGATGAGAGGCAAAAGACCCAGAATAGCCAACACAATATTGAGGAAGCACGGAATTGGAAGACTGACACCACCTGACTTCAAGGTTTAGTATAAACTACAGCAATAGAGTTATTATGGTATTGGTGAAATACCATATCAGTGGAATCCAGAAATGGACCTCGATAAGCATAGTCAACTGATCTTTGACAAGAAGCAGAAACGAAACAATAAAAATAGTCTCTTCTACAAATGGTGCTAGAACAACTGGACATCCACATGCAAGAAAATAAGTCTAGACATACATCTTTGACCCTTCATAAAAATTATCTGTAAGTAGATCAGAGATATAGATGTAAAAGGCAAACTATAAAAATCCTAGAAAATAACAGGAGAAAGTGTAGATAATATTGGGTATGGTGATGCCTTTTTAGATATAATACTAAAGACACAACCCATGAAGAAACAATTAATAATATGGACTTGATTAATTAAAAACTTCTGCTCTGTGAATAATGACACCAAGATAATTAACAGACAAACCACATAGTGGAAGAAAATATTTCCAGAGACACGTTTGATGAAAACTGTTATCCAAAAATACAAAGACCTTTTAAAGAACTCAATAATAAGAAAACAAATAACCCAAATACAAAATGAGCCAAAGACCTTAGCAGATACCAAAAAAAAAACATTTTTGGGTGGCAAATAAGCATACACAAATTGTTCCACATAATATGTTTTTAGGGAAATAAAAATTAAAACAATGACATACCACTGTACATTTTAGTAGAATGGCAAAAAGTCAGAACACTGACAATACCAAAACAGGGAAGCAATTAAAATGTCCTCCAGTAGGTGAATGGATAAAGAAAATAACACATCCAGACAATGGAATATTAATAAGAACTAAAAAGAAATGAACTATCAAGTCATGAAAATACATGAAGGAAACTTCAATTTATATTACCAAGTGAAGGAAATCAAGATGACAATTCTATATACTGTATTTTAGCTATACAACTTTTTACACTAGGGAAACATGGAGACAGTAAAAAGATCAGTGGTTTCCTGAAGTTATGGGTGAGATAATAAATAAATAATAATAACAACAACAACAACAATAATAATAATAGGTGGAGCACAGAGGCTTGTTATATAGCAGAGAAAATACTCTATGATTATATAATGGTGGATATATATCCTTACACATAGTCCAAATCCACAGAATATACAAACCTAGAATAAATCCTAGGGTAAACTATGGACTTGAGTCAGTGCAGGTTCCTGGTAAAAAATGTACCATTATGGTGAATGATGTTAATAATGTCTATGCAGGTATGGAGACAGGAAGTATATGGGACATCACTATACGTCCCTCTGAATTTTGTTGTAAGTCTACAATTGGTCTTAAAAAATAAAGGCTTATTTAGAAAAATAGTGAAAAAATGAGACTAAAGAAAATCAAAATATAATGGGCAAGGTTTAAAATGTAGGAGAGAAAAATCAAGAGTACAGAAGATACCTATACATTGTAGGTGGGGATAAAAACTGGTACAATTTTTCAAAAAAGAAATTATCAATAAGAATCAGAAATATGTTCTTAACCGATGTAGAAATCATGAAATTTATATTATACTATACTAAGTAAATTTTATATGTTATAGGATTCTCTCATAAATATATAATCAGATATGATAAAAGAAATATATATAAACATATATGTATACTCATTTTGCAAATGTTGATAAATTGGTAACAATTTAAGAGTGTCATAATTAAATAAGTATATATGTAGTATATAAATATATATGGTGTAATAAGTATATATCAGAAGAAAGAAAAGATGGTGGTGCAGTAGAAGGTCTCTAGCCTCCCCTTGTCCTATGAATACAACTAGATAACTACCAAAATTATCCTAAATACCCCCAAAGTCTATGTGAAGACTTTCAGAACAAACTCCACAACTAAAGGTAGAGAAGAGGCCACATAGAAGAAGATAGGAAGTGCAGAGATGTGGTTTGAGAGAGAAATCGATCATGGCCACTGTGTGGGAAAGGACTCATGGTCACAGAGACGTGCAGGAAACATACTAGCACACAGGGGATCACACAGGGAAGACATTCCGCATAGAAATTGGGTTGTAAAGCAAGAGTGGCTGAATTTCATGAGTTCTTGCAACCAGTGGGGCTTAAAGCCTGGAATTCTAAAGGTTGCTGAGTGTGGCTCAGGAAGAGTCCAAAGGCATTGTGACTACTCTAGGAGAGAAGGTAGTGCAAACATGCCACAGACATATAGTGTGGAAACAACAATATGAAAAGCACCTGAGGTAAAAAGTGGGAGGTTATTTTCTCATCTTGGAGCATGTCCTGGAGAGGCAGCATTCATGGAGAGACACCTCTAGGAACATAGAAACTGGCAGGTTTCATTTCCCTCCCCTGCCCCTCAGTGTAAACACAGGACCATCTGTGGGAAACAGTGCAGCACTGATACTCATTACCTAATTTGCTTACAGCAAGCCCTGTCCCCTCTTCCCAGTCACACTTGCCTCAGTCTCAGTGCAGTGCGCACCCTCCCACAGAAGACTGGCCCAAATCCTTGCTCACACCACATCTCCAATCCAGGAGTTTAGTAGTAAGTTGCAGCGCCAATGGCAAGAAGCCTCATTTCACAAGCAGACCAGTGCACACCTAGTTAAAACTCACCACATTCATGGGGCACCTGGTGGCTCAGTTAGTTAAGCATCCAAATTTGGCTCAGGTCATGATCTCATGGTTCGTGAGTTTGAGCCCCATGTTGGGCTCTGTGCTGACAGTACAGAGCCTGGAACCTGCTTTGAATTCTGTATCTCCAGCTTTCTCTGCCCCTCTCCTGCTTGTTCTCTCTCTCTCTCTCTCTCTCTCTCTCTCTCTCAAAAATAAGTAAACATTTTAAAAAAATTTTTAAAAACTCACCACATTCAGGCCAGGGACCAAACACTGCCCACAACTGGCAAAGAGAGTCTCAGCATACAAGTAACCTGAAAGAAAAAATGGCCAGGACCTCAATAGCAGAGCAGCAGCAGGCCCTAGGGAAGAGGGACACTACACTGTAGGACTTCTGTTTCATAAGGCCATTACCCTCATGAACAGGAGAAATAGCCGACTTTCCTAACACACAGAAGCAGGCATAGAGACTTAGAAAAAATTAAAGACAAAGGAATTTTTCCCAGATAAAAGAATAGGACAAGGACAATGCCAGATATCTAAAGGAAACAAATATAAGTAAAATTCCTAACAGAGAATTTAAAGTAATGATCATAAAGATACTTGCTGGACTTGAAAAAAGAGTGAAAGACATGAGTGAGACAAATAACACAAAGATGAGGTATAAAATAGCATAGAAAAGGGCTCAATAAACAAACTAAGAAATACACTAAGTGAAATGATCAGTAGGCTGGAAGAAGCAGAATGAATTAATGACCTGGAAGACAGAGTAATGAAAAGATGGGGCACCTGGATAGCTCAGTTGGTTAAGTGTCCGACTTTGGCTCAGGTCATGATCTCACAGTTCTTGAGTTTGAGACCCTAATCAGACTCTGTGCTGACAGCTCAGAGCCTGGAGCCTCATATTCAAAGTGCTAAATGGGAAAAAAATCTGCAGCCAAGAATAATCTATCCAGCAAGACTATCATTCAGAATAGAAGGAGAAATAAAGAGTGTCCCGGACAAAAAAAAAAAACTAAAGGAGTTCATGACCAATAAACTAGCTCTGCAAGAAATACTAAAGGGCAATCTGTGTGCTAAGGAGAGACCAAAAGTGACAGTATGAAGGCAGAAAATGCAAAAACAGTAACAATGAGTAATTTTGGGAAAGTGTAAATCAAGTAACTCACAAAATAGAAGGACGTAAAATATGACACCATATATGTAATATGTGGGGAGGAGAGGAGTAAATAATGGATTCAAACTGAAATGAACAACAACTTAACATAGACTGCCATATACAGAAGATGGTATATACAAACTTAATGGTAGCCACAAATCAAAAAACACTAATAAATATGCAAACAATAAAGAGAAAGAAATCCAAATATATCAATAAAAAACCCATAAAAACATGAAAGAGTGAAAGACAAGAAAGGAGCAGCAAAAATCTTGAGAAACAACTGCAAAACAGGTAATAAAATGGCAATATCTATCTATAATTACTTTGAATGTAAATGCACTAAACATTATAATCAAAAGACATATAGTGAAAGAATGAATAAAAAACAAGACCCATCTATATGCTGCCTACAAGAGACTCATTTTACATCTAAAGACACCTGCAGATTGAAAGTGAGGGAATGGTTAAGCATGTATCATGTAAATGGATGTCAAAAGAAAGCCAGAGTAGCAATACTTATATTGGACAAAATAGACCTTAAAACAAAGACTGTAACAAGAGACAAAGAGGGATAGTATATAATAAAGGACAATCCAACAAGAAGATATAACCATAGCAAATATTTATGCACCCAACATGGTAGTACCCAAAAACATAAAAGAGTTAATAACAAACATAAAGGAACTGATCAATAATAATACAATAATAGTAGGGGACTTCAACACTTTACTGACATCAAGAGACAGATCATCCAAACAGAAAAACAATAAGGACACAACGGCTTTGAATGACACACTGGACCAGATGGAGTTAACAGTTATATTCAGAACATTCTATCCTAAAACAGCAGAATATACATTCTTTTCAAGTGCACATGGGACATTCTGCAGAATAGATGACATATTAGACCTTAAAACGAGCCTCAACAATTTCAAAAATATTGAGACCATATACCATGCATCTTTTCTGACCACAACACTATGAAACTAGAAGTCAACCACCAGAAAAAGTCTGGAAACATCATAAATGCATAGAGGTTAAATAGCATGCTACTAAACAATGAATGGGTCATTTGGGAAATAAAATAAGAAATAAAAAAGTTCATGGAATATAGTGAAAATGAAAACGCAATGGTCCAAAACCTTTGGGATGCAGAGAAAGCAGTTCTAGGAGGGAAGTTTATACCAATTCAGGCCTGCATCAAGAAGCAAGAAAAATCTCAAATAAGCAAATTAACTTTACACCTAAAGGAGCTAGAAAAATAACAACAAAACCTAAAATCAGCAGAGAAAGGAAATAATAAAGATTGGAGAAGAAAAAAATGATATCAAAACTAAAAAAGACAGATCAATAAAACCAGATTATCAATGGAATAGATAGCCTCTAGACAAACTTATGAAGTAAAAAAGAGAAATGACTCAAATAAAATTACAAATAACAAAAATAACAACCACCATCACAGAAATACAAACAATTATAAAAGAATACTGTGAAAGACTATATGCCAACAAATTGGACAGCCTAGAAGAAATAGAAAAATTCCTCAAAACATAACCAATGAAACTGAAACAGGAAGAAATAGAAAATGTGAAGAAACTGATTACCACCAAAGAAATTGAATCAGTAATTTAAAAACTCCCAACAAAGAAAAGTCTAGGGCCAGATGGCTTTATAGATGATTTCTACCAAACATTTAAGAAAGAGCTAATGCCTATTCTCAAACTATTCCAAAAAGATAGAAAAGGAAAACCTCCAATTCATTCCATGAGGACAACATTATACAGACTCCAAAAACAGATAAAGACAGCACCAAAAAGGAAAACTACAGGCCAATACCTCTAATGAATATACATCCAAAAATTCTTAAAAAATTAGCAAACTGAATCCAACAATGCATTCAAAAAATCATTCACCATGATCAAGTCGACTTATTCCTGGATTGCAAGTGCAGTTCAATGTTCACAAATCAATTAATGTGATATTTCTCTCACATCAGTAAGAGAAAGGATAAAACCATATGATAATTTCAATAGGTGCAGAAAAAGCATTAGACAAGGTACAACATTAATTCATGCTTAAAATCCTCAACAAAGTAGGTTTATAGGTAACATATCTCAATGTAATAAATTCCATTTATGAAAATACACAGCTAACATCATTCTCAATGGGGAAAAACTGAGACCTCTTCCCCTAAGGTCAGGAATAAGACAAGGATGCCACTCTCACCACTTTTATTCAAAATAGTACTGGAAGTCGTAGCCACAGGAGGCAGACAAGAAGTAATAAAAGGCATCCAAGTCAGTAAAGAAGAAGCAAAACTTTCAATATTTGCAGACGACATGATATAATATATGAAAAACCCTAAAGACTCCACCCAGAAACTACTAGAATGTATAAATGAATTCAGTAAAGTCACAGAATACAAAATCAATATACAGAAATCTGTTGCATTCATATATACTAATAATGAAGCAGAAGAAAAATAAAGAAAACAATTCCATTTATAATTGCATCAAAAATAATAAAGGGATAAATCTAATCAAAGAGGCAGAAGACCTGTCCTCTGAAAACTTAAATGCTGATGAAAGAAATTAAAGGTAACACAAAGAAATGGAAAGATATTCCTTGCTCATGGAATGGAAGAACAAATATCAAAATGTCTATAGTATCCAAAGCAATCTGTATATCCAATGCAACCCCTATCAAAACACAAGCAGCAGTTTTCACAGACCTAGAACAAATAATCCTAAAATTTGTATGGAAACACAAAGGATCCTGAATAGCCATAGCACTCCTGTAAAAGAAGAACAAAACTGGAGGTATCACAATCCCAGATTTCAAGATACACTACACAACTCTAGTAATGAAAACAGCATGGTGCTGACACAAAAATAGACACATACACAATGGAACAGAATAAAGAGCACAGAAATAAAACATGGTTATATGGTCAATTAATATTCTAAGAAGGAGGCACAAATATGCAATGGGAAAAAGACCATCTCTTTGACAAATGGTGTTTGGAAAACTGGACAGCTACATGGAAAAGAAGCATACTGGACGATTTTATTACCGCATTCACAAAATAAACTCAAAATGGATTAAAGACCTAAATGTGATACCTGAAACCATAAAAGCCCTTGAAGAAAGCACAGGCAGTAATTTCTGACATTAACCATAGCAACCCTTTTTAGACATGTCTTCTGAGGCAAGGAATACAAAAGTAAAAATAAACTATTGGGACTACATCATAATAAAAAGCTTCTGTGTAGCTAAGGGAAAAATCAACAAAACTAAAAGGCAACCTACTGAATGTGAGAAGATTTTTGCAAATAATATATCTGATAAAGGACAAGCACCCCAAAAATATAAAGAAGTTATGTAATTTATATAATCCCAAAACAAATAATCCAGTTTTAAAAAAAAAGGCAGAAGACATGAACAGACTGCTCTAAAGAAAACGTACAGATGGCCAACAGATACATGAAAGTATGCTCAATGTCACAAACCATGAGGGTAATGCAAATCAAAACTGCAATGAGATATCACTTCATACCTGTTAGAATGACTAAAATCAAAAGCACAGTAAACAAGTTTTGGCAAGTATGTGGATTAAAGGAATACTCGTGAATTGTTGGTGGTAATGGAAACTGGTGCAGCAACTGTGGAAAACAGTATCGAGGTTCCTCAGAAAATAATAAATAGAATTAACATATGATCCAATAATTCCACTATGGGGTATTCACCCAAAGAATATGGAAATACTAATTTGAAGATATATGCACCCCTGTGTTTACTGCAGCATTATTTACAATAATATGAAAGCAGCCCAAGCATCCATCAATAAATGGGTAAAGAAATATATACATATAACTGAGCCATAATAAAACTGAAATCTTGCCATTTACAACAACATAAATGGATCTGGAGAGTTTAATGCTAAGTGAAATAAATCAGTCAGTGAAAGACAAATACCATATGATTTCACTCATATGTGGAATTTAAGAAACATAACACAGGAATGAAGAAAAAAGAGACAAACCAAAAAAAACAGGCTCAAGTATAAAAGAACAAATTAATGGTTACCAGAGGGGAGGTGGGGGGGGGGTGAAATTGGTGAAGGGGATTAAGAGTACACTTGTCTTGAGCACTGAGTAATGCATAGAATTGCTGAATCACCGTATTATGTATCTGGAACTAACATACTACTGTACCCTAATTCTACTGGAATCCAAATATTTTAAAAATCAATATACAAAAAAATCTATGCAAAAAATATGCAAAAAAAATCTGGAAGTTTGGTATAATTTTAAAAACATAAATAAAAAGTAGAATATAAAATTCTAGAGGGCTATTTCTATAATTTTGTAAAAGGGAAATATGTAGAATAATTATAACCATGCAGATGATTTATAAATGCAACTATGACTGGAAAGCAACATATCAGAATTATTACACTGAATCAACCTGGGAGTAGTAAGTGAATAAAATGTGCATTTGATTTTGAAAGGATTACTTTGGATGTAGCATGGATAGAGCTTAAAAAGATATAACCACACACACAAATAGAATAGTTAAGAGGCTATTACACAAATATTGGAGGTTGCTAGGAACAGTATGCTGGCCGTGAAAATGGAGAAAAGTGGAAAGATCCTCAAAATATTTGAAAGTTAAATCAGTGGGATTTTAAGTGGGGGTGAGTGAGTTCAGGCTGTCAATTTCAACTCATAAGCATTTTTCTCCCTTGAATAACAAGAACATTGGAGCCAGTAGTGATTGCTTCCCCCCGCGCCACCCACCTTTTTTAACCCATGTGTCTTACTTAAGCACTCAGCATTGGTCAAAATGTTTGCCACGTTGTCCATGGTAGGACTTGAGGACAGCACCTCTTCAATATCTGCTTTTCTTCTCTATCAGTCTCACTGGCTTTTCTCTTGCTGAACTTATAAATATTGCAGTTTTTATTATCATAATGCTAAGCCTCCCTCTTTTTATGCAATACACTCTAATCAACAGCTTTAAAAGTTTTTGACTGTGGTTGAATGTAAAAACTAAATTTTGCATTGTGACTTAGCATACATGTATGATTTATATTAAATTGAAACAAAAGTATTTTTGAAATGTTTACCTGAACTATGTGCAATGCTGATATTTTGCATTTTGTACTATTTTATTTCATTGTTTTCAAACGAAGTTTTGATTCCTCTAAATTTATTCATGGACCACAAAGAGGTCTTTGCCCATGATTCCATATCACTATTTGACATGTGCTTATCCACAACAATGACTTCAGTTTTATCTATTAGCTGATTAAACACATATGAATCTATTGTAAAAATCTCTTTTCAAAATACAAAATCATAAACTCTTTTTTTAACTCCCCTGGAACAATTTTAATTATCCTAAAACATACATTTCAAACTCAAAGTGACTGAAATTGAGCCTATGAAATTTCCCTTCAGATCTACTCCACCTCCAGAAATTCTTATCTGTGAAAATGCAGTAATATATACACATTGTGCAAGCCAGGAACTGAGGTACATTCTTATGGCATCTCTCTCACTCTTCTCTATATTCAACCAATCTCCAGTCCCTGTCTATTCTATTTAATATTTCTGAAGTCATGTTCAAGAAGGATATCCACTGAAGATAACTTTAGCCCTATAAATTTACTCTGAATTACTGCTATGATATCTTTTTTTCTTGATTAGAACAGAGCAATCTTTTTACCATACCACATCTAGACCCATTTTTTGAAACGTAAAATATTTCTGGTGTTTTCCCATTTTTATAAGACTTAAATAGTTCCATATTCCTAGTAGAATTTCATTAAAATGGGTATAATATCCTTTGTGATCCTATATATACATATTTGTCTTTCCTGACACTTACACTTTGCCTTAAATTATTCTTCCATCCATGGCAGAATTCTAAAGATGTTAATGTCTCACTTAAAATGCTATGTCTTCCAATCCTCAAATACTGATCCTTTAGATTTAGGGTAAAAGCAACTGGTTTTAAAAGACTTTCCCATTCCCTGTAGAGTGGGTGAGAGATAATTCTAAAAGTTGCCATCTTGCACTTAATTTCTAACATAAAATTAATAATATAGAAAATTAATTGCTTGTTTAATCATCTCTTACTTAATACATAGGCCCACTGAAGTAAGGGATATTTCTTGTTCATCACTGAAACTTCAGTACATGACAATGAATTGCTGGCACAAAAAGAAGAAAACAATCTTTAAAAGTTTGATGATTGAAGGGTGCCTGGGTGTCTCAGTTGGTTGGGTGTCTGACTTGAGCTCAGGTCATGATCTCACAGAACATGAGTTTGAGCCCCACCTCAGGCTCCGTGCTGACAGCTCAGAGCCTGGAGCCTGCTTCGGACTCTGTGTCTCCTTCTCTTTCTGCCCCACCCCCCCGGCCATACTCTGTCTCTCTGAAAAATAAATAAACATTAAAAAAAAATGTAAGGTTTGATGATTGAATGAATTAACACATATTCAAATTTACGATACAGATGGAATCAGTGCCTACCTTTTTTCCCTACTTTTCATTAAAATACTCATGATGGAGTGATTCAGTATGGCGTCTAATTGAAATATCATTTAAATACCCACTTACACAATCAAAGGATGCAAAAACAGGGAAATATATGTACATTAAGTATGTATATATAGAGGTATATAGCTATACTCACACATATAATAAAATTGATCAGTTCATATAAGATACAGTGCAAATGAGATTGCATTTTAAAAAATAATAAGAACACCAGAGGTCAGCTCACAAAAGATTATGTACATGAAAATAAAGATAGAATTTACTATAATCATAGAACATTACCCCATCTGAGAGGGCACATATTGGAGGGTGGGTCAAGCATCCATATTAAAGACATCATGTTCTTTCTTAATTTTGGTTATTGTGGTTTTCAGTTATAGAATTTCTATTTGGTTCTTATTATACTCTAATTATCTGCTGAAAATCTCAATGTTGCTTGTATTTCATTGTGCATATTAAGCACAATTATTTTAATGTCTTTCTGAAAACTTCATTATCTGGATCCCCTGTGGTTCTGTTTCAATTATCTATTGTTTGCTATGGTTTAGAATCACATTGCCTTATCTCTTGATGTGTCTGGTTAGTTTTGATTGAGTGGTGGCTATTGTACATAAAAATTGCAGAAATAATTTCAGGTCTTGGATAATGTTATTTTCTTTCACAGAGAACTTGCTTTGCATTTGCCAGGTGCCTGGGGAGAATCAATCTGAGGAAAATACAATCCAATTCAGGGATTCAGATGATCTTAAATTGAGCTATAGTCTCTGTTAGATTATTTTTACTTCTGATTTATCCTTACTCGTAGGGTGCAACTTCTGTCTCCACTCACAGAAAGTATGTTCATTCACATATATTACTTTACAGGTCTTAAACTTTAATAACATCTGACCACTAGTAATTTGGGATTGTCAGAACTGTTCCCCAAATTTTCAGATTGTCAGTAGAGTCCCTTTCAAAATGGACAAACGTCTCCAGAGTAAAGGACCCAAATGATGTGTTCATGTCCCTGGGTCTCTAACATCTCCTAGATTTTGATCCAGTATTTCTTCACTATATTGATATCTTCCCATACTTTCATGCAGCTATGGCCATAGTCTAAGTCTTGGTTTAGATCTATATTTATGCCACTTTGTCACTTGCTCTGAGAAAATGAGTAGTCTACTTATTATAGTTAACCAATACTTGGAATACAGTTACCAATACAAGGTATTGTATATACCAATTGTATATACCAATACAAGGTATTACAGTTAACCAATACAAGGAACAGTAATCCTTGATCTAAACTTAAGTAAAATTTTCCTATGGACATCCTCTAAGAATTGAGTTGACTCT
The DNA here is from genome assembly GCF_007474595.2 of Lynx canadensis. Lineage (NCBI taxonomy): Eukaryota > Metazoa > Chordata > Mammalia > Carnivora > Felidae > Lynx > Lynx canadensis. Next base: position 62,271,959 of record NC_044307.1, read on the forward strand.
ACTTTCCTATAGAGCATCTTTACATTTGCTTTTACCAGATGCTTCTTGACTTGGGATATATTTTCATCTTAACTTCTCAGCTTGGGGCTTTCTGTCTCACTCAGATAAATTTGCAATCTAAACATATTTAAGATTTAGGCTCTTGGTTACAAATCCATAGGTAAAATATTTTTTTTCTGACCTAGAGTCTAAACAGAAATATAGAAAAGTCTTACTTCTCTACCAGTGGTAAATTCCTACTGTTTTAAGGTTTTGGTTCCCTTCCATTACCTTCTATACAACCAAACAAGGTCTTGTTTTGTCTCTCAAAGATGTTATAAACCAAACTCCTTAGATATCAAACTGAAAACCCTCTGGAATGGCCTTAGGATCACTTTAGGTATTCAACCACTCATACTTTGATTTCACCTATTATTATTATTTGTTTTTAGACTCAGAGTTTTGTTTAGTTTCTGGGATGCTCAAGTGGTCACTTAAAAATACATGAGATAAATTTTATTCAGAGTCTATCTATATTTTGTAACAGCAGCCTTTTCATATTAATTTGTCTGATTCATTGTTAGAACTAGAAGTCTATTAAAAATGTTTATGTATAATACCAGTTTTAGTATAGAATAGAAGTCAACTGTTAATATGAATAGCCACAAAGAACCACAAGTTAAAAAAAAATCAAAATAGCACTGAAATATCAGAACATAAGACAACAGTCTTTCAATGAGAAATCATATTGAAAAGTTAATATTGATCAATGGATGCTATGACTGATCAACAATATTAACAGGGTCAAACATGAAACCTGTTATAATAGATTGACCCCAACTCTCTTAAGATTCACCACTATAAAATCTTAGAGTTTATCAATTTAGAAACTTCATATTCATTCTTTTGTGGAAATTTCTGAGAGGAGTCCATTATTCTGCCCCCTAATCCCACACTGTTGCTGCTAGTTCTCACACTATCCAATTATCATAGGTACATTTATCCCTCCATCCATTTAGAGGGACATCTCCAGGGTTTTTACTAACCCATCACTAAGTAAGCCTATCAGACAAGTTCTCTTTTTCTTTAGTTTCTCAGAATAAAAAGGTGGTATTAGAAGTGAAGTCTGAGAGTGTCCTTGACACTGTCTACTTAAATTGTGGTGTTTTAATGCATTCCTCCTGATCAGAGAAGGACCAATTGCATTTTATTATACAGGAATACATTTTTCTCCACAGAGATAACCAGTCAATGGGAGCAGGAAAAAGTTTCTTCTTAGCTACTAAAGTTTTTTTATGCAAATGCCGTAAGGTCATGAGAATTTGTTGTTGTTTGTGTATATACATCTAGGCAGTACAGTTGTAAACTACAAAGAAGGACTCTGCCCATGCCCATCTAAGCATTAACATGAATGCAAAATAATTCATATCTCTCTGTTAGTAAACATCAATCTTATATAGAACCACTCTAATTTAAGATGAATAAATCATTACCAATAACAGAGAAAAGGAGAGAACATTCTGTAATGTAATAATAAAAAGGGAGAATTTCTTTAAAGATTGACAGACAAATTATACATTTTTAAGTTTTTTTCTAGGAAGCTAAATATTTGGAATGCATCTACTTTGTACAGCTATAATACAAATACAAGATGTAGCGGCTGTGAAACATGAGATTAAAGATTAGATTAAAAGACAATGGACTGAGTGACTCAGGGTACAGAAGTAAAAAAGGATTCCAATAAAGACAGAAAACAAAATAAAAACTATCTAAAATATTAGAATAAAATTCCCCAGTAAGAGTCCCTAGAAAGGAGATTCAACATTGCAGAGAAATGAGTGACAAAAGATTCCTCAGAATCCAGAGAAAATGAAATATAGATGAAAGTAAAATAGATGATAAATAAGAAGGGCTGAGAATGGAGACCCAACCCATAATTTATAGGTACTGCTGGGGAAGATAGGCAAACAAACAGAAGTAATGAGCATGAGTATAATCATTAAACACACACACACACACACACACACACACACGCACACACACACACTGTTCCTGTGAAAGAAAATCTGTCTGCAGATCTTTTTGCTCTTAATATTATGAGAGAGAAACAAATTTAACCCATGATTAAATGATAGGTTTACATAAAAATAGAGATGTCTTAGGAGTGACTAATTGGATTAAGATTCCAACTCTTGATTTTGGCTCAGGTCATAATCTCATGGTTTTTGAGATCAAGACCCACACCAGGCTCTAAGCTGACAGAAGGAAGCCTGCTTGGTATTCTCTCCCTCTCTCTCTGCCCCTCACCCCACACTCTCTCAAAATAAATATATAAGCTTTAAATAAAATAAATAGAAATGCCATTAGTATATTTTTAAATAGAAAAAAGATCTCTTTATCATGGAAAATATGCATACTTAATTCATTGATAAAGAAAATTAAAATAGAATTTCAAACCTTAGCTAACATGTATATTATATGTCTCATTGTTTTCTAAGCACTTTGTAGTTATCAATTCTTATTAAGGTTACATACAAAGCTGACCCTTGAACAACATGGGTTTGAACTCCATGAGTCTATTTAAATGAGTATTTATTTTTTATTCTAATTCAGTATACTTAATATACAGTGTTATATTAGTTTCAGGTGTGCAATATAGTAATTCAACAATTCTATGCCTTACTCAGTGCTCATCATGATAAATGTACTCTTAATTTATCTATTAAGATACCTATGTCACCCATTTCCCCCACCCACCTTTCCTCTGGTAACCACCAGTTTGTTCTTAAGAGTCTGTTTTTTGGTTTGGGTCTTTTTTTTGTTGTTTCTTTGTTTTATTTCTTAAAATCCACATATGAGTTAAATCATATGTTATCTGTCTTTCTTGGACTAATTTTACTTAGCACTTAGCATTATACTCTCTACATCCATCCATGCTGCTGTACATGGTAAGATTTATTCCTTTTTTTATGGCTCAGTAATATTCCATTGTATATAAATATCACTTCTTATCTATTTATGCATCAGTGGATACTGGGGCTGCTTCCATAATTTGGCTACTGTAAATAATGCTGCAGTAAACAAAGTGGTACATATATCCTTTTGAACTAGCATTTTGTATTCTTTACGTAGTCAGTGATTGAATACTGGATCATATAGTAATTCTATTTTTAATTTTTTGAGGAATGTCCATACTGTTTTTCACAGAGGCTGCACCAGTTTCCATTGCCACCAATAGTGCACAAGGGTTCCTTTTAATTCATATCCTCACCACACTTGTTTCTTTCATTTTTTTTATTTTAGCCATTCTGATAGGTATGAGGTGATATCTCATTGTGGTTTTAATTGCGTTTCCCTAATCATGAGTGATACTGAGCATCTTTTGATGTGTCTGTTGGCTATCTGTATGTCTTTTTTAGAGAAATGTCTGTTTGTTCATGCCTTCTGCCATTTTTAACTTGGATTATTTGATTTTTGTGGTATTGTAGAAGTTCTTTATATATTTTGGATGCTAACACTTTATTGGATATGTCACTTGCAAATATGTTCTCTCATTCAGTGGCTGTCTTTTAGTTTTATGATTCTTTCCTTTGCTATGCAGAAGTATTTTTTGTTATGATGTTGTCCCAATAGTTTATTTTTGCTTTTGTTTCCTTTGCCTCAGAATACATATCTAACAACAGGTTGCTATGGTCAATGTCAGAGAAATTACTGCCTGTGTTTTCTTCTAGGATTTTTATGTTTCAGGTCTCACATTTAGGTCTTTAATCCACTTTGACTTTATTTTTGTGAATGGTGTCGTAAAGTTGTCCAGTATGCTTCTTTTGCATGTAGCTGTCCAGATTTCCAAACACCACTTGTTGAAGAGATGGTCTTTTTCCCATTGCATATTCTTGCCTCTTTTGTTAAAGATTAAAATTGACCATACAATCATGGGTTTATTTTTGGGCTTTCTATCCTGTTCCATTAATCTGTGTGTGTATTTTGTACCAGCACCATGTTGTTTTCATTACTACAGCTTTGTAGTATTTGTTGAAATCAGGGATTGTGATACCTCCAGTTTTGTTCTTTTTCAAGATTGCTTTGGCTATTTGGGGTCTCTTGTGTTTCCATACAAATTTTAGGATTATTTTAGGATAATTTTAGGATTATTTTAGATCTGTGAAAAATGCTGTTGGCATTTTGATAGGGATTGCATTAAATCTGTAGATGACTTTGGGTAGGTGGACATTTAACAATATTTGTTTTTCCAATCCATGAGCATGGAGTATCTTTCTATTTGTTTGTGTCATCTTCGATTTCTGTCATCAATGTTTCATAGTTTTCAGAAAACAGGTCTTTAACCTGCTTGGTTAAGATTATTCTTGGAGTGCCTGGGTGGCTCAGTTGGTTGAGCGTCCGACTTCAGCTCGGGTCATGATCTCACAGTCTGTGAGTTTGAGCCCCGCGTCCGGCTCTGTGCTGACAGCTCAGAGCCTGGGGCCTGTTTCAGATTCTGTGTCTTCCTCTCTCTCTGACCCTCCCCCGTTCATGCTCTGTCTCTCTCTGTCTCAAAAATAAATAAAACATTAAAAAAATTTTTAAAAAAAGATTATTCTTGGGTATTTTATTATTTTTGGTGAAATTATAAATGGGATTTCTTTCTTAATTTCTCCTTCTGCTTCTTCATTATTAGTGTGTAGAAATTCAATGGAGTTCTCTATTGATTTTGTATCCTGAAACCTTACTGAATCCATTAATCAGTTCTACTAGTTTCTTGGTGGAATACTATCTTTATGGTTTTCTATATACACTATATATCATTTGAGAATAGTTAAAATTTTACTTCTTCCTTACCAATGCTTTTTATTGTTTTTTTTTCTTGTCAGATTGCCATGGCTATGACTTCCATTACCCTGTTGAACAAAAATGGTGAGAGTGGATATTCCTGTCTGCTCTTGATCTTGGAGGAAAAGCTCTCAATTTTTCCCCATTGAGAATAATGTTAGCTGTGGGTTTTTCACATATGGTCTTTATCACATTGAGATATGTTCCTTGTAAATCTACTTTGTTGACAGTTTTTATTATGAATGAATGTTGTACTTTGTCAAATGCTTTTTCTGCATCTACTGAAATAATCACATAGTTTTTATCTTTCTCTTGTTGATGTGATATATCACATTGATAGATTTTTCAGTATTGAACCACTTGTGCATCCCAGTGAATTTTTTTAAGAGAGAGAGCATGAGCAGGGGAGAGATGCAGAGAGAGAGAGAGAGAGAGTGAGAGAGAGAGAGAGAGAGAATCTCAAGCAGGGTCCATGGTTGGCACAGAACCCAGTGCTGGGCTTAATCCAACGGTTCTGGGAGCTGAAATTAAAAGTCCCATGGGCAATGAACTGAGCCACTCAGGTATCCCATGGTGAATAGTTTTTTTAAGATAACCTCAGATTTGGTTTGCTACTATTTTGTTAAGGATTTTTGCATCTAAATTTAGGGATAGTGGCCTGTAGTTCTCTTGTTTGCAGTGTCTTTTTCTGGTTTTGGAATCAGAGTAATGCTGGCCTGATAGAATAAATTTGGAAGCTTTCCTTCATCTTCTATTTTTTGGACTAGTTTGTGAAGAATAGGTTTTAAATGCTTATTTTTTTAAATGAAAGTATTGGAAATATTTGAAGTTTCGTAACAATGTAAAAAAACCTGACAGATGTACTAATAGACTAGAAATACTGAGAAATTTAAGAAAAAGGTATGTCATGAATGTATATTGTACATAAATACTAGTCTATTTTATCATTTATTTTCCTGAAACATACACAAATCCATTACAAAAAGCTAAAATATATCAAAACTTATGCACACAAACACAAACTGTACACGGCACCACTTGCAGTCAAGAGAAATATAAACAAACACCCAGTATTAAATAACTGCATAAAATTAACTGTAGTACATAGTGTACTACTATAATAATTCCATAGCTACATCTTGTTGCTATTACAGTAAGCTCAAGTGTTGCAAGTTTCTGCTTAAAACACCGTGTGATGCTAATCATTTCCATGTGAGCAGTTCATCTCCTCCACAAATTGCATGTCACAGTAAAAAGTTATCTCTCCTGGTTCTTGTGTATTTTTCATCACGTTTAGTGCAATGCCTTAAAACTTGGAAAATACCATGAGACCCATACAAAGCATCACTAGTTATGTTGGAAGTGCTCCCACGAAATAGAGAAAAGTCATGTCACTACAAGAAAAAGCTGAATTGCTTCTTATGTACTGTAGACTGAAGTCTGTCACTGTGGTTGCCCACCATTTCAAGATAAATGAATCCAGCATAAGGACAACTGTATAAAACAAAAAGAAAATTTATGAAGCCATCATTGGATCTACACCAGCAGGCCTGAAAACCTTGCACTTTTTTCAAAATACATTTTTATGTCATATTTAAAAAAGCAGAGTTTATGTAAGCACAAGACTGTTATAAGAAAGACATACCTATAGATTCTAAATGATTAAAAAAAATAAAGAAAGAAAGATGAAGGTAAAAGATCTAAACTGGAGAACTGAATGCCAACAAAGGATGTTTTGATAATTTTAGAAAGAGGGTTGGCTTTAAAAAAAGTCAAAATAACACAAGAAGCAACTTCTGCCCACCAAGAGGCAACAGATGTTAGTTCCCAGACACCATTAAGAAAATCATTGAGAAGAAAGGATATGTCTGCCTAAACAATTTTTAATGCAGATAAAAGTGCACTATTCTGGAAATAAAATGCCACAAAGAACATTTATTAGTAAGAAAAAGCAGCAAGCACCAAGATTTAAGGCAGTAAGGGATAGGCTAACTCCACTGAAAAGTGCAAATGTGATGAAGTTTATGATTAGGACTGCCCTTATCTATAAAGTTGCTAACCTCCAGTCTTGAAAGGAAAAGATAAATACCACCTGCCAGTGCTTGGTTGTACAAGGCCTGAACAATAAAAACACTTTTTCTGAGTTGGTTCCATCAGTGCTTTGTCCTTGAAGTCAGGAAGTACTTTGTCATTAAGGGACTGTCTTTGGAACTTCTTTTGACATTGAGCAGTGTCCCTGGCCACCCAGAACCCCATGAGTTTAATATCAAAGGTACCAACGTGGCCTCCTTGCCAACAAACACAAGGTCTCTCATTCAGTCTATAAACTAGGGAGTCATAAGGACTTTTAATTCTCATTAGACATGGTATTCTATGGAAAGGAAGATCAATGCTACGAAGGAACCCTGATGGAGAAAACATTGTGAAAGTCAGGAAAGATTATACCATCACAGATACCATCATTGTTATAGAAAAAGCCATAATAGCCATTACACCTAAAACAAGAAATTCCTACTGGAGAAAATCTGTGTCTAGATATTGTACATGATTTCACAGGATTTACAACAGAGTCAATCAGGGAAATCATGAAAGAGATTGTGTATATGTCAAAAAAAAAAGTTAGGGGGTGAGGGTTTCAAGATATTGATCTTGAAGAAAGTCAAGAGCTAAAAGATACCATACCAGAGGAATTAACCGAAGACAACTTGCTGGAGTTGAGTGCTTTTGAGCCAATGCCAGATGATGGATGAAGAAGAAGACCTAGAAGTGGTGTCAGAAAACAAATTGATATTATTCAAGCAGAAGGTTCTGATTATTTAAGCCTTATGAGGTGAACCATTCTATGGGACAGACACTGAAACTAAAGCAAACAGCAAAAGAATTGGTATTGTACAGAAATATTTTAGAGAAATGAAAAAGCAAAAAAGCCAGATAGAAATTACAATGTTTTTTTTTTCAGAAAGTTACACAGAGTGTGTCTTCCTTTCCTGCCTGCCCTTCCACCTCCTTTATGACTTCAGTCTCTGTGCTCCTGCCACTCCTGAGACAGTAAAACCAACCCCTCCTTTTCTTCCTCCTCAACCTATGAGGAGGTCAATGTGAAGATGCCAAGGATGAAGACCTTTATGATGATCCACTTGCAAGTAATGAACAGTAATTTTCCTACGGATTCGTCATGTGGAATCATGGCAGAACTTTTATGGAAGTGGGTAGCCTATCCTTATGTAGGCATACTTAATATGAAAGTATAGTATATTCATCTTCTTACCATTTTATAACTTTGCTTTCAAAGAATTACCTTATACAGTTTGTCTGTCATGTAACTAGAGAATCTGCCTATCTGACTCCCAACACAGTCGAGTGATTTGTTTAATGTAATAACGTTTCCAACACTGTATTATGAATATGACTAGTACTACATGCCATAAAACTTTTTTAACAATTCATGTATTAGGCTAGACTACCGTGATGCAAGAATATTGATTACGCTAAGGTATAATAAAGCAATTATATTCCTGTTTCTTCATTATCAATGCATGAGTCATTATGCCTGAAAATAAATACGAATTTCTTTTTCACATTACATTTTCATTTTTGGTGTCTGTTTTTAGTAATACATATAACATCTACAGTGCTTTATATCCTATAACACAATATTCATATAGGTACTGACAATGTATCTTATAACCAGATTATGTAAATTTAGTTTTGATCAATACAATACAGTATTATAAGTGTATTTTCTCTTCCTTATGAGTTCTTAATATTTTATTTTCTCTAGATTGCTTTATTGTAAGAATACAGTATATAGTACATGTAACATACATAGTATGTATCAGTTGACTATGTTATTGGTAAGGCTTATCGTCAATGATAGCTATTAATAGTTAAGTTTTGGGGGAGTCAAAAGTTGTATGTGGATTTTACACTGTCCAATATGTTTGCATTCTTATTCCCTGAAGTGTTCAAGAGTCAGCTATAATTTTATTTCTCACAAGAACCCTACAAAGTGGGTGTTATTATTCCCTTATTGTACAGAAATGGATTAACTAAGTATCCATTTTCACACAGCCAGGAAGCCAGAATTGGAAGTAAGCAAAATATTTCCAGAAACTGTGTACTTAATTACTGTTGTATATCATCTAAATTTTTTAAATATGTTGAGATATATATAAAATAAATTTTAATGACAAGATATTAAAATGAATATGTTTGTTTAAAGAGTAAACAAAAAAAAGATTTTAGTTTCCTAATAAGCAGACCCAGATTGAGATAAATATATAGGTAAATATATATATAATAGATAGATAGATAGATAGATAGATGATATAGATATAGATATAGATATAAATGATATAGATATAGGTATAGGTATAGATATAAAACTTCCTATTTATATTTTAGTAAGGTCTCTTATCTTCTAAAGCAAAAATATAACTCAGCATATGAAATTTATTGGCATATTAATAATGTATTCATTCTTCACAATGCTTTATCACTTGTCTTTCAAAGAATTATTTTACCATACTTAATGTCTCTCATGTAATTGGAAAATCTGCATATCAGCCTACCATCACAGGTAAGTGATTTTTAATGTGATGATGTTACATTTTTTAATGTTTATTTATTTTTGAGAGAGAGAGAGTGTGTGTGTACGGGGCAGGGGCAGAGAGAGAGGGAGACAGAGGATCTGAAGAGGGCTCTGTGCTAGGAGTGGAGAGCCCAACGCAGGGCTTCAACCCATGAACTGTGAGATCATGATCTGAGCGGAAATCAAGAGTCAGACGCTGAACCAACTGAGCCACCAAGGCGCCTCCTTTTTAAGTCTATAGTTATGACTTGTTTACATCTTGGTCACAACATGGAGAGAGCTTTTTAGTGGATGGAGTCAGAACTAGAAAATGAAGTGAAAGATGGAGAGCCCTGGAGTCCCAAGGCTGCTTTTGAAACACTGGATTCTGTCATATGTGAAATCAGTTGCGTCTTTGTACTTCCAAATTGATACATTTAAAATGTAACATAGTTGGGCACCTGAGTGGCTCAGTTGGTTAAGCATCTGACTTCAGCTCAGGTCATGATCTCACAGTCGTGGGATCAAGTAGGCTCTGTGCTGATAGCTGGAGCCTGCTTGAGATTCTCTCTCTCTCTCTCTCTCTCTCTCTCTCTCTCTCAATAAATATATAAACATTAAAAAAATATTAGTAATGAGTGGTTCACAGAGAAAGAAATGACTCTGACTGGCCCACCTATAGCTACAAATACTTTTCTGAACCAATCACTATCCTGGTGTGTGGGAATCACAGAGCCACCCCTGTGGCAGCGAAGATAGACTATACAGTAAGCCCCACAAGTAAAGCAGGAAGCTTTCACAAAGGGAAGGAAAGAACAGCAAACAGAAACAGTAAAAGATGTCCACAACTGCTCATAAGTACCAAAATGGTATAAAAGTTTTTAAATAGAAATAATGAGCAAAACTCATGAAAAAATAAAGTAAAATTGGAATATTAACATGAGAAAGGAATTCAAATAAAAAGCACAAATGTAAGTAACATTTATTCCGATGAAGGTTAAATTTATAATGAAAACATAAACTGTATAGGCCTCGGTTAAATAATATAGCAAGAAATATAGACTGGACTATTTAAAAAAATGGATAGAAATGCAATTAGAATGTAAAAACTAGGGGTGCCTGGGTAGCTCAGTCAGTTAAGTATCCAATTTTGGCTCAGGTCACAATTTCAAGGTTCTTGAGTTTGAGATCCATATCCGACTCTGTGCTGACAGTATGGAGCCTGTTTGGGATTCTCTCTCTCTCTCCCTTTCTCTTTCCACCACTCCCCCACTTGTGCACACTATCTCTCTCTCAGGGGCTCTCAAAATAAATAAATACTTAAAAAAATAAAAGAATGTAAAAACTAAAAACACAGTAGTCACTTTATGGCACATCATGTACAAACATAAAGACCAGGAGGATTGTATAAAATAAACAATAAGGAAACATGTTAATATGTATTTTGAGCTTCTTTACCTAACATACAATATATGTTTTTAATTTTCCATAAGACATTTTTAGAAATTGGTCATAACCTGAAACACACAAAAGCAATCTCCAAATTTCCAAAACAAATTTTACTGGCTAGAATTACACATTAATGACAAATACTTACATTTGAAAAGTTTCAAACACTTGAAAATGTAAAAATCCTCCCAAATTAATTAGTGGGCAAAATAAGATACTAAGGTTACTTCTAACTCCTGGTTTCTAGGCTTTGATGGTTTGAAAAATAGTCATATAGGTATATTAAGTGAATAAGGCACATTATTTTTAAATTAAGTGAAAGCATTGTTTATTCATGTTTAAAACTGATGGCCAAATCAGTAGATAAAAATGTTAAACAATTGTTTTAAACTTAATCTACTCTAATGAACTTAATTGTGCATTTTTAAAGCTCCAACTCATTTTATTCCATATCATGACTTCCAATATGTAAAATAACCTACTTCTTCATATTTAGCTCTTTCAAAATAATTGATGTTCATTAAAAAGTATCATGTGTAATGAAAAGGTCAGTAAAGCTTGATTCAAAAGGATGTATTCATTAGGACTATATTCTAATTGAATTTTATGGTATCAACATAAAAATGGAAAAATTTTTATCTTACCCTATTTCTAACTTTAACACACTTAAGTTAATCTTTACTCTTAGATACTGATACTATTTTTCTCTCAGATAGCTCTAACTTCCTAAATACACTTGATTTCCCAAATGAATTTGACAAACTCTGTAACTACTAGAGGGCAGTAAAGTCTTTTATATGCCCAGGAGATTACCAGTACAATTAGTCCCTTGGGAAACCACATGGGTTAAGTGTATGATGCAACTTGCAGCTTTATTTATGCTTAGTAGTAAAATCTATTCAAGGAATCAATTTGGTTCTAATATTTGCACTTTAAACAAAACCCAATCACTTGATCCACCCAATCAATAAACACTAATTAGCAAGCCAACCATTGTAATTAGGTTACAAATTATTTAAAGTAGTGTATTCCTTTTTAAGTATCAGATATTAACTCTCTTCCTGTGACACTCTACTCAAATTGTTTTAGGACTTTCTTTGAAATGGTCATTGGAAAGTAAACAATTGCCTCATTTAAGATGACATGACAAATATTTACTATAAAATTATGTATCTAGAAAACTTTTTAACATTTAATTACTCATGGGAGAGAAATACCAAAAATAGAATTTTAGTGCTCTGAGGAATATATGTAAAAATGATTTAGTTGCCTAGCAACAACACCCCCCCCCAAAAAAAAAATAGAAGAGGAGAAACTTTGTATACTGTTTAGCTATTTTTTTTAAATGTTATTCCTGTCGTGCAGCGTATTAGATCAGCGTGCCTTGTGAACAGGATTTTAACAGTCAGGAGATGTGACTGTGTTTAAGATTCCTTTTTCCAGTCACTAGTTCATTGTCAGCGGCAGCTACAGAGCAGCTTTATGTGCATTCAGAGACCGCCAGGAAATTAGTTCTGCATGACTGAGTCAGCACTGTAGCTCAGAGAACGGAGATCACCCATTTCCTTAAGCAATTGTTTATTCCTTGTTGTGATAACAATATTAAATATTATAATTCCTGTGAAAAAAATAGTTACTCCATTATAAATCATGTACAAACCAAGTCACCCCTAAAAAAGTGACCCACACTATAGACCTAAGGTTTAAATGTAATTTGCTGGGCTTTTCTTTGCTTTTTGTTGCATTCCAAAGTGCTTGATAGCTGTTGATAGCTTATTTAGTGTCTTCAAACCTTCTTCTAAACTACATGAGGCAATGAAGTAAAATGTCAGTGAAATAAATTCAGAGAAAATGAACATTTAGAACAAGCAGTAGCTAAAATTAAATTGATCTTTAAAATTAAGACAAATGTTTTTGTTTCTATGGTTTTCAAAGAAAAAAAAATAGCATGGCATTAAAATTTTCCTCTCTGTACTAATTAGTCAGTAGGCTATATCCCAGAGTAAGTTCACTTCTCCCACTGTGCTTCACTACTAGCCCATTCCTGTCCACATGTACCCTGCACATTCCCAAATCACTCATTTTTGTCCGCTCTGTAACAATGCAAGATAAAATATTCCTATACTCAGTCCTGTGGATTAGATCCTATTTCCAGATGAAACTCCAATTTATGTATCTAAATGCTTTTGCATATTCTTTGAGATTGAGAAGGATTCTTTTTCCCGTTACCACACACAATACATGCAAATGAAAGCCTGCAAATAGTTTTAGGGCTTTTAAACTACATTTCTTAATCCAATATCAAAATATTATATATATATATATATATTAAATATATGTAATATGTATATATAATATACATTACATATAATACACATATAATATATAACATATAATATGTATATATGTGTAATTATATTCTACATAATATATATACTTATAATATATATATAACCCCAAAATATTATACACTTCTGCTTGTGCACGCACATGACTTTGAATTTGGATAAAATATCCTTGCTTGAACCCAAAGGTGTAGCTCATTTAGAATTTAAGGCCTAAGAGTTTTCTGGGGGGGAATTTCTAGGTATTGTAAAGCAGGATTCCTATTTTAGCTTCCTCAGTGTACACTAAATATATATTTATGTTTCTTTTTAGAATTTCAACAAAATTATTAGCTGTCACTTTTCAGACCTAGGAAACTAGTCTGAAACTATAATCTAGAAAATGGCCAAGAAATTCAATTCAACAGAAACTTATTAAGCACTTACTCAATGGCTAGAACTTTGCAATGGTAAAAATACAGAAGTGCATGACACAGTTCTTATCCTGAACCTTGTTCCTTTAACAACATGAAAGATACCAATTTTCCCGTCTGTCATAATTTTTTAGTTGAAAAATATAAGAACATGTCAAGCAAAACCAATTTGAAAAATTTTGTAATAGCATGAAGAATAGAACAGACTTCTGCATAACCATATTTTTCAAATTGATGCAATTCCATCTTTTTTTATTTTTTTTTTTTAGTCAAGTTCTATTTTATGATGGAACAACAGGTTCCTAAATCAGGGGAATCAAGAGATGTAATATTGATTTTGCCTAGTCATGAGTACTCACAAGTAACGGGGAATATGGTTTACTGCAAACTGTTTGCTCTAATGTTAGAAATAAAGTACTTTAAGAAATAAATTTTAAATAATATATGAGCCCAAGGAAGAGAGAAAAATCCTGGTAAGACCAGTTGTTTAATTTGAGCTTGATAAGTGACAAAGTTGCACGAAGCTACTGGGTAGCAATCACAAGACAAGTTGCAGCCAATACCCAACTAATGAACTGGAAGAGATTAGTGAGTAACAATCAAAATCAGAAAAGGAGATATGGTTATGTAAAAAGGAGTAAAATTCAGAGCCAATAGAGTTTTGCAATTTGTGCCACTTGGTAAAGAGCTGAGTCCTAATTTTTGGTTCATGCTCTGAGAGCATCTAAAGGACGCCCCCCTGAATATATCAGAAATGAAGTTAAATTTTGAACAACTAAAGGACATCACAATTCACTTAGTGAAAAATATTACACTTTTTCAAAAATATTAGGGCCAGGCCACAAAAGAATGCAAAAAAAAAAAAAAACTTGACAAGTCAAATTACCCAAGTTTGTAATGATAGTGTTGGGATGTGCAAAAAGAAATGATACCATCAAGCTTATTCCACATTTTACCTAGAATACCTGCTTATACATATAAAGCCTGAATGTGAAGGTAGGAAGGGAATACTTCTGATATTCTTTAACTCCTAACACATGCACAGTGGTGATCTACAAATGTCATCAGGGATGTCCTTAGTAGGTATGCAGGTCATGTCCTGCATGAGGACACTTGTCTGAGGTGGTGATTGTGGGCTGAAATCCGCCTTTATTCTGCTCTTGAAGGTATAGGTCCTGGCACTGGGCTAGATCAGTCTGGAAAGAAAGGGTACCTTTTTTTAGACCTATTTTGTTTCACTCTATGATCAGGGAGGATGGCAAAAGCCTGTGCTCACTCGTAAAAATTTTTCTATTCACTTGTGTTTTCTTGACCCCCTCCTGCCATTATGTAATAAACAGATATTAGCACATTGTACTAAGATAATTTTTTTGGTATTTATTATAAGAAGAGGCATTGATACATAATCTGTCCTTTCATAACTTGTTCAATTTTATATTTTTTACACTGAAATTATTTTTAAAAATTTTTAAAGCAAAACCTGTTTAGGTAGCTCTAACATAATAATTTATACATAAAAATAATTGTTTTTTTCTAATAATAAAAAGTTGGTTCTACTTTATATCTTTAATAGATATGAAAATAAATACTTTTATTTTTACTTTGTTTTAAAGTTAATATTTTATTTGTTTAAAAAAAATACTAGTCAAATTGTAAGAATGAGGATTTCCATATTAGCTACAAAGTTTTATTTTCTGGGGAAGACTTGCATAAGTCTTAGAAAAGGGAAAGAAAAATATCAATTAATGCATATGCAATATAATGCAGTGTTATTTCATATCACCAACCAGTTCATGTACTGAATAGAGGCATTATGCTAAGAACTGCTCACAATTTCAACTTTAAAATGGCTCTAAGCTCATTAGAAATTGACAATCTGTTGTCATAAGTCTGCAAGGCAACTGTGTGACAAGACTTGCAAACATATTTACTTCCAAAAACATAATCCAAATTCTAAGATTTTAGAGCTCTGCCTGACAATGTAAAGATTCTAGGGATAATAAGATGGGAATTTTATTGAAAGAAAGGTAAAATAATGGGTCAGGGTATCTGCAGCAAGTGGAGGTTGATTAAGAGTTGGATTATTAAAGAAATAAGAGACCATAAAAGATGGAAAAATAAAGAGAAAAGGTATCTTCACCTACAGGAGTGGACCCAAAAAAAGCCCCCTTTTCTCACTTGAGTGCTATCTTAACTTAATTGTGTTTCATCTCTAGTCATTACTCTCCACCAACATCTGTTACAAGAAAGCTCAGCAGATAATGATGACTTACAATTCTACCCTGATCTTTTCCTATGCTTTGGTTGTTAACAAAAATACAACCCATACTTAGAGACTCACTCATGTACCTCTTGTCTCTCTAGGAGTGAGAATTGTTAATAAGATAATCCCTTGTTAGGTGTTACTCCCTGATTCCTACCACAGTCATTCTAGTCTTCTGATGACTTCTTTTAGAGAATGGGATCAGGAAGTTCACAAAAGATAGTGAAAGCAATGAAAATTCAGTGACCAAGCTCAAATGTGCTCAGGTCTCCAGGAAACTTACTATCTGTAGGAGCCTATGTTTTGGCCCAGAATCATTCCTATGGCCATTTGAGTTTATTACAATATTGCACAATGCAACAACTGCTACATAGTAACGACACATGCATTTCATTTACAGCAAAGGGAACACATAACACCTTCGGAGAACATACACAAATACAGCAAGTAGAAAATGAGCACAATATTGAAGTTATGAAAAAGGAAGGACGCCTTCATCTCTGACTCCAAAAAAGAAAATAAGGAATATACTGATGTTACTATGCTTATTCATGAAAGAAAAAACTAAATGGACATTTGTCATTGAAAGTATGTTGGACGTGTTTGGAAGTATTGTTTGAATTTGGTTACATAGAAATCAGTGGATTCAGTTATATAATTTGCATATCTGTAGGATTACACTTTTCGTAGATCAGCTATGTAATGGGTTGCTTCATGGGTGGATATTTACTTGCTTGATTTATATTTGTAAAGATCTACTGTTATTCCAAATTAGAGATTTGGTTTTACAGATGTGTAATCGTGGAAGTCAATACAATAGTATTAAACAAATGAAGTGAGACTTGCAATAGACCTTCAAGTGTATAAGATTCTTAAAGTTTTTTGGTAACCATCTCCATTTTGAAAGACCATATCTCATATAGTTTGTTCATATTTTTTAGAACTAAAAATACTAACAGAATCATATATTACCCAGTTATTTTGCTGTCCATTAGGTTCCTAGATGTTCAAAATAAAAAATTTTTCTTCTCCTAGCAGATTCTTAATACTCCATCTGGAAATTCTTATAAGTTTTCATCCACTATCTGACTGAACTGTAGAAATAATCCCTTGTTTTGTCTTTGGTAGGTGCAATAATGGACATGTGATAGACTCATAACCCTTGAAGGTAATGGTGTGAAACTGCTCCAAAACTGGCTAGAGAAATAGAGACCCCACTTCAGCTCTGATCTCTTGATGGTTGCAAATCATATACTTTCCCTATCAGAGTGAAACAGACCCGCAAAGAATATTCCTTAGTTTTTACTCTAAGGAAAATTTTGAAATATATTTAAACAGTAACTTTCTAGCCAAATAAATATTTTTTGCATGCAAAACTGCTCAAATCTAAATAATGAATGATCATGAGCACATCAGAATTTTTATTCGAATCATAAAACTTATAACAGCAATAGCTTACCTAACTCTCTCTCTCTCTCTCTCTCTCTCTCTCTCTCTATCTCACTAAGCACTATGCAATGTGTTTTACATATATTTCAAGGCCCTGCCAGATAAGCCAGCAAGGTTGGTGTCCCTATTGTATCTCTATTTTAGATACATATAAAATTACTATCTTGCTAAGTAGCTTGCTCAGATTCAGTCAGAGTATATGTATACTCCATCTTGAGGAAACCTTATTTTTTGAATTGCATAGTGACTTCATATCATATTTTTGCCTTAGTTGAAATTTTATAGAGTTTAAAGTAAGTCTGATTGTTAGCATGGACTGATTCTTAGAAAACAATAATAAATTGCTGTCATTCAATCACAAAATTCTTAGATATATGAACATTTGAATCATTTTTCCTTTGTGAGAGGTTAGTTGAAGAAACTTATATGGCAGATTCCAGTGTATGTTGTCTGCATATCCAGGGAAAATCTGATTTCTTTCTCACCCTAGCAATTATAACTTAATGTTTTATTTTCAAGTTATTATATCCAATAACTGCTACATTTCTTGTTTTCAAACAGCCACATTTCACTTTTAACTATTTGTTTTCTAAGGGCCATGCAGGAAGTTACAATATCTGTGATCTAACTACTTTTTCACTCTCTCATGAGATGGACTGAAGGAACACATATACATCAAAAAACTGCCAACCAACAGAACATGAGAGTAGTATTTTTCTATATGCCAGAAAGATTTCAAGTGAGTGAAGATATTATAGTGCATCTCTATTTTCTTAGAGGCACTCTCATTTATCCTCATAACACTAACCTTTACAGAGTTAAAAATATGAAGGCATTGAAAAAATATTGGAATAAATGATAAAAAAGATGATGTAGAAAGCCCTTTGGAGAAACAAAATTTTATACTGTGCATAAGAAACAGAAATATGAATTGAAAAGTGGAGAGGGCCGTGAATAAGTCTACAGAAAAATAGGTGCACGAGACAAGATAAAAACTCTTGGAAGTGGATAAATTATTAGGAAGAGCTTTCATAGCACATCTCCAACTCCACATGAAGATCCCCCCCCAAAAAAAAGTGGAGAAAAAGACTCATGAGATATTGTTGGGATACCTAAGGACCCTTTGTATGAAACCTGTATTTTTTGGCTATTAATTTCAGCTATGTCAGGAGAATAAGCAACTCAAAATTTTGAATCAGAAACATTTAGGGAATAAATTATATAATAATAAATTGTTTCTATGTATAATGGTTAAAAGGGCCTGTTTTTGAGTGACACAAATATGGGTTTGAATCTTGGTAACACTCTTAAATTACTTAAGCCTTCTGAACCCAGTTTTCTTATCTTAACATGGAGGCAATAACATTTACCTCATGAATGATGTTACAGATTGAATAATTAACTAGAAAATGCCAAGGGAATTATCGCACAAAAGAATAATGAAGAGCAAAGCTAGCATCCCACACCATCTTGGCTCCATGTGGCACAGCCAATCCATCCTTTTTTTCAATATTTTTCTCCCTTGTGAAGTCCTATGATAAGACATCAACTGTGATTCATGCTGCCTTCTCATGAGGACTTCATGGGCAACCAGTATCCATGAATATGCACAGATTGACTAAAAGTAGGTAGGGGAGAGGTTTTGGAGAGAATAAGTAGGCCTGATAGACCGGTCATTTGTAGCTATTTGGCACCCAGAGAAATCTACTAACATGACATGCAATGATGGCACAAGTAGGTGGCCAAAGGGAGTGAAGCAAAGGTGCCAGACAAGAGTTTTGAGACACTGCTGAGTGGATAACTTGGTGAAAAGTTGAGGAGCTATAGTAGAAGTGAAGGCAGAACAGGAAGGATTGTCACAAGTAGTCTGAAATTTTAGAAATAAATCTAGGAATGAACATTTTATTTTTACGGTTAAATATATAGCAACACTGCAATTACAAAACTATATATAACACTACCCCCCTCCAAAAATGGATATTGTTTGTTGTGGGGATTTATTAGCAAAGACTATGGTGCCGGACAAATGTCCATCATTGCTCCCATTCCAAAAAAATGGAATATATTCATATATGAATTATTTCTACACTCAGAACAAGGTCATCCACATCTATAGTTACAGACACCAGAGCATAAAAATGACAAGTTGGGCAGAAATGAAAAAATGTATATACAGGAGAATAAAAGTTAAATTATAATTTTAAAAGGGAGAGAAGTGAAAACAGAAATTCTGCATTAAAACTAAAGTGGTTATTTAAGAGACTTGAGTGACCCATCATTTCTATAATATTACTATAAAGATGAATTTTCATCTCAGCAACACAACTTGGAACTCTTTATCCTGCTTTAGACTATGCAAAATTATGAAGTGAACAAACCGACTTATCACTCCAACTTAGAGTCTTCACCTTCATCTGGGTAATCAGTGTTTTTACTTCCTACCAAAGTTTCTAATCAGTATTGAAAACCACCTAAAATGTCACTTCTTATAATCTTTAAATTAAGTAACAGAAATCAAAGTCTGTTTTAGGTCAAGTTCCCTAGAAGAGCCTGAAACAGAGATTTTTACACCTGTGATGTATAGAAGGCTTATTCTCAGAAACAGTCGGTGAGAGAGTGAATGGTGCTGCATCAGGAAAGGGGAGACGTGAAGGAAGGATGTAGTTTTGGTGGAAGTCTAGTCTCAGCCTGATCCCATGGGAGCTCTAGAATATAAATTGCATTACAGAGTCTTTCCCATGAGGCAAGGGCTTTTGTAGCCTAGTGCCAGTCAGTCATTTTCTGGCCTCCCAGTGAGTGAGGCAGCTCCAAAAACTAAAGGGAATGCCCCAGGGAAGGCTGCTGAAAGTTAAACTCTGACCAAAGCCTGCAGCTGCATTAAAAAGGATCTGCAGGAATCTGGGTGAGAATCCAATAGTGTCAGCTAGAGCCATTACCAAAATAATCTTAAAAATTATCAAAAGTGATTCTTTTAAAATTAAAATGAAATAATTTTTGTGTGGCTTAGAAAGGGAGGGGCAATGGGTGAGGGGAAAGAAGCAGCTTTTCAGTATCCTTAACGTTATCTTTCCAGGTTCTAACCTTGACTTCTCAATAGTATGACTTGACACTGTTTGATAAACATTTGGTAATCCAAGCAAAGACAAGGGGTCTAGTCTTCAGATTTTCTGGCTTATCTGGCCCTTGTCTATGTGAATTATTTTTCAGGTTTCTGCACATAGACATAGATGTTATATCTTTTAATAGTACATATTATTCTTGAATCTTCTAACTATCCTGAAGAATATGTGGGGCAAGTATTTATTATTATTTTACAAACACACAAACCAAGATCTAGGAAAGCTATTGTGTAATGGTATTCACACAAGCCCCACATGGAAATTCCAAAACCTGAAGCCAGATCCTTGCATTGTAATTAATTCAATACTCTTCTTGCATTTCTACAACCTCCATTTCAAAGATGTTTCAACTTTCCAAACCAAGTATTTTTTAAGAAACTTCTGTTGTCTAAATATGTCAAAAACTGATCCTTTTAGCAGAGAGAGTTAAGATGGTGGAGTAGTAGGGGCACCCTGAGCTTGTCTTGTCCATCGAACATAACTACATAGGCATCAAATCATTTTGAACGCCTAGGAAATCCATATGAGATTTCAGAGAACAATCTGCATAATTAGAGAGAGAGAATGCAGCAGGTACAAGATGCAGAGATGAGAATTGGGGGAGAGAAACACCACAGGGCCACAGAGGGGAGCGAGCCCTTTTCATGTAGAGAGGACAAAGAGAGAAAGAAAGAAGGGGAGAGAGGGTACTCACCGGGTTCCTGCAATAAAAGCACTACCCCAAAACCATTGACTGGAGAATCTAGAGAAACTATCACAAGTTTTTACAAACAGTGAAGCTCAAATTCTGAGGTTTTAGAAGTCCATGACATTCACTGGAGTCAAGCCAGACAGGCAGTGGTGCTCCTGTGGAAAAGGAGGTTGCAGCTGACAGCGTGGTGTAGGGATCCCCTGGGTTGCACTTAGAGAGAACATCACCCTTCTTGTGGTACATTTGGAAGAAAGTATATTGCCTCTCCAAGGACAAAAGACCTGGTGGGGTCATTGAGCAGCCCCTCAACAACAAGAGATGGAAGCATGCCCAGAGGGCAGATAACCTGGTCTCAACTTTTCTCTGTGCCTCAACTTAAACTCCAAGTACCTTCAAGACTGTGCAACTGCTTTTCTGGGACAACATGGCACCAGACACAGCACTGCAAGCCTCTCTGGAGATGGGGAACAGGTCCACATTGTGCAGGGTCCTTTAAGATTTGGAGCTTTGAATCCCAGCTGTGCACCAGAGATACAACACAGGAGAACTGTGGTGTCAGGCAGGTTGAGGGGAGGAATCTGATGGAAGCCTGGGACACAAGAGGGGAGATTGTTTGCTTTTCTATGAGGGTTTTGCAAACAGCAACAGTGCAAACTCCCCGTCCCGGGGAGGAGAGAGTGGAGTGATGCCATCTTCCCCCACCCACCAGCACAGTGAGAGTTCAGTGAGCAACATAGCGCCCCAGTGAAGGCTCAAACAGCTTACACCAAACCACCTGCACCCTTCAGGGGCATCTTTACCAGGGAGGTTTGACTGTAAGCTAGCACAGAGGATCTCTCTCCCAAAGGATCAGCACAGGCCCCCTGCATTCACCAAGTCCACTAATCATAGAGTGGTCCAAAACATCAACTTCAGTTCTGGTAGAAATAGGCCCAGGCTTTCCTTTTTTTCCCCTTAGAATCAAGCTTATGGATTTTTTTTTGTTTTTTTTTTTCTTTTCATTTTCTTTTCTGTTTTTTTTTAGATCCATCTTCTTTTTTTCTTTCTTTTTCTTTGGAATCAGGCTTTTATACTTTTTTGTTTGTTATGTTGTTTTGTTCCTTTTTCTCTTACTGGGATCAAGCTATTTTTTTAATCAGGCTTATTTTAACAAATGTATCAAAGCATACCTAGTTAAAAAGGTCAAACACTCCCCACTGCAAACAAGGAGAAACTCTGCAGAACACTGACCCGTGGAAAGAACAGCCAAAACCCAACAGCAGATTCACATAGCATACACCAAAAACACTTCCTGAAGTGCCAGGCCCTGCACAGTGTATCACCTCATATTGTTTTTTCCTTTATAAGTTTTATGTATTTATTTGAGAAAGGAGGGATGGGCAGAGAAAGACTTCCAAGAGACTTCCCAACGTGGGGAACTCATGAACCATGAGATCAAGACTTGAGCCAAAACCAGAAGTAAGTAAGTAAAACCAACCAACTGAGCCACCTAGGCACTCCTGACTTCTTCTTAATATAGCTATTATTCTCAGGAGCAAGGAACATGATAAGGCTTCATAAGATGCAAAAGACAGAAACCTAGACAAAATGATAAATGGAGGAATTCTCCCCAGAAGAATGATCAAGAAGAAATCACAGCCAGGGATGTACTCAAAAGACATATAAGCAATATATCAGTACAAGAATTTATAACTACAGTCATAAAAATACTACCTGAGCTTGAATAAAGCATAAAAAACAACAGAGAAACCCTTGCTGCAGAGATAAAAGATCTAAAAATGAATTAGGCTAAAACAAAAAATTTTGTAACTGAGATGCAAAACTGACTGGATGTAATCACAGTGAGGATGGAGGAGCATAGTAATGAATAGGTGATATAGAAAATGAAATTATGGAAAATAATGAAATTGAAGAGTGAAAGAAAACTATTAGATCATGAATGTACACTTGGGTAACTCAGTTATTCCATTAAGTGAAACAATATCCATATCATAGGAGTCCCAGAAGAAGAAGAGCAGGAAAAAGGTGCAGAAGGCTTATTTGAATAAATTATAGCTGAACATCCCTAATATGGGGAAGGAAACAGGCATTCAAGTCCAAAAGGCACAGAGAACTCACCTCAAAATCAACAAAAACAGGTCAACACCAAGACATGAGATGGTGAAACTGGGAAAATACAAGGATAGAGAGAATTCTGAAAGCACTAGGGATAAAAGTCCTTAACCTGCAAGGGTACACATATAGGTTTAGCAACAGACCTGTCCAAAGAAACTTGGCAGGCCAGAAGGGAGAGGCATGATATATTCAATGTGCTAAATGGGAAAAATATGCAGCCAAGAATCGTATATCCAACAAAGATGTCATACAGAATAAAAGGAGAGATAAAGAATTTTTAGTGAAAACTAAAAGGAGTTTGAAACCATCAAACAAGCCCTGCAAGAAATATTAAAGGGGGCTTTTACAGCAGGAAAGAGAGACCAAATGCAACAAATACTAGAAAGGAATACAAACAATCTTCAGGAACAGTGACTTTACATGAAATACAATGGCATCAAATTCAGATCCCTCCCTAATCACTCTGAATGTAATTGGACTAAATGCTCCAATCAAAATACATAGGGAATCAGAATGGATATTTTAAAAAAAGGCAAGACCCATCTCTTGCCTACAGGAGACTCTTTTTAGACCTAAAGACACCTGCAGATTGAAAGTGATGAACATCTATCAGGTTCAGGGATTCCAGAAGAAAGCTGGAGTATCCATGCTTATGCCAGACAAACTAGCTTTTAAACCAAAGACTGTAACAAGACATGAAAAGGGCATTAAATTACAATTAAGGGGTCTATACATCAAAAATATCTTGGGGTGCCTGAGTGGCTCAGTTGGTTGACCATTCAATTTTGGCTCAGGTCATGATCTTGCAGTCTCTGAGTTTGAGCCCCACATCCGGTTCTGTTCTGACAGCTCAGAGCCTGGAGCCTGCTTCAGATTCTGTGACTCCCCGTCTCTCTGCCCCTCCCCTGCCACTTTCTCTCTAAGAAATAAATAAACATTATATATATATAATATATATAATATATATATATATATGGGGCACCTGGGTGGCTCAGTCAGTTGAGCATCAGACTTTGGCTCAGGTCATGATCTCACAGTTCGTGAGTTCCAGTCCCAACTCTGTGCTGACAGCTCAGAGCCTGGAGCTGCTTTGGATTCTGTGTCTCCCTCTCTTCCTGCCCCTCCCCTGCTCTCTTCTCTCTCTCTCAAAAATAAATAAATGATAAAAAAATTTTAAAAAGAAGATCTAACAACTATAAATATTTATGCCCCCAACTGGAGAGAGCACTTAAATATATACATCATTAAAAATAGAAAAAGAAACTCATTAATAATAATACAATAATAGTAGGGGACTTTACCATCCCACTTACATCAATGGACAGATCATCTAGGCAGAAAATCAATAAGGAAGCAAGGCTTTGAAAGATACACTAGACAAGATGGATTTAAAAGATACCTTCAGAACATCTCATCCTAAAGCAGCAGAATATACATTCTTCTCAAGTGCACATTGAACATTCTCCAAAATAGATCACATACTGGGTCACAAATCAGGCCTCAACAAGTACAAAAAAACTGAGATCATACAATGCATATTTTTGGACCACAACACTATGAAACTTGAAGTCAACTAATGGAAAAAAATGGAAACACCACAAATACATGGAAAATAAAGAACATCCCATGAAAGAATGAATGGCTTAACCAGGAAATTAAAGAGGAAAGAAAAAATTACATGGAAGCAAATGAAAATGAAAACAAGACAGTCTAAAACTTTTGGGATGCACCAACACCAGTCCTAAGAAATAAGTATGTAGGAATACAGGTCCTCCTCAAGAAGCAAGAAAAGTCTCAAATACACAACCTAAGTTCACGCCTAAAGGATCTGGAAAATTAATAGCAAATAAAGCCTAAAGCCAGCTGAAAAAGGGAAATAATAAATATTAGAGAAGAAATAAATGATATAGGATTTAAAAGAAACCAGAACAACAGATCAATGATACTAGGAGCTCATTATTTGAAAGAATGAATAAAATTGATAACCCCCTAGCCAGACTTATCAAAAAGGAAAGAGAGGATGCAAATAGATAAAACCATGAATGAAAGAGGAGAGATCTCAACCAACTCCACAGAAATACAAAAAATTATAATAGAATACTATGAAAATTATATGAAACAAATTGGGCAACCTGAAAGAAATGGATAAATTACTAGAAACATACAACCTACCAAAACTGAAACTTGAAGAAATAGAAAATGTGAACTGGTCCATAATCAACAAAAGTCTGGACAAAAGTCCAGAGCCCCGGGCGCCTGGGTGGCGCAGTCGGTTAAGCGTCCGACTTCAGCCAGGTCACGATCTCGCGGTCCGGGAGTTCGAGCCCCGCGTCAGGCTCTGGGCTGATGGCTCAGAGCCTGGAGCCTGTTTCCGATTCTGTGTCTCCCTCTCTCTCTGCCCCTCCCCCGTTCATGCTCTGTCTCTCTCTGTCCCAAAAATAAATAAACGTTGAAAAAAAAAATAAAAAAAAAAACAAAAGTCCAGAGCCAGATGGCTTCCCAGGAGAATTCTACCAAACATTTAAAGAAGAGTTAATACTCATACTTCTCAAACTGTTCCAAAAACTAGAAGTAGAAACAACTTCCAAACGCATTCCATGTGTCCAGCATTACCCTGATTCCAAAACCAGTCAAAGATCCCATCAAAAAGGGTAATTACAGACCAATACTCCTGATGAATATGGATGCAAAGACTCTCAACAAGATTCTAGCAAATCGGCTCCCACAGTACCTTAATAGAATTATTCACCACAATTAAGTGGGATTATTTCTAGGCTTCAGAGGTGGCTCAATATTTGCAAACCAATCAATGTGATACATGACATAATGAAAGGAAGATTAACCATAATATCCTTTTAATAGATGCAAAAAACCCATTTTGACAACATATAGTATTCTTTCTTGATATAAACCTTCAAGAAAGTAGGGATAGAAGGAACATACCTCAATATCATAAAGGCCGTATATGAAAGACTCACAGCTAATATCATCCACAATGGGGAAAGTTGGAGAGCTTTTTCCCCAAGGTCAGGAAAATGACAAGGATGTCAACTCTAAACACTGTTGTTCAACATAGTACTGGAAGTACTGGAAGTCCTAGCTTCATAAATCAGAAAACAAAAAATAATAAATAAATAAATAAATAAATAAATAAATAAGATAGATAGATAGATAGATAGATAGATAGATAGATAAAAGGCATCCAAATTGTCAAGAAGTCAAACCTTCACTATTTGCAGATGACATGATACTCCATGTAGAAAACCAGAAAATCTCCACCAAAAAATTACAAAAACTGATACATGAATTTAACAAAGTCACAGAATATAAAATCAATGTACAGAAATCAGTTGCATTTCTATACACCAATACTAAAGCAGCAGAAAAAGAAATCAAAGAATTGATCCCATTTACAATTCCACCAAAAACTATAAGATACCAAGAAATAAATCTAACCAAAAAGGAAAAGATCTATACTCTGAAAATTATAGATCACTTATGAAAGAAATTGAAGAGGACACAAAGAAATGGAAAAACATTCCACGCTCATGGATTGGAAAAGCATATATTTTTAAAATGTTGATAGACCCAAAGCAAACTGCACATTCAGTGCAATCCCTACCAAAATAGCACCACCATTTTTCACAGAGCCAGAACAAACAATCCTAAAATTTGTATGGAACCAGAAAAGACCCAGAACAGTCAAAGTAATGTTGAAAAGAAAACCAAAGCTAGAGGCATCACAATTCCCAACTTCAAACTATATCCCAAAGCTGTAATCATCAGGAAAGTATGATGATGGCACAAAAACAGACGCATAGATCAATGGAACAGAATAGAGACCCCAGAAATAGACCCACAGCTATATGGTCAACTCATCCTTAACAAAGTAAGAAAGAATATCCAAGGGAACAAAGACAGTCGCTTCAACAAATGGTGTCAGGAAAATTGGACAGAAGAATGAATCTGGAAGACTTTATTAAACAATAACAAAAATAAATTCAAAAAGGATGAAGACCTAAATGTGAGATATGAAATTGTCAAAATCCTAGAGGAGAATACAGTCAACAACTTCTTTGACCCCAGCTAGATCAACTTCTTAACTGCATGCGTTATCAAAGGTAAGGGAAGCAAAAGCAAAAATGAACTATTGGGATTTCATCACAATAAAAACCTCCTGCACAGCAAAAGTAATAATCAGCAAAACTAAAAGCAACCTATTTAATGGCAGAAGATATTTGCAAGTGACATATGGTATGGATAAAAGGGCTAGTATCCAAAATCTATAAAGAACTTATTAAACTCAACTCCCCAAAAATAAATAATCCACTTAAGAAATGGGGAGAAGAAATGAGTAGACATTTTTCCAAAGAAGACATACAAATGGCTAACAGACACATGAAAAATGCTCAACATTACTCATCATCAGGGAAATGGAAATCAAAACCATGATGAGATACCGTATCACACCTGTCAGAATGGCTAAAATTAACAACTCAGGAATCAACAGATGTTGGTATGGATGCGGAGAAAGAGGAAAATACTTACACTGTTAATGAGAATACAAACTGGCGCAAACACTCTGGAAAACAGTATGAGTTTCCTCAAAAAGTTAAAAATAGAACTACTCTATGAGTTAGCAATTGCAGTACTAGGTATTTACCCAAAGGATATAAAAATATTGATTCGAAGGGGCACATGCACACCGATGTTTATAGCAATACTATCAACAACAAAAGCCAAACTATAGAAGGAGTCCAAATGCTCATCAACTGACAAATGAATAAATATATGGTAACAATATATACAATGGAATATTACTCAGCCATAAAAACAAGGAAATCTTGCCATTTGCAATGACATGGATGGAATTAGAGTGTGTTATGCTAAGTGAAATAAGTCAGTCAGAGAGACAAATATCATATTATTTTACTCATATGTGGAATGTTTTTTAAATTTTTAATGTTTACTTATTTTCAGAGAGTGAAAGAGAGAGAGAGAGAGCACCAGCAGAGGAAGGGCAGAGAGAGAGGGAGACACAGAATCTGAAGCAGGCTCTAGGCTCTGAGCTGTCAGCACAGAGCCCGAGGTAGAGCTCAAATTCATGAACCATGAGATCATGACCTGAGCTGAAGTTGCTTAACCAACTGAGCCACCCAGGCACCCTTCATATGTGGAATTTAAGAAACAAAACAGATGAACACAGGATAAGGGAAGGAAAAATAAAATAAGATAAAAACTGACAGAGAGGCAAACCATAAGGGACTCTTAACAATAGAAAACAAATAGAGGGTTGCTGGAGGGGAGTTGGTTGGGGCATGGGTTAAATGGGTGATGGGAATTAAGGAGGGCACTTGTTGTAATGAGCACTGGGTGTTATATGTAAGTGATGAATCACTAAATTCTATTCCTGAAATGAATTTTTAAAAATAATGATTGTTTTAAATAACACCTAGATAACTCTAGATAGATAACTGTAGTGAAATAAAAAGACAAAGTACCTAGAATCAAATCAACATTTAAAATCTGCATTTATTATTTGTTATCTACATGACCATTAGTTAATGCTCAGCTTTAGTTTTTCCACTGAAAAATTAGAGGTAGAAATAACATCTACACCCTAAGGTTGGTTGAAGTATATTGGCAAGAGATAAAATACTTGCATATTGTAAAATACTATAAGGTACTATCATTATCATCAACATTATATGCAAAAGACTAGATATTCTTGTCAGACACAGTTATTTCCAGATATCCATTACACCGAGCCTTTAGATCTTGCATTATTCAGAACATTTTAAGATTCAAGATAATAATACTCCAGATCTAGGTTTATCATCAGCAAATGTCTTGTTCATCTTAGTTATAGCCAAACAGGACTCTTCTTTCATCATCTGGGGCTTAAGGCCACTTTGATGCCACTTAACCCACTGAGACTCAAAGTATGTGCTGAACTTTCTTGATGAATTTTCCTATTTATTTATTTATTTATTTATTTATTTATTTATTTATTGAGGTAAGTGCATCATTTGCTGCCTAACGAGCATAGTTTGGTGGTGCCATTTAACTCCATTTTTTCTGAAGAAAATGTTCACATTCTGCTGTTTCATTTTTCCTGTGACCTCAATTAAAACTGAAAATAGAACTCATAACCATAGTTTTTGGTCATAAAGTATGGATATCTATAAGAATTTTTCTTCAAATCAAAGCAATAAATTTTGAGGTTTTTAAAATGCAAACACCACCATATTTGCAATGCAAGCCTATTATAAATTATTTTCCCCCATGATAGTGAGTTAGAGGTTTTAAAAACTAGATTAGATAGTGCGACATTTCTGCCCTTAATCTCTCCACCAGCAGCTCTAGAGATTAGTAAATAGTTATTCCAGCATTCTGAACTGTTTCTAATCATTATCACAAGCCATTATTGGCTCTAAATATCCTTAAGTGTGGTAACATATTTAAAATACAGAAATATAGGGGTGCCTGGGTGGCAGTCAGTCAAGCAACCAACTCTTGATTTCAGCTCAGGTCATGATCTCATGGTTCGTGAGTTTGAGCCCCACACCGGCTGTACACTGTCAGCAGAGTCTGCTTCAGATCTTCTGTCTTCCTCTCTCTCTGCCCCTTCCCCACTGGCGCTCTCTCTCTCTCTCTCTCTTTCTCAAAAATAAACAAACATTAAAAGATAATAATATAATAGAATACAGAAATATATTTTGACAAATTGTCATATTCATAAAGTATTTGAATTCAAACACAGTATTAAAAAGTAATCTAAAGCAATCAATCTCAAATTATTTTAACCAAAATAAAATGTACGTTTTGGCTTAAAGAAAGTAACTAGAATAGTCAAATATCTGAATATAATAAAATTGATAGTGGAGGAAATATTTTACCCCCACATATATAAAAATAGCCATTTGAAATGGACATAATCTCTCTATTGTTTCCCTATTTGTCTGAAGCGGACTCAGCAGTGAGTGGCTGTGTAATAATGTAAATAACTAAAGATGGCTTAAGTGCCTGCCATCTTAAATGTTATGATTGATAATTCAAACTGCAGTGTAACACATAACTCAGCTTTAGTGAAACAGAGACACAGAGAGAGAGATGGAGAAACGGAGCAGGACACACACACACACACACACACACACACACACACAGAAGGAGATGTGCAGGCAGACACCGAGACATAGGCTCCCATGCACATTGTCACACACATGGCAGAGAGAGACACAGAGAGAGAGAGAGAGGGAGACAGAGACTTTCAATGAGATCAAATAATCATTTTGTCATAATATTTTAGTCACTTGAATTTCTGCTGGAATAATTCTAAATATTGCAGCAAAGAGACTAATTCTGTGCAGGATAACTCTGTAAGAACTTTTAAATATTTCAAGTTGATGCTTAGAATCTAGCTTTTATCTGCCCTCCTCATCCATACTCGAGGAGATGATTTAAGAGTGCATTTATATTAGTTTGTTAAATCCTAAGAACAACACAAAGATATCCTAGTGATCTTAGAATCTCCTCTTCTGCTACTAGTTTTTCAGGCTTCCATGATTATCGTATCTTGAGGGGAAGAATATTACTTCCCCTATAGCCTAAACTAAGTCCTTTGTTTTAGTTTGAAATCAGCAAACACAAAACAAGAATTCTATATGAGATTAGGCTTATACTGGTATAGTAGCATTTTTTTAAGTATCATGTCAAACCATAAGATAAAAAATAGTACATTAGGTCAAGCAGAGAATTTTCCTCTCTATCCAATTATTTGCAGTGCAGACTCTTATCAACCTATAGTCACAGAATAGGGTAATTATTCTTTTTTTTTTCTAACATGCGATGATCACACATTCAGGTGTATTTTGGACTTGCTAAAGTCTAAATTGACTCTTAATAAGGACAGTATACTAGAACAACTATTTAATGATGTAGTTGTTTCCATCATCAAGACATGCTATTAAACCTATAAAATCCCTAGTGGATATTTCTAATTGGTTTGCAGGTCTCAAACGAATACCATTGTATATTTTGATTATTTCCATAAATCAGTAGAAAGAAAAGTTTCAAATGAGGTGACAAGTATTAACTCCTCTAGTTTCCTGGAATAAAATAACCTAAACATTAATTCTTCTAAATTAAAAGCTAAATGAATATGAATATAATGGCATCACAGGTGGAATACCTAGACAGGAAGAGACAAGCTTCTTGGTACTCAGTTATTTTCTATGGGTCCAAGAAATTATTACTAACATTCCCCCATCCTAATCTCTTTCAATCAGTGTTTATCCAATAAAGGAAAATTTTCTTATCTATTAATGGATATTGTATATTCTGGGAGGTAGTCCCCCCTTTACTTAGGCAATAATACTACTATTCATACAAATGGCACATGAAAGTTAAAAAGAATATTTTCACTACAGTGTGCTCAACATGGACATACCACTCCATTTTGTTCAGACTTCTATTTGGAGAAATGCACTTTCATGTCAATTATAAACCCATGCTTTATCTTCCAATGGGAGATCAAATCCCACACCCAGAAAGTGTATCTCAATTGGCTTTGGGCAACGCATTTTCCACCATGAAGTTTGGAGACTTATGTTACATTTGTAATATTGTTTGTGTCTTTTTAAAACATAGATTATAAACATTTTGACAGATCATGGCTTCGTTTACAATTCTACCAAACAGAATAACTCAATTCCTCTTTTTTTATTAATTCCTCATATTTAAGTCTCCATTCTGTTTTATAAAATCTATAAGATAATCACCTATTCAGAGTCATTTAAGGATTGCATTTATACCACATTTTGTTATTGAAACATCAAAGGAGTTATCTCTTACTTGGTGGTTCTTGATCAATCATTAAGTTTCAATGTATATCACACAGTTGATATAGGGGTTTGTTATTTCCCTTTTTATTTTTTTAAGTTTTTTTTTTTTGGAGAAAGAAAGAGAGGGAGTGGAAGAGAGAGACAGAAGAAAAGAGAGAATCTCACGCAGGTTCCACACTGTTAGCATAGAGCCCAACGCAGCACTTGAACCCACGAACCATGAGATCATGACCTGAGCTTAAATCAAGAGTTGGACACTTAACTGACTAAGCCACCCAAGTGCCCCAATTTTCTCTTAGTTTTTTTAAAATTTATTTATTACATTCTATCCGTTGTTCTTCTTCAAATTCTCTGCATCGGCAAACATTTAATCTTATGTCTACATGTGGTTTTTCAAAACATGGATTATTGTTTTGTATGTTTGTATTTTTAATTTTCATAAAGACTAGTGTGTTATATAGTTAATTCTCAGATTTTTCACGAAGCACTATGTTTTTAAGATTTGCCTATGTTCCCACCTGGACTTCAAATCAGTTGCTTCTAACTGTAGTACAATATGGCATGCACATTTATTATTTATTCCTGTGTAATGGACATGCAAAATGCTTCCAACTTCTCACTTCTACAAATAACTTCCTGAAAGTAACAGACACATACATAATTCCCTATGGATCTGTATAAAAGTTAATCTGGGACTTATATTGAGGAAGGCAATCTACAGTTCCACCAGAGACACCTCACCATTCTCGAATCCAATACAATCACCAATTCTTCCCACTTTGGGTTAGGTTAAGAGAGGTATAGTGCAATCATAAGGTTTTTTAAAGTTTTTATTTAAATTCCAGTTAGTTAACATACAGTGTAATATTAGTTTCAGGTGTAAAATATAGTGATTCAACACTTCCATACAACACCCAGTGCTCATCACAAGTACCTTAAACTTCATCACTTATTGACCCCATTCCAAATTACTCAAATTACCATAAACTTGGCAGATTTGACAGCACAAATCTATTACTTTACCTTTCTGGAGGTCAGAACTCTGACAGATGTCTTACTGAGCTACAATCAAGTCATCATCAGGACTGTGAGCAGGGCTGAATTCCTTTTTAAAGGCTTTTGATAGGTATGTTTCCTTACCTTTTCTAGCTTCTAGAGGCTGCCTACATTCCTTGGTCCGTGGTCCCCCTTCCACTATTTTCAAAGCCCACAAAGGTGAATAGAGTTCTTGTCACATGCAATCACTCCAACCTCCTTCAGAGTCACATCTTCTCTGATTTGGCTGCCTCCTTCTTCCACTTTCAAGTACCCTTCTGCTGCATTGGGCAAATGTGATAATTGAAGCTAATCTTTCCATTGCAAATTCATCTGATGAGCATCCTTAATTCCACTATAGCCTAAAATATTCATGGGGTCTGGGGATTAGGACATGGGCATCTTTGGGATGTCATTATTCTGACTATCATACCTGTTACATACCTGAAGCTGATATTTCACAGAGTTTATAGCATGTGCTGCAAAATATTGTTGATCCCCATCAATATTCATTAATTCAGCAAGTTTTATTTTAGACTATTACATGATGAGTACTTGATATGCAGCACAAAGCAAAATAAACATGTTATTTTCCCACCCTCTTGAATCTATTGCCTACAACAATTCTCTGCTAAAACAAAACAAAACAAAACAAAACAAAACAACAAAATTGTATAAATGATTAATTATTGACTGATTATTCTCTCTGGTATATATCTTTGTGTTTAACTTCAAAGAATGCCTGATATTAAGTTTATAATTGGTAAATAGTATTTAAAGCAAATCTTTTTTACCAAACTATATTTCTCCATTTAACTGAGAATACAAACTACGAATAGTAAAAGTTTTTTCTCTATGTGTCAACCAAGAAGATCAGAAGATACCTGATAGATTATAAATGGACACTATATTTTGTTAGAAATGCTACATCTCCTTGATCTCTCTGAATTCTCTTTTAGATTCTTAAGCTTTAGCACTTCTTTTAGTAAATTGGAAATAAACTGTAAAATTTAGTACTTGGAAACAACCTGTAGTCTTGTTCTGAAATTTAAAGGCAGCATTTAATTTCATTCAACTATGAGTTTCCACAGAGATCCCTTTCCTCATTACAATACAAATAAATGACAAATTCTTTCAATGAAGCTTGTAAACTAAGAATTTGTTTTAATATATGTAGGCTATTAGACTAGGTAGTTAGGGGACAAAGATAAATATAACAAAAATAATTTAAATTGCTTCAAAATGAAAGGGTATGGGGTGCCTGGTGGCTCAGTCAGTTAAGCCTCTGACTGTGGCTTAGATCATGATCTCAGTTCATGAGTTCAAGCCCCACATTGGGCTTTGTGCTGAAAGCTCAGAGTCTGGAGCCTGCTTTGGATTCTGTGTCTCCCTCTCTCTCTACTCCTCTCTGACTCATGCTCTGTCTCTCAAAAACAAACATTAAAAAAATGGAAGGGTATATTATTAGGTAGCTATTATATATACAACCACGAAATCTCAATGACATACAAAAACAAGTATTTATTTCTCATATGGGGATCCATTTTAAGCTATGATTCCAGATGGGTTGGCTCCTCACAGTCTATCCATCTCTGGTCTACTTAATATGTTTTCAAGCAGAGGCCTGAAATGAAGGGACAGCAACTACCTAGGGGATGCTCTTCTCATGGCAATGACAGAAAAACAAGATGCAAGCCCCACTGTGTATGCACATTCCAAATTTTGCTTGCATCATGACTGCTATAATCCATTGGTCACAGCAAATCACATGGTCAAACCCAGAGTCAAGGGCTATATTCAACGTATCCTGGACCAAAAGGACTCGTGGCTAAATCCAACATATGTTGAAACAGGACCACATTCCACCTAAAGGGGGAGTAGGAGAAAAGTAAATAGTGAAAAAAAAACTATTAACGATTTTGAAACAAATACTCAGAAACATCATTCTTACATGTTTTATTAGGCATAGGGAAATGAAAACATGTATTTATCCCTGGAAATATATAAGGTCTGTGACATCATTCTTTAACATAAGATAAGGAACTTCTTGATTATTCAGAATTCCTTGTTTAAATGTGTTTGATTGCCAAAACAAAATATCATAAACTGAAATTACTGGATTATATGATGTATTTTTTTAAATTATTTGAGGAACATCTATATTGTCTTCCAGTGTCTGCACCACTTTGCATTCCCAGCAATTGGGCATGAGAGTTCCTCCGCATCATTGCCAACATTTGTTATCTTGAGTGTTTGTTTTTTTGTGTTTTTTCTCAAATCTTTATTTAAATTCC